>NW_021134869.1:0-362997 GCF_004193835.3 Ostrinia furnacalis
TTTGAAGGATTTCCACGAAGACCGATCCTGCGCCGCTCGCATCCAGGCACCTCCCGCGACCTTCACCAGATCGTCGGTCCACCTAGTGGGAGGCCTGCCCACGCTACGTGTTCCGACTCGTGGTCGCTACTCAAGAACTTTCCTGCCCCAGCGGCCATCAGCTCTACGAGCTATGTGCCCCGCCCACTGCCACTTTATTTTAAGGCCCCTTATACTGCATTTAATTTGCAAATGTTTTATCTGTGTCACTGTATTAGACTACTGCCCGTTTTCACCATCGATCCCTAATTTTTATGTGACCCGTATGGAAACAAAATTCCTGTTATGTGTTGCTATAGGGGTCACTTAAAAATTAGGGATTGATGGTGAAAACGGGCATAAGTCATCCAATTTGAAAAGCGAAAGGTCACTGACTGACTCACTCACTCATCACGAAATCTCAGAAACTACAAGTGCTAGGAGTCTCAGATTTTGCATGGGGTTTCCTTTTAGAACGTAGATGCTCACTAAGACGGGATTTTGCAAAATTCAACCCCTAAGGGGGAAAATGGGATCCACGCGTACAAAGTCGCGGGCGGCCGCTAGTTTTCAATATTAATATTATTAAAATGTTATGATCATGATCCTTTATAGAAATTACAATATAACTCCAAACGAAGACTTCTAGACCTTTCAATGGAACATTGACAGAACGTAAATTGTAAAAATGTAGTATAAAAGTAATTGAGTTTCTACCGTCACTTCTAAGAATCAGCCGTTTATTTTTGCTCGGAAAAGGGCCTATCTACCAATAAAAGATTTAAATTGAAAAGTGAATTAGGTCTATATTGCTTAATATCATTATTGGATTGACTTGTTGGATTGGACTCGTGTAAATGGTCCACAACTCTCTTTTCCTATCTTGTGACTAACGCCCGTATTCACAAACGTTACTATGAGGTCTCACAATACGCGTGGACGCACAGGGTGACACACAAACTAATCTAAGAGTTCCATTCAACGCTGTGCGTTCGATTTGCCGCTTCACTTAAGCAAGCATCTAAAACAGTAAGACACGGGTCTTAACCAGAAGTCTGCTTGTGACCACGGCTGCAGCATAGCAGCCGAAACGTCAAGTGAGTACATAATGTAACTCATTAATAAACGTCGCGTTAAGACCCGTGTCTTACTATTTTAGTTGAAATGGAACGCGAAAGTTTAAAATCTTATAAGCAAGCATCGTTTGTGAATACGGCCTTAACAATTCCAGTGTCAGACTTAACGAGCCCGAATTAAAACTTGCCTTTAACAATCAGATTAAATGTCAAATGGAAGGTTAAAGTAACATTAAAAGCACGTCAGATTGTAACTGGGCCTTATCGGAATCTAAACAGCCGGCCGGCAGGCGGCCGCGTCGCAATATTGTAGCGCCGAAACACAACACAATTTGCATAATACGAGATTTCTATTACAGCCCCCGCTCCCCGTTAGGCAGAAAGTGAGCTAGGGTGGAGCTTCTGGTTGTTTTATAATCATTCGATAATGTTGTGATGATGTCAATTGCATTTAACAGTCTTACAAATAAAAATATTGACTTTTTCTACACTAATAATTATAAAGAGGAAAACTTTGTTTGTTTGTTTGGTTGTAATGAATAGGCTCAAAAACTACTAAACCGTTTTTAAAAATTCTTTCACCATTCGAAAGCTACATTATCCACGAGTAACATATTATGCTAAATATTATTTTGGGAAAAAATAGGGTTCCGTAAAATATGTAGATAATGTAGTCCACGCGCGCGAAGCCGCAGGCGGAAAGCTAGTCAGACATAATAAGATTCAAAATCTATTAATGTTAATAAAACTCACTTACTGCAGAGTACAGGATTAAGCACTAAGATGAGAAATCGAAAAAAGTACAGGATCGTAAAATATCTAATAATAGTGTTCTAGAGTATTAATAGACGAAATCAAGCTATTAAAGTTCTTTTAGATAATTAATCTTTCCTAACGTAATTGGAGACGAGACTTGAAAAGGACATCAAGTACCTAAGTTGTTAAACTTATTACTGTAATTTCAGAAATAATTTAAAAAACAGAGTAATGATTAATGAATTTACATTTCTATAAAAAAGCTATTGATTTAAGCCTGAAAAACCTTCCATAAAGTCATTATCACGCAAACCTATTTTTGAACCTTTCCAAGCATCCCATCTGAAAATCCAATTAATTTTAATATAATGTGTAATAGCATGTCAACATACAAAACATAGGTACAAAAGACGTTAACGAGAGACGGTTGATACGCAAGAAAAATAAATAATATGATTAAAGTGGTTCCGTGAACTCGTTCAGTATCTAATAATAAAATGCGGAACAAGAAATGACGTAATACACTACCGTATTACGAACCCTCCAAATTCCCTACTCCAATAATAGGAATAAACCTAAAATCGTCCTTTGAGGGGTCGACAACACGAAAACTTTTCTTCATTTCCCATCTGTCCGCCTCTTTCTTTCACACCAGTTTGTAAATGGGAGCGGACGAGACAGATTATTAGGTTTGTTCAGAAATTATAAAAATCCGTTTCCAGGGTAGGACCTCTGATTTACCTTCGCAAATCGAGACGTGATTCAGTTTATTAGGGCAGGAGAAAAGTCCGGGATTCTATCAACAATTTTTCTAGGAAAGGATTTTTTCGGACTTTCCTCGATGACAATTCCGAATAAATTACTCGTTCGAGATAATCTTAATCTGGATTGGAAAGATAACGCTTTGTGTTCCTTGATTTAATGTATTCAGAAAAGGAATTATGATAACACCTATTTATATGTATAGGTAGGTATGAATTGTGTGATGTGATGTGATGTGTTGTGGAATAAGAGTTTGTACTTGAAATCTTTCATACGATATCCGACCTATATCATTGATTTGAATAAATACGAGTATATACGAGTTTTTAATATACAAAATATGTGTCAGTATATCGAAATTTTTATGAAAAAACAATGGCAAATTGACAAGGAAGCCTGCATGGTTGCTTTTTTATTCGCTTTTATTTCTTACTATAGTCTTTTTCACCTAAGATGATCCGTATGTCGTTTCGAGTTTGAAAGATTTAGACATCTCTAGATAAAAAATCGATAGATAAATCGCTATGGTTTAGTTATGTGACATCTCACAAAAAACAAAACAAAAAACAAATCATGTTTTTTTTTAATTACAAATATTATTGTAACAATTTTTTATTGATAATATTAAAATTTCATGGTTCGTGTTCAAAAAAACGATTCCTAAAAGTACTGGTTCTGTTTCTTTAAATTAAAAACTATTAATTTATTTTCAATGAGTTTATTAAAGTCAATAATCGAAAAATATAGTTGATTTTTGTGATGTTTTTAATAACTAAGTATTCACTGCAATCGATTAATGAATCGCGGAAATAATCGATTTTATTATACAAGAAATACCCCAGCACTAAATCTATTCCGTTTCACACATTGCGTACATTAAATAAAAAATATTTTTACATCGTATTTAATTAAAATATAATCAATAGACTCAGATTTTACTAACAATTTCAAGACAAGTAGTTAATTTTTTTTTATTATATTGCTAATAAAATACAAATATTTTTTCAAATATATTCTGCATATTATGTAGTATGCGTAATATGGATAACCTTGAAGTGTCATACGGATCATCTTACGTGAAAAAGACTAGCGGCCGCCCACGACTTCGTACGATGATGTTGATAGATGGCGTTTCACGGCTTTCCCCGCATGAATATTTACGAACGTCAAATTTTTTTATCCAGCACTGTAGATTTTAACCGATAGTTGGCGCTTTTTACCCACGTCTTATTTATTTATTGAAGTTTAGTTTGTCACATAATATCGTCATAAAATATAGCATAAAATGTTAATCTGGGTTATAAACAATAATACTGTAAAGTTTCAACAAAATCCGTTAAGCAGTTTTTGCGTGAAAGAGTAACAAACATACATCCATCCAGACATCCAGACATCCAAACTTTCGCATTTATAATATTAGTAGGATGTTTATTCCTGCAGCAAAGAGGACAATGTTTTTTTGGAAATAAGCGTCAAATAAGCATCAAATTTAACAATGTCAAGAAGATGTTATGTTTTATTTTCAGCGTTTCCACTAATTAATTCCTTTATGCCGGTAACTTTCACCTTTCACTTAGCACAAAATGTCGCCCCTATATTGCGTATCTTTTGACAAATTCGTAACATTACGTTGTTCAATTAACCTGCTCGCCGAGCTAATAATTTTTTGTAGAAAACGTAGTAGCCTTCAAGGGCAGTGAAAATTGCTGGGATATGCTATAAAAAGTATTTATTTATTGTTTAAATGTCTGGATTTGGACTGGGCACGCGCCTTTGTGATCTAGTGGTTTGATGAAATCATGGGTTCGATTCAAAGTGGGGGAAAAATTTTCTGCTGATGTAAGGGCTTTTCTAACTCGTCTTGGCTAGCTACCATAACCTTGTAACAAATTATTTTTGAAATAATAATCTTTTTTTTATCACGTCATGGGTCTGTCCGACGTGGGACGTCCCACAAGATGGACCGACGACCTGATAAAGGTAGGATGTGGAAGTCATTAAGGGAAGCCTATGTTCAGCAGTGGACGTCTTGTGGCTGAAATGATGACGATGAATCTTTGTTTTTAGTACCAAATAAATCGAACATGAACATGACCGAGGAAACTCTGTGCAGATTCTGCCATACAGAAGAAGAAACGGCCATGCATGTTCTTTGCTCATGCTTCCCGCTTATGAGCAAAAGAAGTATCCATCTCGGGCGACACATCATGCACCTGGATGAGATAGCAGATATCACGCTCCAAAGAATCTGGAAATTTATAGACTCAACGGGACTAAGCAGTGAACTTTAAAGACAAGGGCTGCCACAATAGATCAAACCTGGTCGAGTTGGCGCAAATAAAGGCCCAAAAACCAATAATAATAATAATTTTTAGGGTAGTTACTTAAACTTAAAATAAGGACCTTTACCCGCATTACTGGTTATTATATCCCGCAAAACTGGACTGTCGTGTGAACCAGGACGTTTGTTAAAAAGTTAATTTTAAAAACACATCCTAAATGTGTTCCTTTCCCGCAAAAAACGGGATATGTCTCCCTAGGAACGAGTCCTAAGATGTTTGTAATCTTCAGACCATATACAAGTCGTAAATATTTCATTACCCGTGTGAAACCGGGTCGGTTGCTAGTGCCCACTAAGTATAGCTTAGCTCAAAAACCAACCTTCATACGTTCGTGCCCGCCGCCCGGATCGATTGGGCTGTTTGCGTGCACAAATCTAGCCGTAACTGCAGTCTATATCTGGATTTGAGTCTATCTATAGATAGGCGTCTACAGACTTCAGTTATTGATGATATGTAAACAACTGCCATGTCGCTGTCATTGTTGTTAGCGAGTAAACAGGCAAAATAGCAAAAAACAGAGTTAGGGAAAGATGGTGGAATCGTGCGTCCCAAAACCTGAATCGTTGCCACCCAAAAAAGAAGAAGAAGACTGTATTGGTTATCAGATTCATAATTTACAAAATAATGTTCTTTGAAATAACTCGTAAAATCAAAGATTCAAACGATTTAAAGCATGCTCGTTTTTGATATTTGCTACAGGTATTCGATTTGATTTGAAATCGATAAACCTTTCGGTCAGTTGACTTTGTGAAACAGAACCTTCAAGTGCTCGCTGTGACTGTAATCTTAAGGCTGAAAACTAATAGAGATATTATTTTGTACAAAAAATAATAAAATACAATTAATTATTAGCGAGCAAAAAGTAGGTATAAACTGCGACATCGCTCGTAGAATTGGTAAAATAAAGTAGCGTGGGCAGGCCTCTCACTAGGTGGACCGACGATCTGGTGAAGGTCGCGGGAGGTGCCTGGATGCGAGCGGCGCAGGACCGGTCTTTGTGGAAATCCTTGGGGGAGGCCTTTGTCCAGCTGTAGACGTCTTTCGGATGAAACGAACGAACGAAGCAAAAAGTATTGTAAGCGATGATAGGCAAACGTTGAAGGTGTCGGACTTGGCCGACTCGTGATCCGAGGAACGCGGGTTCGATCTTCGCAACCGCTCGACTATTGTAGTGAGCCCACTCGTAATACAAGCACATTTAGGCTGGGTTCCACCATCTTACTTTAACTTTGACAATCGCCAAAAATCTGTCAAACGCCATACAAAAAACACCGGTTATCGTTACGGTCAAAGTTGGGTGGTGCAACTCAACCTTGGCCTACCACGAAGGGTTGACGGGATTTTTAGTAATTTGAATTTAAAAATTGCAAATTAAATTTAAAAAACATAAATAAATTACTATCTTTCTATTGTAGCCTGATTGACATAATCATAATGTCAGTCAATATTTAAAATGTGCTGCTGAAAAAGATAATAAAAAATCCTTTATAAGTAGTAAAATAATACTCGAGTTGACATTAGATAATGGATATTGTTCACTCAGTATCATATCGATAGTGCCATAGTTATCTGTAGTGGGATATAATAAATTTAATACTACTGTGATAGTGCTGATGCACATACAATACGTTAAGGTAAGCACTGTGATATCTTATGTCAGTTGTGATAGGGACGAGTTTTCAATGAAAATTTATGGTCGGTTTTGCAGTGGACTGTACAAATGTAACTAATGTAAGCATACAATAGATAGGTAGTGATTATCTTAGTGGAATATAGCTAGTATATTTTCCTGGTATGTCCCACAGCTGGGCAGTGGGCATAGAACAAATTTAAATGTAACTAGCAATCTTGAAAGCCAGAAGCTGCCCCTTTAAATTTTACTCCGTCCAACGGGTAGCCTTCGCATCAAGACCATCACATAATATTATCAAGTGAAATAAATTACTTAATTTAACTTTACTTAACTATACTGGTCATCACAAAAATCGGCCCACCTACGTTGTACAGGAAAACTCGTTTCTACTGACATTAAAGTTGGCTCAAGCGTAACTACCTATTTTTTGAAGAAGTGACTCTGGATTCTTCTACAGACACATTTTTGGGGTAAAAACCTTTCCTTTAATGAAATGAAGTTTAGAACTAGGCTTTTAAATGGTATAGTAATATTGGTGGGAAGTGGGGATGCATACGTTTGAAAGTGCTTGTCGCGGGTGGGTCGATTTTTATGATGACCGACCAGTGTATTTTACATTGTAAAATATAACTTTTCTTTTCGTTGTTGTTTTTTTGTATTCTATTATATTTCTTTTTCCGAGATCCAGATACCACTTACAACTCATCAAAGTTGGATAGTACTTGAAAATAAAAAACACATACTGACAGACAGAATATAATGATGTTGTATGTAAAGAACGTGCGTTTTAATGTCTGTTCCATACTCGATAACCTTTGCCTGCAATGAACGGGCTAATGGCTGCGATCTGGTTATTGACTTTTTTATCGATTTATCGACTAAAGAGCAGTTTTTATCGTTCCGAGAGAAAATAAACAGATTAGAGACATAACCCAATATAGTCGAGTGAGCTGCCCCAGATTCGGACGGTTCGTTCATTTACTTTGATTAAAAGTAAATTATTTAAAAACTGTAACTAAAACATTTTTAGTGTGGTGCATTATGTCGTAACGCCCGTATTTACAAACATTACTATGAGGTATCACAGTGCGCGTGGACGCACAGTACAGGGTACCACACGAACCAATCACAGAGCTCTATTCGATTCGATTGCAGCTTCACTTCAACATGCATCGTTTGTAAATACGAGCGTAAGTATTCTAATACAGGTTCTCAAAGTTAAAATACATTTACCAACAAATTGTATAAACTAAACTTTCTAATATGAACAATTTGTTTAAACGATAAATACCTATACCTTCAAATTACAAAGTTACAATAAACGTGCATAAATGTATGTCCATTGGCCACGTGGACACTGGACAGAGCAGCGATTTCGTTGCAAATCAATTGGGCAGATGATGGTTATTCGAACTTGTTTCTTAAAGAAAATACATCAATCATGTTTTTTTATTAACATCAGCCTAGGTTAGGATGCGCACCGTGATAAAATCTTATCGTCGATTTGACACAACAAATGTATGGGCTTGTCGCGTAAAATCGATAAAATGGCCCGATAAAAGCTTATCACGGCGCGCATCCTAGGCGTACAGGTCATCAGGACTTTGAATCTCACTAAGCTACGGATGTTTTGGCCAACCTTTCGAAATTTTACCTAGAATTGTCACTTTTCCTGAAAGTTGTAATAGGTAAAATGTGCACACACTATACTTATTACAATTTTCAGGACATACCTACTACCTTATTGCCCTGAAAAATGTTTATAGTTGAGTGGGACTTAATTGAACCTAATTTTTGTTAAATATCCGTCTGATTGATCTACTTTACTGATTTATAGAGGCTCATAAGGGTGCCATCAAGCCACATTTCGGAAAGCAGGACTTATAGAAGTTTGAAAAAAGTAGTAACTGTCGTCCAAGCGCTTTTTATGAGCCTTTATTTTATTCAATTCTTGGAAGCTTCTAACTGCAAAATATAATATTTTAAGTGCCTCCTAAAAATAGACTTCGTTTCGACTTACTTTTTGAAATGGCAGCGACAATTATTAGCTCCATTACATTATTTTAAAAAACTGAGGAATGTATGAAAATTAAAGAAAATTTCGCGAATATGACTTCCATAATTAAGCCTGTTCAATTGTATGAAAAGTCGATTAGAGGTGATTTAGTATAATAGCAGTGCTTTAAAGTAATTATACCTACTTATCTTAAATCATTAAGATCAATAGTTATTTTCATGATTAAAATTTTTGTAACGTCTTTTTTGTGGGTACTAAATGATGACTTTCAGCGTTAATAGTAATGTATTCTTTACCATATCATTTTACTCATTATTTCGATATCATTTTAAATTAATTTACAGAATAATTACCAACCTGTGTGTTATAGATGTCAATCTGTAGATACATTAAATCAGAGTGACTTAATTAAATTGGTTGAAAGATTTTAATATTATTACAACAAAAATGAAAAAAAACGCAATTTATGCACCTAATTATAAGAAACTCAGTGATTTTTAAGGTGTTGTTGACCGTTAAATGTTTTGTAGTTTGTTAATTTTAAAAGCTTGAAAATATTGAAATTTAAACATACAAATTTATTTCGGACAAGGAAAGCCACTTTGGAAAGACTGTAAAGTAGATTTCAGTTCCATTATCATTATCACAAAATTGTAATATACAGTATAAACATTTATTTCAAACATTATTTGAAAACTTCAACTTCGTAAATGTTGTAGTTTCTAATACAATGCATCAATATTTTTCCCATTAAAATAAAACTGCAATATTCCCGCTGTCGGCGGTTCTATACAATCATTTGATCAATAAAATAATAATTAATTACCTACCGCTTGACACTGTAGATTCAATGCAATTGTTTTCTACGTTCTCATTGAGGCTTTTTTTTAAATAAATTACTTTCTATTTTTAATAATAAAAATAATAAATGAAGAATAAAAACTACTTATGACAAATAGTTACAAAATAGAAACTATGTTTTACCTTAAAAAGTATCCGAAGTTGGTCACTTTTCACTTTAGTCACTAACAATAAAAAAAAACTTCACAGAAACCACAAAGAAACAAAACACTAACACAAAATTCGAACGCCGAAAGAACACAATTCAAAATTACGCGATTCAAATCTGAAAATCGAACGAACTTCGAAGTGGAAAGTTTGTTCGGGGCGAGAACGCGCGAACGCGGCGGTGTTCAGTGTCCAACTGTAGAATGTTGCTTGCGTTGCCATCGTCATGCGCATTTCGTTACGAGCTACGACAAACATAGCTGTTGGATGCGTCTTAGCACGGACTCTGAAAGAAAAGCCTATCTTTGAAGTATAGGGTAGTCAATGATCAATAAAAAGTTATCACTATTTCTTTAGATAGGACTCTTTCACTGATATTAAAATACTTATTGGACTTGATTTATTGAAACTTTCTTAAACTTTTTAGTTTAGTTAGGCAGCGGTCAGCGTGAATTTTGATTTTGCGCATTTCTCAAGAAAAAAATAAATTTTCATCTCGCTAACGCAAACAGTCTTGTGTTCCTCAAGCAAAGTTTAATTTCGTTCAGCCTTTTTATTTAAAGTTTATGATAATATTTGCTAGTCGCAACCAAGGGTACTCGTATATCCAGTTAATATATTTTTTACTTAATCTTGGTTGAAGCAGTCTAGTGGTGTTCATTAAAGGCTTGCGATGACAAAGTTAGCATGACGTTCCGTAATTTGTGCTTTTTAGCTACTTCATCATCTCAGCCATAGGACGTCCACTGCTAAACATAGGCCTCCCCCAATGCTTTTCATCTTACCCGGTTGGTAGCGGCCTGCGTCCAGCGCTTCCCTGCTACCTTTATGATGTCGTCGGTCCACCTTGTGGGTGGACGTCCCACGCTGCGTTTTCCTGTAGGTACGCGGCCTCCACTCCAGAACCTTGCTGCCCCATCGGCCGTCAGTTCTGCGTACTATGTGCCCTGTCCATTGCCACTTCAGCTTACTAATCCGTCGGGTATGTCAGCGACTTAAGTTCATATCGCTACTTACACAATATAAAATGGGCTATTTGGCAGGAGAAATACAATAGAGCCCGCTCGGTTCAATAGGAGTCTTGTCTAGACAATACCTTGCAGTTTGTAATTAGCTTTAATTGTTAGGTATTTTATTATCCACAATGATAAATCTGTACAGATTTGTTTCAGATATTTTTATATTTTCATTTGTTATACCTATATTTTTTTATTTTCTACCTTTTCACAAAGCACAGTACCATCTTTGGGTAACTTTTAACTGAAGAATAAACATGTCATTTTGACATATTTCCCATGCTGAAACTGTAAGGCTGAGTTGCACCATCAAACCGACCGTAGCTATAGGTAACGATAACCGGTGATTTTTATATGGAGTATGACAGATTTTTGACGTTTGTCAAAGTCAAAGTAAGATGGTGCAACCCAGCCTAAATGTGCCAAACTTATTCTTCAGTTAAAAGTTATCCGACGATGGTAAAATCAGCTCTTATTATAGCTACAGGTTCTAATTATAACGGTTGAGTTGAAATATTTGATGTCAAACTTTATGAGCCGCCATAAATCTGGATTAAAAACGCCCTGCTCTATGACACTAATATAAAAACTTTATGATAAGTAGTAGAACTATTTTACAGCCTAAGATGGATTGAATTTTATAACAAAACTAGCTTTTGCCCGCGGCTTCACCCGCCTGAAATTTAGTTTGTCACAGATCGTCATAAATTGTAGCCTATATGTTATTCTGGGTTATAAACAGTAACACTGTAAAGTTTCATCAAAATTCGTTCAGTTCAGTAGTTTTTGCGTGAAAGAGTAACAAGCATGTTGACAGCCATCCATACAAACTTTCGCATTTGTAATATTAGTAAGATAGGTACACTAGCACTAAATATATTTATACTTCCGTTCCGTGTTATTATAAAGTAATTTACAAAACATTGGCACATAAACGGGATGTGTAATAGAAAATTCATGTGAAAAGAATCCTGTTGGAACCTGCTTCGGATGTGATCTAATTGAGCTTATTGAGCGGCGACGGGTCGTGTGATTGCCGACAATACAACATACAATGCACTACAACATAACACAACATAATACAACATACAACATAATATACCCAGTCCATTGTGTTAGCTTAGTGCTTGCGATGGAGCGTTCTTTTTGGAATAGCTGTTGCAATTTTGAATGAACTTAAAAAAAGAATTCGAAGTGATGTTGTTTTGTTTCATTTGCCTACAGTCATGCACGTTAACGAATACTTAGGTCTGTATTACAAAATAAGGCACAAAACTTTGCAATTTGGAATGGATTTTAAACCGCATGTGGACTTCTAAAAGAATGCGAAATGATGTTGTTTTGTTTCATTTGCCCATACTCATGCACTTTAACGAATACTTAAGTTTGTATTACAAAATAAAGCTCAAAACCCCGCCGCAGCTGGACTAGTTGTATTTGGGTGAACCAGGATTTAGATTACCACTAGGGGTTAATTAATAATAAATTTAATTAAACAATTAAACAATCGTAAATTCTGTGACCATCGAGCTGGTCTGATGATGGGACTGGAAAGTAGCCATAGGAATTTATCGAGTTTGGGTTCATTGGATTTGTCTTTTCGAGCACTTGAGTGCTACATGATAGGTACATGATGTCCAGGGTCTTGATGATGAAGTCAGGAGGTGACCATAGAAACTTCTTTTTGGCCTTTTATTGCGGTAATTAAAAGCGTGTTTTTAGTTTTTAAACTACTTATTATTAATTTATCAATTTTCTGATTTCAATTTCTACATAATAGATGACGTTGGCGGTCGGGCCTTTCATGGGGCAGGGTACATCCCTTGTTATTCGGCCTGAAGTTTCGGGGTACCTAATCAGAATTAACTTATGGACAGCTTACTGAATTGTTTATAACGTTTCTGCCGATAGCGTTCGTAGTGGTTAGAATTAAAGTAATACCCCTAAATGGATAATCTTTTTTGTACACTAGCTAATAATAAATTAATGATATTCCGAAGGATCACAAGCTTTTTTCATTTAAGTTTTAGGATAGTTCTGTAATTTATATTTTATGTAGATAGTTAGAAACTTTTGGGTTAAACAAAGGATGAACCCTGGCATCGAAACTAGTAAAAAAAATACTATGTTTTCAGTGTCAGTGATTCCTCTACATTAATTTAGGCATAATTACACAATTGTGTAGGTACATAGTTAATTAATTGAAATGTAGGACGTTAGGCTGTTAAAAGTTTCTCAAAACATTGTACATGATGTATTTTCTAAATTGACTCATCTGGGATAAGACAAGCCTTGGAAAGGAATCACTGCGCTACAATCTTTCTCTTCATTAATCAAACCCAGTGATTGTAAAGTCAATAGCACATCAAACTTTACATTTTCATTGCAAAATAACACCTATTACAACGACATAAAACACCGCAGTGTATATCTTGATGTGAATCTGTACTTAATTTGCCAAACAAATTCCAAACAGTACGCGTGTCGCAACTATTATTTTGACAGCTAATTCCACGCGCCACGAACACAAACTTACACCAAATCCTAATGCATAATGTATCTCAAATAAAAGGAGAGCGAACTGAACACTTCAAACGTCTTAAACTAACTCCGACGTTAAACACACGAGATAATTAGTTAAGTAAGTAGACGCACGTTACTTTGGGATGACAGCAATGAACAGCCATCGCATTTCGAACAATGTTTTTTAAAATAGTCAAAACAATTAGGTTTCAAAACAGTAAAACTGGCACACTATTTGATTCGTGTGACTTTATGATGCTGGGCCCTACCCAGCCCAATCTAAACATGTATATGTCAACGTGAAATTGTGAACTCTGTCAGTTTATAATAGGGGAGAGGGGGGCAGCTTTGGACAGGGGCAGCTTAGAACAAATGAATTTAAAAATCACTGGTTTAGGCTACAATGGTATAAATCATAATTTATATTGCCAGCACTGATGCGCATAGCCGTCACATCTCATTTTTAATATCTAACTGTAGGTTAACCGGCAAAAGTGGTTTTTTGTTTTTGACTGCCAATTTCGCACTTTTTTATGTTGGTTCTAAGGATTTTGTGGACGTAGTTTTATAAAATAGTGAGTGGTTTGTTTACTATACGGAAGTTTAAATAGTTTCAATGAAGATTTGATAAGAAATTGCGATATAAAAGTATGTTCCGTTATTAAATTTATGTTTTTTTCTGGAAATATACCCATGGGGCAGCTTTGAATGAAATGGTTGGGGCACCTTTGAACTTTATAAATTTTCTTTTTTAAGTAGTATTATGAAACCTTAAGTTTTCTAATACTTCGTAGAAGGTTTTTACATAAAAAATAAGCAGATTGCTTTACTGTGACAGATAAAATTTCAAGCTGGGTGAAGTCCGGGCAAAAGCTAGTTTTAGTAGTTGATTGATATTTTTTAAATTATGCAGTTTTGTCTTTGATGTGTCATTAAAAAGAAAGTTTATTAGTATTTAGCTAATTGATATATCTTATATTTACTTTTTTTTAATAATATCCCTAAGTTTTGTGTTACTTTGTACAGAGTGATGTAAAATAAAATAAACATGTTAAATTGTTCCCAAATGACACTGATCATTTAAAATTTTGTTTATTAATTATTTTAAAAATACACATTCATAAATATTCAGTTTTATTTCATTGAAAAAAATACTAATTCAAAACTGCCCCAGGCGTGTTCAAGGCTGCCCCGACTACGGGGCAGTTTTGAACGTTTACAGGTCTGTGCAAAAATCTAAATATCTTAATAAGCGTTCATGAATAATTAAGAAGAACATCATTATTTTGTTGTGTGATAACCATGACCTCTAACTAGGAAGAAAAAATTAATGAAATCGTTCAAATTTGGAAGATATTTAATAAAGTATGAAAATTGTTCAAAGCTGCCCCCCTCTCCCCTATAACGCGTTAGATTGTAAACTAACAGTGGGTTAGGTTAGGTTAGATTGTAATTTAACTACGTCAGATTATGATCTGTCGGAATTCATAATTTTACGGTGACATGCTATAACTCAAAGGTGACTGACTGATTGTTTGACTGACTGACATAGTGATCTATCAACGCATAGCCCAAACCACTGGACGGATTGGGCTGAAATTTGGCATGCAGGTAGATCTTATGAAAGGATTTTACGAAACTCCACCCCTAAGGGGGAAAACATCGGATCATAAAATCGTGAAATATCACCAATTATTTTCTTTTTTTGTTACAGGTTGTTCGTCCAGCGTCGGGAGTTCAACAGTGTAGCGGAATGATTCTTCATTGCGGTTTTAGGTAAGTCCGATTGTTGATTTTTTTCGAGTCTGAGAGTCTGGGTTTAATCCCTTGTTAGAAACACTTGTCCCAGCTTTGATAAAAAGGAGATGATAACTACTGAGTACCTACTATATGATATAACATCATAGTAAATTGCATAAAGCTTGTATGTGATAAATGATGCTTCTCACTAGATTTTTCCAAACACAGATGATACAAAACTGGAAAAACAAAGACCAAAACAGAACGAATATTTCATCAATTTGCTAAAGTATAAGAGAGGGAGCTAGCTGGTGCGTTGATAAGTATTTGCGTCAAAATTTATGGAACAATGCTTTTTTACCGAGTGCTGTACTACCAATGTTATATTCTTACCTATATGGCAATTTTTCGCAAAGTGCTCTATTACTGATACTATTTTCTCCTTTATTATTTTTGCACAAGTTACAGTACATATTAGATGAGTTGGCTGTTCTACTCCACCTTTCTCAACCAGGTCTAATTTATACGAAACCTTTATAATCCCATATTGGACTGGCGCGTCAGTAACGCGAATTAAAGTATGGAGACGGCGCTCGGTTACAGCGGTTGCACGCAGTTATACGAGGCGACGGATTAATAACGTTGACGTGATGAGGTTCGAAGGCGTAGTTCACACATATTTGTACGTATTTTGTGAAGTTCCTATGCACTTAATGCTATTGTGCGAACTTTAAAAGCATGATAGTTTAACGTCTGGTCCCTGAGCACGTAGAATTTTGTTCAATGACCCCAAGCTACCTATCCTTATCGCTCGCGCGTACCGCCCGCGTTCGTGCGACGGGCGGCAGCAGTGAGTGTGCGAGCGCAACAGCAATATAATTACCCGCGAGCGATAAGGATGGGTAGCTTGGGGTCATTGGACAAAATTCTATGTGCTCGGCGACCTGACTATAGAATGTTTGTCAATTTGTGTGACGGTTCATTAGGTACTTATGAAAAGTCTAGTACTCGTAACATAGAATTAATAAGTTTTAACGGTTGCACGCAGTTTTACCAGGGCGTCTGATAAATAACCATTTGTAACGTACACGTAGAAGGCGTAGGTTTTACGCATGTTTCAATGACGACTGTGCGAACTCTTTTGTGCCAAAGAACGCTAGTTCAATCATCACATTTACGTTCGTGCTAATACACATTTATATGATGGTTCAAGTATGGAGACGGCGCTCGGTTACAGCGGTTGCACGCAGCTATACGAGGCGACGTCGGATAAACAACGTTGACGTGATGAGGTTAGAAGGCGTAGGGTTTACGCTTGTGCGAAGTACCTATTTAGGTAATACTCATTTGTGTGACGGTTCATTGGGTCTTATTAAAACTCTAGTAACATAGGCTCAATTTATTTTTTTATTTTTTTTTATTTAAAAATCTTTATTGCACACATAAAAATACAGTGGTACAAAAGGCGAGCTTAATGCCATGTGGCATTCTCTTCCAGCTAACCAGAAAATTAAACAAAACAGAGAATTTAAGTAGGCGGTGCAAAATAGTACAAATACAATAAAATAAAATCTAATACAATACATAAAATATTATAATATAAATTAATACAAAATATATATATATACCTACATAAATACATGCATATACATAATATACGGTGGATAACGAGAAGGTTTAGGAGAGATCAAGACGACGAGATATGTTCAAGGAAATGCTTGCGCACAGAGTATTTGAACACAAACTTGCTGGGAGCCTGCCTAATGTTCTCAGGAAGAGCGTTATTAATATTAATAATTAATATCCCCCTTATTAATAAAAAGTTTCACCTAGGATGAACTCTGGATTAAAATGTCATTTCCATACTAAATGACATCTTAAGTCAGAGTTCAACTACACATAGTTACACCCAACTTTCATTATTAAGGCCCAATAAGTTTTAGCAGTTGCACGCAGTTATACGAGGGCGTCGGATAAATGACGGTTTGTAACGTAGACGTAAGGGAGCATCGTGAGAAGGCGTAGGTTTTACGCATGTTTCAATGACGACTGTGCCAACTCTTGTGCCAAAGCACGATAGTTCAATCGATCAAAACATCAAAACTTTTCAGTCTACCACTTGTGCGATGATTCAAGTAACTATTCATGCACTTTATACACTTCCAAGATTTATAGCGAAACACAAATTATGAACATTAAAAAATTATTTATGTATTATACCTGCCTGCTCATACGCAACGTATTGAATAAAACCATCCATACATCGCTCACTCTGATGACGCGGTCAGAACAGGGTTCCGAAGCGCACGCGCCGTCGCGCTAGCTATTTGGTTCTACCCAAGATACGCACAAATTACGGCAAGCGAATGCTTAACTTTGAGGGAGCACAGTTGTTTAATAAACTACCCGCATCAATAAAAGGCATTGACTCCCTAAATATTTTTAAAAAGAAACTTGCCCTACATATTCATGACGTTGTAGAATGAGCCTTACTTATTAAATTTAATGTCTAAAACTAATATTTACAATTTAGTAAATTATATTTAATTTTGTTTTGAACCTATATTATACTGATTTACTTTTTATCGCCAATCAGATGGTATAATTTGCTAAAGCCAATGCTTTTTATAAAACATATCGGTGCGAACGATTCAAATGTAAATTATACTTAGTTTAATTTTGTTCTCAAGTAAGTGACAATTATGTTTTTATTGAGAAATAAAGAATCTTTAAACCTTATAACAACACTGTAACGGAGTCTTAACAAGCGTGTAATAAAATATTCAACTCTTTTTTAATCAAAGTTGCCTTATTGTCTGTGTCACAGACTTTAGTAAAGTCTATTTCGTTACTAAGTTCAGTCATAAGCCCTTTACAAAGTTAAATATTTACATACTTTTATTAAAATAAATAAGTTGACTTTGTGAATGATATGCCTCACAAAGATATTCGAAGTGTTCGTTAGATGATTCGTTCGATAAAATTCAATATCATTTGTATTTCATTGATATTGTAGGTATACTAACGTAAATTTCGTTATAATAACAAATTAAACTTCTCGAATATTCCGATTAATCGCTCTCAAACTGTGATCAACAGGTTTTAGAGTTTAATGAGTTTGGCCGATTAATGAAATACGTCTGATGTTAATGATTAAAGAGATATCTCGATTTATTTATTTACTGTAAAGGACTTTCCACACTGGATGCAGTCTGCGGGCAGCGGTCAGGTAAAAGTGAACGCAACCTTCATTATGAATGAATAACCGATACTCCCTGCAAGATTTCAAGAAGAGAGCGTATCTTCACCTCAAAGGCCGGCAATTTAACGCACTTGTAACGCCCCTGGGACTGCGGGTGTCTATGGGCGACGGTAATCACTTACCATCAGGTGATCCGTCTGCCCGTTTGCCTCCTGTCACATAAAAAAACACTGTACATCAGCCGGGATAGGATGCGCGCCGTGATATACTATCGACGTCAAAATGTATGGGCAAAATCGATAAAATGGCGTGATAACCGCTTATCGCAGCGCGCAACCTAGGCCTACAGGGCAAAGGTCTGCGGTCCGGGTAAAATAATCTATCAGGCATCGTGTCAGGCAATCTGTGGGCTGAGTGTGAGTTTACATCAAACCAGGCCTGTTCATCTCCGCGAGCTTACATCGAAAACAAAACACGCACGATGGCCCACCTACAGGATACTATTCGACAAGGCCTCACATATGGGCGAACATTGAATCACGCACGCGTATTCATGTCTATGATGGAAGAAAAAAAAGAAAATGGTGTACTAAATACTGTGCAGTATTTGACTGCCTTAATAATAATAAAAACACAGAATGTACTTTTTTAAGTTGCCTCAAGACACTGAGAGGTAAATCAGTAGTTAATATTAGTCATGATAATTCATGCTAAATCATGTATTTCCTCCGCCATTTTCCGCAGTTTGGCACCTCACGTCACATCATTTTACCGAAGTCAGCCCTATAGCTTCGACGCGCGTCGAAGACGGCGGCGCCGATCAGCAGATACGTGAACGTGCACACCACCAGCGATAATGTACGAACATTTTGCCGTTTCATCCTCATTAGTACGTTAGCGCGCAGTGCCGATCACTGACGTCTGTCAACAAAATGGTGCTTGACTCTTGAGACAGGCTAAATTACACCATATTGTTAATGACATTGAGCATACATTTTTTTAAATACCTTCGCGAAGTAAAAATTCTGTACGTAGGTAGTATTTATTATTATTCTGTGATCAAACGTCTTCACTAGTGAGCGCGTTAAAAAAATGTATGAAAATTTTGGTTCTTGAACGTTTTCGCTAGTGGCGCTATATAATCCGTCATTAATGTCATTTTTCACGCGCTCTACTAGTGAGCGCGTAAACTCAGGCCCTCTGTCCGCTGACAGAACGTGCCCCCACGATATCAATACAAAATGTGTAGAGGCCGCCAATTTTCTTCATACATGATGCGGACTGCGTTCACCTTGACCTGACCGCTGCCCGCAGAACGTATTAAGTGTAGCAAATCCTTAAACGTTGTTTCCGAGTTTGTCAGTTCAGCTATTTCGCTTTGGACTGTACTCGTAGAACTGAGTTCATCGCACCAGGTTTGTTTATTAAGTAAATTAAAATAATCACGATTCGTAAAATCATCTCTTTGAAAGGAAAAGCTTAGAAGAATTTAATTTAAAACTGGTGAGTTTTCAACCGACTTCAAAAAAGGAGGAGGTTCTCAATTCGACCCGTATGTTTTTTTTTCTATGTTTGTTACGCGATAACTCCGCCAATTATGAACCGATTTGAACAAATCTTTTTTCGGCGTATAGGTAATACCTCAAGGGTGGTCCCATTTAAATTTAATAATAGAAAAAACAACCCCCAAGGGTGGAAAATTGGGGATGAACTTTTTTATACGCAATATCTCCGGCGATTATAAATCAATTTGAACGATTATTTTTTTGTTAAATAGGTATTATCAAAAGGGTGGTTTCATGCGAATTTGAAGAAAATATTTCACCCCCAAGGGTGGAAAATTGGGGATGAACTTTTTTATACGCAATATTTTTAATTTTTAGTTTTTTTTGTGTTCACGCATTTGAAGTCGGTTTTTTTTTTAAGTTAATTATACAAGATTAGGTTTTATAATCCAAATATCTTCAGTTTTGTCGCAGGGTCGGTTCTTGGAAGAGACCTGGGGATTCATTCATGATTTCCACGAAGCGTGTTCGAACTTGAACAAAGTAAAGAAGACTTTCTTAATCATTATTGATTCATAGATCTTAGTAGGTACATCAAATATTAATGAGGTCACAAACCTCGTGTCAGCCACACTGTCACAGGCGTCTGGCATTTGTTATAGTGAGAACCACGAAACAGAGTCTGAGTTTCACCACCTTTTCCGGTTATCCGGTGCTTTTTGTATGAAGTTTGATAGATTTTTGACGTTTGTCAAAGTTAAAGTAAGATGGTGCAACCCAGCCATTAGATGCTGTATTTTTGACAGTTAACTGATCATCAGACTGATTCAATGCGCAATTTTTTTAACCACAACGAAAACGCTCTTGGTCTGCATCCTACCTGATGGTAAGTGATGATCAGGTCGAAGGTTCACAGGCTTCACCCGAAATCCTCAACCACAGAACTGGCTACCTTACCTCAGATGCTATTAAAGTTATTATGGCGACAGACAGACTGTCCAAAAATATCCTGGGAATTGAAGCTAGGAACATTCATCATGATCATAGGTATCTGAAGCCCATTTGTTGTCCCGAAGTGGTGGTAGAGCAAGCTATATTTGGGACGTGTATAAGTGCCCTGGAAAGAGCATATGTACTGAATAAACTAGTTATTTGTAACAACGCCACTCTTGTGGCGGAGTTTTGGGCTGACACTGTGTAGGTTTGTTATCGACACGAGAAGAAGAAGAAGTTATTTGTATTTAAATTCAGTAGGATAGATAGTAGGATTCTAGCTACCAGTCAAAAGGAGGCATTAATAAAGAATCCAATTCCAAAAAACTTTAATTCTTACATTAGAAGTAGATAAGTAGTGACTTTTAATGAATAATTTTAAAGCGACATCTTCCGATTGTTCCAAAGTACATTAATTTAATTGCGAGTGCCCAAGTTGCTTCCAAGCAGAGCAATTATTTATCTACCGATGGGGTGGTATTTTGAGAACACTCGAAATGTTTCCAAAACAATAAGTGTGCGAGAATAGGTACCTATTTCGAAACAACGCAATTTATAAGATCTTCACCTTCCAGTAATAAGTTGTGAAGTCAGAAGATTTAAGCCGACCGCAAAATTAGAGAAATGCTCAATGGATTTTGAATTGTGTGTTCTTAGAATAGGATAAAATTTGATTGATGAAATGATGAGGGACGTTGATATGATACCTAGTGATTTATTGCAAATACCATTAAGAGGTCTTCCAAATAATGTGTCATTTCGAACTACAGTTAATTTATGATTTGTTTACACTGCGAATCAGGAATTTTGGGAATCTTCTGGAAAAAAAATATTGCAAATAATAATGTGTTCACGCATACTCTTATAGTTTTACCAACTACATGAAATAACTCAGCGTGCAAAATGTAAACGCCTACAGAGACTTCGAACTCCGCCGGGAGCAAATAAAATTAGCACGAGCACTGAAGTCGTGGAAATGTATGAGAATACCTAATAAATTAATTTTCTTAGAATAATCTAATCATAATCATAAGATTACTCATTTTCCCAGAATGATTATATTATCCCAATAATAATTATTATTCTAATTTTATTGACCATGAAAGTTTAAAACAATATAGTGCAAGCTTAGCCTACTTAGTAAGTTATTCAGAACGATGGTTGAAATAATTAATTTCCATTTAATTATAAAAAAAAATACATGTTTGTGACATATGACGCAATCGTTCGATATATTTGATATCGCTGTTAAACGAATTTGTGTTCTATGAAGTGGAAATGAGACGAAGTGCGAGTGACATACCATGACATGAGTGAGTTTTGTCGAGTGACGGCTGCGGACCAAATTAAGTATGATATTCGAAGAAGCGAAATAGGATCGTATTACGGACAAAGTAAACTGTCATTTCATTCTTGCAATTAGGAAATTAAAAAGCTACTTTATATGTAAAGTGTTTCCTATGTAGTTGGCCGTAACTAGCAGCGATACAAAAGGTCGATACGACTGTCGAACTGACAATCTATTCTGTCTCTTCCCATCTTGTGTATTTGTCGCAATGTCTCGTTCTCCCGCCAAAATATGTCAAAGTCATACCCCTGCTATTCCAAATGACCATGACATTGGGTTTGTTTACATTTGGTATCGCTTCTCGTTGGCCGTACTTTAGTCAGTATGATTTTACACGAAATGCAGCGTGGGACGCCCACCCACATGTTGGTCCGACGACCTTATAAAAGTAGAAAGGCGCTGGCTGCTGTCCTATATTTAGCAGTGGATGTCCTGTGCTAAAATGATGATGATGATTTGAACTTAGTCATTTCTTTGAGAAATTGGGCCCCGTTGAAAAGAAATCATTTTCTTTGTAGAAGGCTTTCGTTTGCATTGTCACATATACAAGTTAACAAAAACATTCTTGTCTTTAATAATTTGAGCCAGTGCCGAGAAAAAGAATCTTAAGAAACTTATTCATTATTTTTCAATAATGTTGATCTACATTGCAAACTAGCTCTATGATAAAATTACGGGTAAGAATTCGCTTCGACTGTCGAGTGGTTCCACAATATCGACTTTTTGTAATAAAATACCGATTGCGCTGAAATAACTTCTCGTTGCTCTCAAAATGATTAATGATCTTAAAACCAATATCTAACAAGACTGTGAAATCGAAACAAAATCTTTCAAATTACTCCACTGTTTGTGTAGCCGTTAGTACTTATTATTTTACGAACAAAAGGAATTGGGGTAAGATATTTTCTGTGAGTTTTGGATGTAAATGCCAAGTTTGCATACCTACTGAGGGTTTTAATACAGTTTTTGTTTGAGTGGATTAATTAATTATATTAGTAGTTAATTGTCTTTGTTTAATTAGGTAATTAATACAGGGTGTCCCAAAAAGTAAGGTCAAGCTGACACTCAAAGGTACAGCATCACTAGGGCTATCCTGTATATTTAAATGTTGGTCAATCGGTCCTTTAACTGCTCTGTAATATAACTGAACATCAAATTTAATAAAACTAAATCACAATATATTAACTGAATAAAGCATTTTTACATAAATAAACTCAAGCAGGCTGAAATTAAGTAAATATTTGCATTTTTAGGTTTCATGCTTGAAACAAACAAAAAGGAACATTGACTGAAATCTTTAGAAGTTTGAATTTATGCCGTTTCTCCTCCATCTTTCTTTTAAAGAGTATATTTTGTTTTCCCTTTTAAACCGATTGGCGGAGTAATCTCTCGGAGTAATAAGTTCAAGGGTTCAACCACACAGAGGTTATAATAAGAGAAATTATTCACAAAAATAGCTATGACTCAAAAACCCCTATGTTGAAGTAGAAGTTATAAAAGTGACAAATTCGAAAAAAAGGCCGCAACTCCTCTGGTGTCAATAGGTTTTGTCCAGTCGATGAAGCACAATATGATGTCGTGCCCTGAGTGCCGGAGCAACTGCACGCAGGAGGATTTAATGAATGCCGCTGACAACGCCACTCTTGTAGCGGAGTTTTGAGCTGACAATGTGTAGGTTTGTTGTCGACACCACAAGAAGAATAATAAGTAGTGTGATGGAGACCGCTTACCTTCTAAAGACCGACAAGCGCGTTCACCGTTTTATGCCTGCTTTGATGAACAGACGACCTCAAGAATCTTCTTGAAAAATACATTAGCTAGCAAAAAAATAAGGTTTCTTCTTGGGAAGCGAAAGATTACATTATTTGGATAATTTGGATCTAATGGACTGCCACTGGCTATATTCTTCATCATTTCATATTGTGGACGTTCATTGCCGAACATAGGCCTCCCCTAATGATTTCCAGATTGGCCAAAAGTCAAAAGTCAAAGTCAAATTTTCTTTATTTGTTTGGACTAATAAATAGTTCTTACAAATCGTCATTTTGCTCTTAAGGAGCCTCTACATGTCTCATAATCTTTTTACCCTACCAGCGCTTCGAGACCAACATTTGGCAAGTGCTGAGAAGAAGCGCCGCAACAAACTCAGTCACCACTGTCTGCCGGTTAATATAAATAAATAGAAATAGTAGTAGTAGGTACATTCGATTCAGGAGCAGTTCACTGAATTTACCATGCATTCTTGTATGGTGTATCTTATAAGAATGGGTATACAAGATTGCGTGGTATATTAAACAAGGTAGTGACGTGCTAATATCTAGACTTACATATTAAGATACTAGTAGAAATGACTCGCATACATAAATTTGAATAGCTTGGATTGACCAGTCCCCGAAAGCAGCGCCTGTTCACAGACATGACGAGTGAACCAGCCATCGCTTCACTCGACCATATTAGAGGGAATGTAACGGCCGATTGACTTACTTGACTTATGGTCATATGTCCCCTAGATGGGGCAGAGGGCGTCCACAACAGTCCTCCATCTCGTTCGGTCTTGAGCTTCTCGCTTGATTGGATGGAGATTGGCCGATTGGTAGCAGTCAATATCTTCCTGGAACCTTTATGAGGTCATCTGTCTACTTTGAGGTAGTTTTAAAACTGTCCACCAAAACAATAAATGTCCACGAAACTTCGAGCATTTCCCCAATAGTGCGGCCTCGCCCTAAGCCAGGTAAGCAATCAAACAGAAATTCAAATGAGACATTGTTAAGTTAAAAGCCAACTTTGGAAAGAGGGTTCCCTGTAATTTAATTTGGAAACTTAGACGTTTGACATTTCAACTCGCACTTTGTTAGGGCCTTTGCAAAAATAAACAAATTAAGACAATGTTCCGGTCACCATAGTAAGTGAATTTTAATTAGTAAATCACACTGTTAATAGACATTGTTAGAAAAAAAGCTCCTTTGAAAAGCAGGTAAAAACAACGGTCTATTAAAAGTTGTGAGGAGAAACTCCTGTGATCTTAGGTCTCCTGGTACAATTTCTTACAACACTAGGAGTGAGTTATTAGTGTGAGTTGATCCTATCCATAACATAGACGTAAATCTGATATTTTGAGCGAAGTCGACGTGGCATTGCTGGTCACCTCATTCTGATTTTTGCTTCCAATAGCTTCATCTTAAATTGCACTCTTCGCATAAGATGCAGTTGCAGTAAATATATCTCTAATTGTAATCATCATAGGTCAATCACAGTCCACTACTGGAGTAAACCTCCTCCAAATGGGACCAGTAAAAGAAAGATTACTGCTGATTACCTCTTTCTTTTACGTTAGTCAAAATGTGGTTTGACTAACGTTAAAGAATCTGTTTAGGCAAGATTCGACTTTTACCCGAGAATAACATTTGGTATAACTGGCATATTGACAGTTTCAGTATGGGAAATATTATGTCCAAAAGAGAAGTTTATTCTGAGATTAATATTTACTCTTGTTTAGTCGAATCCACCCTTAATCTTCTTGATCCAGCATGGCGCTCTAATTGCAACTTTTGAGTTAAAATTTTTGTTAAAATAAAATATTTTTGCACCAGCACATCTCTAATGGAAAACGTATTTTTCCTCTACAATGTAGGTGAGCTCAAGGGTCTAAATTGTAAGTGGGTAATACCTTTTATAATTGCTTTCTGTTGTCTCCTGGGCTTACGGGTGTCTCCTTTAAATTTATATTGTCTTTGTACAGTTGTACGGGAGTTTAAGTAATTATATTATGGGAGTACAGCTTAAGGGTGATGTAATTTTTTTAATTGTGTCTTCCCTGATTAATTTTGAGCTACTTACGTCTTTTCATTTGTCAGTCTATATGACATTACAGCGTAAAAACAGTATAAGTTCAATTATATGTAGTTCAGTGATCATTGTACCTACCATGAGTTTACGTTAGCGAATACGTCAAAAATCTCTATTAAGATTTTGTTTCTTGAAAGTACCCGCTAGGGGCGCTGCACAATATGTCATACAATTAATGTCATTTTTTTACGCAGTCGCTAGCGAGCAGACCTAACGTAAACTCATGGTAAGCACACATATCAGTAAATAAAAAAGAGTTATATGCTGGATGCGAGTCTTTACAGTAATAATAAAAGTTATTTACTTTACAATCAGGCTTTGAAAAAACACCTTCACACGTTCCAACAAAACCCTAATATTGCTACAGGACGATAATTTGAGCCATCATTATTTTATGACGGTCGATCGACATACATTTTCTTTTCTATTTTCTTTCTTTTATTCAAACTCCGACTATACGTCCGCATTCGAGGTTTTTCGACTCCAAATTTCCGTATAATCCGCTTTTGTCTAGATTGAAATTTCGTTTCAAAGAAAAACGGATTATTCTGGGTGTTATATTGTATTCCGAACATCTAAGTGAACGAGACGTTCTTGGAATAATTTTTAATGATAAACTAAGGCTTGAATAAAACATATTCTCTATGAAACCACCTCTTATTGATGTTTGAACCGTTTGAATTCAACGCACAGAATTGAAACCATATTCTTTGTTTAAAAGCCTAGCCGCAGACCATCGATTTTTAGTTGGCCGATAGTTGGGCCCGATTTTAATTTGTATGAAGAATCGGCCAAATCAAATCGGCGTAATGTGCGCACTTCCATACATGCCCATACTGATTAACTGCCCGACTAAACTATCGGCCGAAGAAAAATCGATAGTCTGCGCCTAGGCGTATAGAGATAAATGGCGGCTGCCAGCATTATATCTAGTAAAACCTAAGTATTTTTAATTCGTTCGTTCGTTCGTTTCAGCCGAATAACGTCCACTGCTGGACAAAGGCCTCCTCCAAGGTTTTCCACAATGAACGGTCCTGCGCTGCCCGCATCCAGGCTCTTCCCGCGACCTTCACCAGATCGTCGGTCCACCTAGTAGGAGACCTGCCCATTGCTGCTATTTTTAATAACCCTGGCAGAAGGAGGAGATTAGATGTCTGCGTGTGGCATGTTTAATGTCAATAAAAGCTATAAATTATTATGATCTTCTTTTTTGTTCTTAAGTGACTTATGATGTCATCATCCTCAGTGTTCTTTTTCTAGTTAATCGGAGACTCTATCTTGGATAATCTTCCTACTTAATATTTTAAATGCGAAAGTTTAGATGTGTGGATGTCTGGATGTTTGTTACTCCTTCACGCAAAACCTACTGAACGGATTTTGATGAAACTTTACAGTATTATTGTTTATAACTCAGAATAACATATAGGCTATAATTTACGACTATCTGTGACAAACTGAATTTCACGCGGGTGAAGCCGCGGGCAACAGCTAGTTTGTTAATAATGTTATCATGTACATCTTTGTGTTAGAAGCAATTTGGCAGCAACCGGTGTTTATTCACGAAAACTAAACTACTACATACTATGTTAATTAGATTGGATGAGTCATTCAAAGACAAAGTCAAAAATATCTTTATTTGTATAGCGTCGGTAGGGCAGATTAACTTTATGCGACATGTAAAAGCATAATAGCAAAACCTTTTTTTTAATCAGTCTTTCATTTTTTCTTTAAATATTTGACACTGTAACCAATATTTAATAGTCTACTCAAATAAATAAACTTTGACTTTGATTTCACTATTGTTATAATATGACGGGGGTCATACCATCACTATCGCTATTTCGTCACTCTTTCAAACACACACAACATAAATGAAACTGTGACGTCAATACAAGGTATAAAAAGCTTTGATTGCATCATGTAGGTTTTTCATTCGTCACGTAAACTGCAGCGTTGAAACAAAGATTAATACGGCGCAGTGAAAGCCGTGGACTGACGCATTGTGCGAGTGAATGTTGCAGAGAGAATGCTACGTGTGGGTTGTTACAAAAAAGACGAGAAAACAATCTTGTAATCAAATAAATGTCCTAGGCATTGATAAATAAATAATAAATAAATCTTTGGACAATTTCACACAGCGCCAGCTAGCCCCAAAGTAAGCAACTTAATGCTTGTGTCATGGGTGCTAGCTTAACGGATATACTACTTATATACTTTTTTTTTAAATACATACATATTATACATAGTAACACCCAGACCCGTCACAGAAATAGCTGTTCTTTGTAATTATTATACAGCAGACAAAAATTAAAATCAAAATCAAAAAAGGTATTCATTTTTGGTGCACCTAATACAATAATGTACGATGCCGCAGTGTCTTACTTGACATTTCGTGGAACATACAGCACACTAAACCAAAAATCCCAAGAAACTACCGGGTTGATGCATTTTTTTTTAATTCAGGCAGATGTCAAAAGTCTAAGTGGTGAAATACCGAAACACCTATAGTCACTTATTAATAAGAGTGTCATGTGAACCGCAATACTACCCTAAACTGCATTTACATTTATAAATATCATCTGTGATTGTGGTAAAATAATATGGGTTAATTAAATTGGCTCATTTTTAAGCTTCGCACCAAACCCCATCGTACGTAAACGCTCATGGAAATATTTAAAAAATGCTGAATCCCTAAATTACCTGTTACACAATGTATTACTCGTATCATCAACTCACGCGCGTTGAGTTAAACGTTAAGAGGCCCCTATTTTACTGCCATTTTAGCACTCGTAAACGTGGTTTTAGTCGACAGAAATGTGCACGTTATAGCCCAGTATAAGCTTAGGCAAGAAAATGGTTTATTTTCTTATTAAAACACAGCTTTATGCTAACCATGAGTGTATGTAGGCACTTACAGGGCAGATATGTACCATCCTAGACTGCACCCCACTTAACATCAGGTGCGATTGTGGTCAAACACCTGCCTTGTTATGCATAAAAAAAATTTTAAGTGTGCTCGCAAGTGCGTCCAAAAATCATTTCAGCTATAGGACGTTACTGCTAAACGTAGCATAGGCTTCTCTGATTTTCCAGATTGGCCGAATATGTAGAACAATGTTTTCTTCAGAATGTGGTAAACAGGAGTTGCAGTGGTGGGAACGAGAAGTATAAAATAGTCACGATTGTCTTATCGGGACTAAAATTAAATGGTGTAATTCTTCGTAAATGAACTTAATTAATAGCATGCAATTCGAGACCTTTTAATATACGATTATAGATTGTTTCATCCACGAAGACGCGCCCCACCATTCTTCCGCTAATGTGTGAGTGTTAATGGTACACGCTAAATTATCCATGAGTGCTCACGCACACTACAATAATGACGCTCGGATTGCTCGGATCAAACTCCCCGTACCTACCCTCTATCTTGAGTACAGCCGACGGCAGATCAAGCTAAAACTTTAGGATTTTATGTAGTTTTAATAGAAGCGAATTGCAATAAAATGTATAGTCTCATGTGCTGTTGTCTGTACTCTGCCCACATTTTCAGGTCAAGGTCACTGTTTCACGAATACACCAATGTAAATAAGTGATTAATATCGTGCAATACATTCACCTTTCCACGTTATAATTAGCAACGGCTCCTTTAATAAATCTGTACTGTTTGTAAACTTGTCCGCAACATGTTCGCAACAAACTCTGTGTTTTAATTCCACTTGGAAGCATCTGGTTTGTAGCGACAGATCAACATAACGACATAAATTTACATGATATTGTGTGTAAAGTTATTCCCAAACAGTATTGCTACTTACATAAAATTCCGGATTCGGAACAACTAATAGTTATGAAGAAAAACGGATAACCTACCTAAATGACAATAGTAAAAGCAAGTGCCTATTTCAGATTTTTTTCAAGACAGGCAGATATTTTACCGCAGTCGCACCTGATCATAAGTGAGATGCAGTCTAGGAAGGTACATATCTGCCCTGTAAGTGCCTATTCACTCTCGCCTTGAATAAGCCCGAATCATAGGTGTTCGGGTATAGTAATTAAGTGTCCTTTTTGAGAGAAAAATATATGAATTGATGATGACTAATGATGACATCGTTTCTCAATTTAATCTACAACCTTTCTTTTTTAAATAACGTTTTCGTTTCAAAATATATTATTTTTAAAGTCATTTAAATTCACGTTAAAAGAAACAAAGCTTTGTAAATATCCGATAGCAGGAAACTGCTGAATAATCTTTTTGAATCATTAACTTTCCTATAAAGCTTGATTCCAGAAGCTTACGATGCTATAGTTTTAAAGCTTTGACTGCTATTTTATTAATAAAAAGTTACACCTAGGATGAACTCTGGATTAAAATGACATTTCCATACTAAATGATAACTTAAGCCAGAGTTCAACTAGGGTGTAACTTTTATTAATAAGGGGGATAAACATTAATAAATTGTTCATTATTACCTACTAAAAAGGTGTATTCTGATTTAGTGCATTTCTTTTTATCACCTCTCGTTCTCACCGCTGCCACTCCTGAGTAGCCAAGATCATTCATTCATTCATTCAGTGGTATTCTTTTAAATCAATATATATAAAACTGAAAGGTGACTGACTGACTGACTGACATAGTGATGTATCAACGCACAGCCCAAACCACTGGACGGATCGGGCTGAAATTTGGCATGCAGGTAGATGTTATGACGTAGGCATCCGCTAAGGAAGGATTTTATGAAACTCCACACGCGTACGAAGCCGCGGGCGGCCGCTAGTTATGTATATTTTCTGTATAATTACATATAATACCCTGCCCTAAATGACAAAAGAATAATGCAAGCTAATTTGTAGGCACCATCCCGTTTTCCGAGTTTCTAGGTTGGCTCGAATCCAAAATGCACCCATGAACTGGAACTGGTTGAAAGCAATTGTGAACCCAATTTTACGTGAAATTTAAGAGAACGTTTGTGGATTTCTTTAGATTGTGAGCTATTAAATTTTGTGATAAAACGTCGTTATGTTAAGTGGCTGTCATCAAACATCACCTGCCGGGCTAGTATGCATCATCATCATCATCTCAGCCATAGGAAGTCCACTGCTGAACATAGGCCTCCCCCAATGCTTTCCATGTTGCCCGGTTGGTAGCAGCCTGCGTCCAGCGCCTTCCTGATACCTTTATGATGTCGTCGGTCACCTTGTGGGTGGACGTAGTATGCGTGACTTACTTGACTTATGGTCCTATGTCCCCTAGATGGGGCAGAGGGCGTCCACAACAGTCCTCCATCTCGTTCGGTTTTGAGCTTCTCGCTTGATCTCGCTCCAGGTTTTGCCGATCTTCTTCGCCTCGTCCGCTACAGTGCGCCGCCAACGCCGCACGTAGTATGCGTGCCGTGATAAAATCATATCTATGATTTTTGATGAAAAATATATGGGCTTATCGTGCAAAATTTATAGGCAAAATGCCTTGAAATTTATCGTGGCGGGCAACCGAGACCTCCAGAACGCGTAATTTTAAGCAATAATTTGCGTACAAATTCCTTGTCTGATTGTAACAATTGTCCGGTCCGGTCACAACCCTGATTTTAGACAGATATAATATCTACTACTACGCACCAAAATCTGACCATGAAACAAATTAGTTTTTCATTATGTCTGTCCCAAAACAGAATTGAAATCAGAATATCCGAATAATGAGAGCTGAATTCTCAGGACTACGAAAATAGGTGCTGTAATTGAGGTCATATACGAGTACCCATCATGTGTTAAACCATGTTAAAATGTATGAACTGTATGTGACTTTGTTGGTGTACCTAATAAACAAATAAATATCTCTTGAACTGGAAAACAAGCCCAATGTTAATGTATTGGAAACACTCGCCACTCAAAGAGCGCGAGTGGTCGCTGAGGAATTATTGGGGGCAGGGGCATATGTATTGCTCCTTGAGCTATTAATAGGCATCTACAGCTCATTATCATCATTTCAGCCACAGGACGTCCACTGCTGAACATAGGCCTCCTCCAATGATTTTCACATCGCCCAATTGGTAAGCGCCTGCATCCAGCGCCTTCCTGCTACCTTTATGAGGTCAACATCTACAACTTTAGTTTATTGCGGGGACACAAAAGTATGAGCTATGAAGTCTGCAAAAACTGTAGTGAAACAAACTAATACTTGCTCAGTTACCTGATTTACGCCCGTATTCACAAATATTACTATGAGGTCTCACAGTGCGCGTGGACGCCACGAACGATTCAATCACAGAGCTCTATTCAACGCTGTGAGTTCGATTTGCTGCTTCACTTAAGCAAGCATCGTTTGTGAATACGGGCGAAAAATTTTATGTAACCAACTGTGATTGTGATACAATTTTGATTTTAAACGGCAGCCTGTCTAGTATTATAACATAAGTCTATAGGAATGGCTGCGCGCTTTTCGGCGAAATTTTCCTTTGCTTTAATACAAATTAATGACATTTCATTTGGTAACATTGAATTTATGTAAGTACATTGATTCAATGTTTTTTATGCAGGTATTTGAACGCAGTCGCGTATGTTATGTGAAATACAGTCTAGGATGTTAATACCTGCCCTGTAAGTGCCTGTTTACTCTCGCCTCGAAAAGGCCCGGATTATAGTGTTCGGGAAAGTCAGCAGCAGCCAACGAATTACAGTCCCAAGCTATTCGTATTATAAAAGAGTTAGCGACACGCTTCGTGCTAGATTTTACTAATTTTATATCCTCACAAATGTAAACAAATGAAAAAAACGTGTATGTTAAATAAAGTACGCTGATGGTTGCCGCTGCCAAAAGATATTTTAGAAACCCGCGAAAAACAAATGACTGTTACGGCAATAAGTCACAGGGGACAGAAACAAATGACTGCGCAATTAATTTTGCACCTTATGAGGTTGATTAAACAAGGTGTTAAATGAACTTGCTACCTTGGGACGAGTGATTGATGGTAGGAAATTAAAAAAAACATATTGCTCATAGCTAAATATTGAGGTAGGAAAAATGTTGTGATTCAGTATTTTATTTTGAGGAGTAAATATTTTTGAGCAATTAAGTATTTATGTCATTGAAATTTATATTTATTTTTTTATTTTCTATCACTGTCACACAAATAAAAGTCACTGATATGACTAAGAAAGCTTGAAATTCGTCATAGTATTTTTATACAGTTAATTATTCGCAATATTTCTGTTTCCACGCAGAAATAATTTTTATTGTGGTTTCTGAAATTATAAACGTCACATTAATACATTTTATTTCCCTAAACGAAGTTCAATAACACCGTTAATTTCGAGGCGACCTTCACAACTTTAGTCTTGATTCGTCCATGCATACAAAATCAAAAAAGTTTCAAAAGTTAACCATAACAGAATAAGGTACAACTCCGTCTAATTTAAATACGAAATTTTTCATTCGCCGAGTCTTGAGCCTGTTTCAAAAGAAATGTTCGTAACTAGGAATTTTCGAGTTAACGTAATGAGAAATATTGTTAACTTCAATTTTTTTGGGTTATTAGCATTCTTTGAGGTTTCTTTTGTAAAGTTCTTTATTTTGTTGCTTAATTTTTTAGTTTTTTCTTCTCTTTAATGTAGTTGTTATTGTTGTTATGTATCCATAATGAATTATTATTTCGTTATTATGCTAAAAGCAGTCTCTAAATTCAGTAGTAGTTGAGAATAACTTTTCTTTGAAATTCAATTGTTTTTTAGGGTTCTGTACCTCAAAAGGAAAAAACGGAACCCTTATAGGATCACTTTGTTGTCCGTCCGTCCGTCTGTCAAGACCCTTTTTCTCAGGAACGCGTGAAGGTATGAAGCTGAAATTTATATCAATTACTCAGGTCTACTGTCCCTTGAAGCTGTGAAAAAATCAAACTTCTAAGCCAACGCAATCAAAAGATTATAGGCGTATAAGTAGGTTTTAAATGGTTTATTCACTATAGACAATTGAAAAAACGTGACACAAGTAGATTTTACAAATTAGAAAACAGAAAAGACAAAAGAAAACAGTGAGAAACAAAATGCGCCGGCCCCGCGGCTCGTGAAGCGCGCACCGTTTGCCTTTCTGAGACGGACTGCCGACGAGGGGCGCCGGAGTTTATGAGCGCGGTGTGCGTAGGCGGGGCGAGCGGCGGAGCGGGCTAGTGGCAGTCACGGGAGACACAGCACTCCTGGTTCGCGGTAAAACATCGCGCGCTATAAGATACAGCCGTTTATGCCGCAAATTTTCGACACTTGCAAGGGAATCAAAACCTACAGGGTGCTTCCCGTGAACTCAGAATCTTGAAATTTGGTACGAAGCAGCGTCTTATAGCATAGATAAAGGAAAAATTACGAAAACCATAATTTTTTAGTTACATCACATAATATATTTTTTTAAAATAATTTTAAACTTACTACCCATTTCCTCATAAACGCGTAGAGGTATTAAATTGAAATTCATACCAAATACTCAGGTCTATAATACCTTTAAGTTGTAACAAAATCAAACTTCTATGTCAACGCAATCAAAAGAAACAGCAATTTAAGCTGCATATTTTAAAACTCGCAAGTACTCGCAAGGGAATCAAAACCTAAAGGGTACTTCCAGTCGACCTAGAATCTTGAAAGGCATGAAGCAACGTTTTATAGCACACATGAAGGAAAAATTCCGAAAACCTTAAATTTTTAGTTACATTACAACATATATATTTTTTAATAAATATAAACTTATGAATTTCATTTTGCAATAAAAATACCATAGTTATGACTCGATTGTCGTAATGAACGAACTTTGTAAACCTTGCAGGTTTGTACGGAACCCTCGGTGAGCGAGTCCGACTCGCACTTGGCCGGTTTTTTGATTTTTTTTTATTAAAAACCTGTTTTATTGTGACCTAAACTAATTAATTAAAATCAATATTGTCACTTTATACAAATGGAAGTTCAAATAAAAATACTTGATTAAAATGCAACAAGTTGAGATCATGTAGTCCAGCATTTTAGACTAAGTATACCAAAAGTTTTATTTGCAAAATTCTATCAAAACTTCATAATTATTCTATCCACAGAGTTTACCTTGACTTGAGTAATGAGTATACCTGTGTGCTTGCCATGAGTTTACGTAAGGTGTGCTCGCTATCGGCGACGGCGTAAAAAAATGACATTTAATTGTATGACATGCAGCGCCCCTAGCGGCTACTTTCAAGAAACAAAATCTTCATAGAGATTTTTGACGTACTCGCTAGCGAGCACACCTAACGTATACTCATGGTAGGTACACTGTAAAGATTACATCATAATTACAACAACACAATTAATCAAACTTACCAAAACATTGCGGTTGTCTTCGGCTAGCAGTCTGTAACCTCCAGAGCATAATCAATGTTGATTTCTGTCAAATGTTTCTCCGAGATAACAAGTTGGGTCTGCGGGGATAAAACTTGGTGTTAAGGTCGTAGCACACTTACCAACCCGGAAAGGGATCGTATCCGTAGCAACTCGAGGCGGTCTTTGTATGAAACTCTATACTGCCACGCATGATTAATTGAACCGTATAGTCCAACGATTTTGAAACGTCAAGTGGCAAAAACCAAAACCTTTCAACCCAGTATTGAGAGTAGCGAGCTCCTGTAAATCTATATCTATCTATACTTANTAACAATTACAATTCCTAACTACTCTGTCTCTAATGTTCATAATTCCGAATCATTCAACTTCATAATGTCATTAGCAATAAACATCTATTACACTTTTATTTGTTCTCCTAGATTTTCTAAACATAACCATATTTTACACTATTATTCAAAGTCATATCTTTTTTGTTCAGATTTCTTTCTTTAACCTTCCTATACCCGCGCGTTGGTCTCTCAGACCGACGAACTAATAATTCGGAGTTTTTTCAAAAAGTATTATCTCTATGACTTTGCGGTTTTTAGTAGCTTCATGATTTGTGGACAGCCATTGTTTAGTGTTGGGCGATCGCTGCTGCCAAGTGTATGTATGTCACTTTTGGCTGTTATTCGGTCTGTGAGACCGACGCGGGTATACGTGTAACTACTTCAGGTATATTACTATTNTAAACCGCGTAAGATAGATGAAGGGGGTAAAACGGGATCCACGCGTACGAAGTCGGTGGGCGGCCGCTAGTGTTATAATAATATAATTATGGATGCCCAACGGGGAAATACCACCATCTGGCTAGCTACCACCATCTTACCTAAGTCTGTCGCCATAACAACAATTTTAACAGCATTGTTGTGTTCCGGTGTAAGATAGCCAGTTCCTCCGTGGTTGAGGATTCCGGTTGAAGCTCGCTTCCACCTTCAGCCTGATCGTCACTTACCATCAGGTGAAATACAGGCCAAGAGCTTCCTCGTTGCGGATAAAAAAAATCGGAACTAATAATCCAGTGATAGTAGTGCCTTCCTCCTGACATTGTCATAGCTGGGATGGCTTGTCTTCTAAAGCCCGGTCTGTGAGCACATAGAATTTTGTCCAATGACCCCTAGCCACCCATCCTTATCGCTCGCGCGTTATTATATTGCTGTCGCGACTGTCGCAGTGAGTGTGCGAGCGCGATAGCAATATAATTACGCGCGAGCGATGAGGATGGGTAGCTTGGGGTCATTGGACAAAATTCTACGTGTTCACAGACCAGACTATATACGTAAAGGCCTGGCCTCGCGGTTGAGAATGCACAAAAGGCGATACGGTGTTGATCCTTTTCCAAGTTGATAAGTCTGCTATGACCTTTAGCGTCGCAGTGACTCGGTTTGGGTTTGTTTGGCAATAATGGGAAGAGACTGGCACGAGAACAGATGCAAAGTTACATGGGAATATTGACACTAAATGTATAGTTTTACTTTAATTGAGTGCTAGCATTCCTGCCACAATATTAGTTATGTTTTAATACTAGAGTAAGTAGAATTAAAATGAAGCTATCTATACTTATAATAAATCTGTAGAGAGGTCAATTCTGTACATTAAATATATTTTCAAAATAACTATCAGGGGGTGATTAGTGATCGATACTGATGCCAAAAATGCAATCAGTAAAATTTTTGTCTGTCTGTCTGTCTGTATGTTCCTTATAGAAACAAAAACTACTCGACGGATTTTAACGAAACTTGGCACAATTATTCTTCATACTCCTGGGCAGGTTATTGGATACTTAGGAATTCCCACGGGAATGGGAATTAGCGGGAAAATCATTTTGTATGAAAAATCTGAACCGCTTAATTTAGACGCTTGAAATTCGGCATGCAGGTACCTTAGTAAACTTAAAGCTTAGTTTATGATATTATTATGATATTGCAAAATTCCCACGGGAACGGGAGTTAGCGGGAAAAAACATTTGTATGAAAAATCTAAACCGCTTAAGTTAGACGCTTGAAATTTGGCATGCAGGTACCTTAGTAAACTTGAAGCTTAGTTACAACAGGATATTGCAAAATTCCCACGGGAGCGGGAGTTAGCGGGAAAAAACATTTGTATGAAAAATCTAAACCGCGTAAGATAGATGAAGGGGGTAAAACGGGATCCACGCATACGAAGTCGCGGGCGGCCGCTAGTTTATAAATAAAATGTTATCCAGTTCGTACGAGTATGTAACTCTTTTACAATTATAATCCTTTCATATATGTTCTAATATCTGGGAGCATAAGAACTATTTTATTCACCACATCTTTCTTTAAGTCAAATAAATGCATAGTTATTTAATTTTTTAGCGTTAAGAGTGGGTTCAATTCCCGCCTTAGGCAGTTCGTTTTTTTCAAGTTATTTATAATTTTCAAATAAATGCGTTAAACGAGCGAGATGTTTTATGTGCCGGGAGCCTGTGACATTTTAAGTTTACTTTAGTACCTTTTTAGGGGAAATCAACAGCTTGGTATTGTTCTTGGCACACTTGGCAGAATAGTGGTCATTTATTTATAGCCCCAACTAACTACTAAATATAGCTTCGTTACCGGCGTTCCCTTTCAAATGACAGCTCGAAGCGCTTCCCAATTCCGGTTTGTATTAAATATTCAGTTTAATTGGTCGATACTTTACTCGGATTCTATTCACATTGAGCACAATAATTGACTTCGAAGTAAATTAAATACAAAAATTAAAACATAAATTAGGTAAGTACTATAATAATTTCAAAGTCGTCGTCGATCATCATAGTCCGTGTCTTCTCCAAAGGATGCGCAATACAAAGCAAGGCCGTCCGCGGAAAATTTATGTGTCAATAAACTATTTATATTAATCTATTATCCTACTAATATTATAGTGCGAAAGTTTGGTTGTCTGGATGTTTGTTACTCTTTCACGCAAAAACTACTGAACGGATTTTGATGAAACTTTACAGTATCATTGTTTATACCCCAGAATAACATATAGGCTATAATTGATAACGATCTGTGACAAACTAAATTTCACGCGGGTGAAGCCGCGGGCAACAGCTAGTTTCATATAAAAGAATTTCAAAGCTTTATGAAAGTATCAACATTTGGAAGACTTCTATCGTAATTGGTGCAATGATCGACAAGAGGCCCACTTTATAGTACGAGATATTTTCTACTCAATTAACTACAGGCACTTCAACCTTTGTGCAATGTACAGCTACATTACCAGTAATAAGACGGCTTTTATTTCTAACATTCTCCTTTGAATATTATAACTAGATAGAAATATTTATTAGGAACGCAGTTTAGATTTTGTAATGTAATTAAAAACATTTCGAGTAAATCAACTATTAAGTACAACAACTAAAAATCAATATTACAATTATTGTATGCTACCTATTAAGCAACTAAGAATCTATACCTACCTAAGTCAGAAGACAAACCTTTTCCTATGCATGCGCATGGATCAACTCGGATCTTCATAATCATCATCATCATCTCAATCATAGGACGTCCACTGCTGAACATAGGCCTCCCCCAATGCTTTCCATGCTGCCCGGTTGGTAGCGGCCTGCGTCCAGCGCCTTCCTGCTACCTTTATGATGTCGTCGGTACACCTTGTGGATAACTCGGATCTTTAATTAGCACAATATCTAACTACATCAAGTTTAGTCTTTAATCAACCTGCAGAAAGGCCACTTGTGGTCTTAACTGAATAAATATTTTTGATTTTGATTTTGAAGGCCAATTTCAAAAGGTGCCAATTAACTACGTAGTTAGGTGGGAACAAGGTTAGTCATCAACATCATCATCATCATTCAGCCAAAGGATGTTCACTCCTGAACATAGGCCTCCCCCAATGCTTTCCATGTTGTCCGGTTAGTAGCGGCCTGCGTCCAGCGCCTTCCTGCTACCTTTATGATGTCGTCGGTCTACCTTGTGGATAACTCGGATCTTTCCTTAGCACAATATTTAACTACTTCCAGAAGTTTAGTCTTTAATCAACCTTCAAAAACGTTAATTGCCAATCTTTATAGTTATAAGATTGTCATTGTCATCGTTATTTCAGCCACAGGACGTCCACAGTCACTGCTAAACATAGGCTTCCCGAAATGATTTCCAGATTGGTCGGTTGGCAGCGGCCTGCATCCAGGGCCTTCCTGCAACCTACAGCGGGTCACCTGTCTACCTTGAGGTTGGACGTTCCATACTGAACGTGACCTCGATTCCAAGCAGAGGCGGCGTAAGGCGTAGGCGACGTGGGCCACCGCCTACGGCCTCGCGGTACAAGGGGCCTCGCGCATCAAAAATTTTGAAAAAATGTATATAAGGTGGAGATGACAATATCACAATACGAACATTGACTATTAAATATAAATTCTTGATAGCTAAACAATGTAGTTAAAAATAAAAATATATTTTTTTCCAAACAAATTCAGCCATAATCAGACACAAAATTAAGCAACAACACGGTTTTAAGTGACGAACATTATTCTTTGGCGCAATATTCCTTTAAAAATAATCACTGAATCAAGAAATCAGAAACTGTCAATGTATAGACCTTTGACCCTTTTTTTATTATTTCATAAAATCCGTCTTCAGGTCGCCACAGAACAAGGCCTCGCGAAATCTGTCTTGCCCACATCAAATTTAGGTCTTGCCCCGCCTCTGATTCCAAGGTTAGTAATCGTCCCGATTCCAGCCAAATAGTACGCCTGGTGAGTTTCAATCAACTCTGACCAGCCCCCCAGTGAGACGTGACTCCGGCACAGGTCTGACAGACAGGCCGAATGAGGGTCGTAATTATTGTTAATTGTCCTTGACTCGGGCACCGAGACAGGGGCGGATTACCGACTACCATGGCGACAAGGCTATTCACTCTCGCCTTGAAAAGGCCCGGATTATAGTGTTCAAAAAAGACAGCAGCACTGACGGCAGCGAATTCCAGTCCCTAGCGACAACAGCGAACACGCTGTTTAAAATTGTGCAATATTTTGTCACCTTCATTGTATACGGGAAATTGTCACTTAGTAAGCAATAAATAATTAGAATGTTGAATTTTGAACTATTCCCACCTCTCGTTCCCACCGCTGCATTATTCATTTCAATAAATAAATAAGACGTGTCTAAAAAGCGCCATCTATCGTCATTGGTTGGACTACAGCGCTGGACAAACTACTGTTTTTGACGTTCGTAAATATTCATGCGGGGGAAAACCGTGAAACGCCATCTATCAACATGATATCTAACAAAAGATTTTACGAACTAAGGGGGTAAAACGAGGACCACGCGTACGAAGTCGCTGGCGGCCGCTAGTGATACATAATTGCAATAAACGTCACTATTTCGTCGCTTGCCTCTAACTGACGTATCTGTCATTTTTTTCGAAACTGAGTTATCTACACCATCTTAATTAATTTTGCAAGACGAATCGATCTGTCTAATCACCAGAAAATTTTGCAAAATTTCAGTTACGTCAGTTAGAGAGGCAAGCGACGATTTAACCCCTGGGCTGTTAAATGCGATACGGTTAATTCAAAACAAACGACGCCATAGATGCCCGTAAATAGATTAGTAAGTTACTCTCATGTGCAGTCGTTAGCTCGATGCATTAGAGTTCAAGTTCCACTGGCTTTTTGGCTGCATTAGTTTGTAGTTCTGTTGTTAATTACATCTCGTGGGTAGGTTTCGCATTTGAATGTAATCAATTATGTAACAGTCACCATGAGTAATTTTATACCATTGGAGTCTCCACAGACTACAGACTTTTTTCCGTGGATAGTTTAATTGGCTTAAATTGTATGAGGAATCGTCCAATACTAAATCGGCGTAATGTGCGTAGGACTACCATGTTCACACTGATTAAAATCCCGACTAAACTATCGGCCGACAAAAATCTATAGTCTACATAGGAGATGTCTTAGGGCTCTTTTAATTAGACATTTTGAGACGGACGTTTGTAGTCCGTTTGCAAGACCGCACACTTTGTTGGCAATTGATTGACATTTTTTATTCCAACGCAGTTGTCATACAATATTCATTGTGCGGTCCTGCAAACGGACTACAAACGTAAGTCTTAAAACGTCTAATTTTAAAGAGCTCTTAGGCCTCAGCCTCGAACTTAGCGGGCAGCGGGGCGGGAGCGGCGGCGGCGCTGGAGCGGGGCGGGCAACGCAGACCCGTTCTCGAAACAAGCGGGCAGCTCGCGCGGCGCTTTAGCGGCGATGTGTTGTGTTCGGGGTTGTGTTGTCGAGATATTTGTTTTTATTCGCAAACGAAATGTCTGAACAACGGCGACAATTTTATTTCGATTCAAATTTATTCCTAACGCTCGATTTATTGTGGGCAAAAGAAGGAGTGCGCTCTGCCCGCTCGTTGCCCGCTCCCTCGCCGCTGCCCGCTCGTTGCCCGCTGCCGCCCCGCTGCCGCGCCGCTGTTTTCGAGAACCGGTCTATTTGATTTTACGCATAAGATCCTGCCGCTCCCGCGCCGCCGCCGCCGCCGCCCCGCTGCCCGCTAAGTTCGAGGCTGAGGCCTTAGTATCGTGTTTATCGTTCAACATTTCGACCAAAAGACGTCTACTGCTTGACAAATGCCTCCCCCAAATTTCACAAAGGCCGGTCCTGCGCTGCCCCCATTTATAACACAAACGACTAATTATAAATAAGTAAGAGCACTTAATTAATGAATAAATGAGAAAACAAATGCATTTAAAATGTTAACACTGTACAAGTAAATCTGGTTTGTCCCAATTTACAAGTCGCAAAGACGCCGCGCGCTCCGCGCACAATGCAACTCGGACAAGCGGTACAAGCGATAACAAAATAGATATTAAAATTATTGAAATTAGCTCAAGTGTAATATCAAGGGATAAAATAAGTTAAGTTTATTAGCTGCACCACAGAATACACAAGCCCGTGGGCTTGCCGTGGGTAAGCCGTGGCCACCACTGCAACTCCTGTGTAGCCAGGATCTACAGCTTGACCGCCATAAAAGCCCACGGCTTAGCACAAGTGTTACATGATCATGTAACACAACTTAGATGTAATTATACAACTTTTTGTTACTTTTTTTGCTTTTTTTTATCCACAACGAGGAAGCTCTTGGCCTGCATCTCACCTGATGGAAAGTGATGATCAGGCCGAAGGTGGAAGCGAGCGTCACCCGGAATCCTCAACTACAGAGGAAGTGGCGTCTATCACTTTTAACTAACGGAACACAACAATGCTGTTAACATTGTTGTTATGGCGACAGACTTGGGTAAGATGGTGGTAGCTAGCCAGGCGGACTTAGAACAAGCCCTACCAACCAAATTAAACAGAAAAATCTGCCTTCATTTGAGAATCGAACCCGGGACCTCTGGGTCAGAAGCAGGTGGTCTTACCACTTAACCGCAGAGTCGGTTAATATTATAATTACTGATTTAATGTAAAGGTAGGTTGGTAAAAATCTAATGATGCAGTTTTAGTACCTACGAAAATCTTCTCGATGTCTTTCTTTGCTATTTTAGCTACTTATTTGTAAAAAAAAAAGATCTATGAATAAAAATATTTTAAAAATACTTTTAAAACTTGTCTCCACACCTGTCCACACAGAGCACACGTAGACCGCGAGCGCACATTGTGTGTTTGCTAAAGTGCCTCACAGCTTTAAACATAGCTCGGCGTTGAAGCCGAAAATAAAACCACTCGGTTTTGGTTTTGTCTTCAAAAGAATTTTACGTGAATGGAATTGGTTTGCGAGCTTTTAATTCATGCATCTTTGCAAAAGATAAAAATAAAGCCTGATTATAAAACATGTATGTTTTGTCGTAGTCCAGGGAACGTAAAAGAAAAAAATCCCGGTAGAAAGTACACCGGGACAGCTAGGAGTTATAAAATATAAATTTAATCGGCGTAGCTTTATAATATTTTATGATAAAATAAACTTATGTTAACTTGTGGTTGAGTGGAACCTTCCTATTCGATTTCTGCTAAATTATAAAAATATGACTTACCCATGACTATAAAAAAAATCTACATTTAAAATTGACTAAAACAATCAATCCATTACACGGAATATTTTAACCTATGTGGTAGGTAAGTTAATATTTTTCTTTTTCTCAACTACCCACATTTTCTCTAACATTCTTCATCACTCGCTGCTTTTCACTTCAGTTCGCGGTTTGCCGTCCCTCGCTCCGGACGTCGTCGCGATACCGAAATCACTGCTTCTTTCTGGTACATTCTACCGTAGAAGTTCCCATACTGTTGTATTTTGCTGCTTATTTTGTACTTTGAACTGTTATTGTGAACTGTGTGCTTGTGAAGTGTCCCTATAGCATAACCCACAGCTGTTTTTTTTATTGATCCGATCGATCGATCGTTTGATCTCACTCTGCGACTTATGGTGCTGAAGGAGTATAGAACGGGTAAGTGCTTTTTATTTTGTAGAAGTGTATCTTTTATTGTTTCTTATACCCGCACAGTGATTACCTAGGAATTTAGAATTCATTTTTTGCTAATTTAACGTAGGTACCTACACAAGACATAAAAAATAGTTTTACTCCTAGGTACTGTCTAAGTGTTAATTTTATAATTCGACTGACATTTTGAAGACTTTTAAACAAACTAATAGCCGAAATATCAAGCCGTGAGTACTTAATGTAACTCATTTATAATGTCGAGTTGAGACCCGTGTCTCTCTATTTTAGTTGAAACTATTAGGACCTACTTTTGAACTTCTCCAGTTAAGATTAAGAATATTATTAGTATGTGTGTACTAGGAGCGAGTTCACCATAATGGTCCGACGGTCAACGAGGGTCAAACTGGCGACAACTCGAATCTATACAATAGTAGGTAGTTACCCAAACCTCTGTCAAATTGTCACCTAAATTGGGTCACGTCCGAAAGCGCTGAAACATGCATCGGCAAAATAAAAGTTTTTCAAGTCACTATTTCGCCACACAACTAAAGTGGCCATAACAAATTGACATAATAAAAAGTGACGTATGAAACCCAATACAATCCAAACTGAGGAGTTTACCTTTATCTATATTTAGAGAATATTTCGAATAAACCTGAGAGCCGAGTTCGTTGTTTTTGTCCGTCATCGTTAGAAGGGGTAGTGGTCCAAGGTTTGATTCTTTGGGGTAGAATTGTTTTTGTATTTATGAATTGTGGTTTATTTTTTCAAATAAAAACTTTTTGAGAAGCGACTCTATTCGCTAATAAATTTTTATAACGATTGTTTTTTTTTTGTTCTCAATTTGTTTAGAGAAATTAGCTATAGGCGATGTCATTTTGATACTTCCGTGTGACGTCATTATTGTGTAATCTAGGACGATGAGACTCATTAAAATGGAACATTATTATTTTTTGGGGAAAAAACATCAAAAGGCAGGTAGTTCTTCTTAGGGATTTTTATAACTTCTCACATTCACTTTGAGCAATTGCTTTAAAACTCGTATTATCTTCATTTAAGTAAAAATAGTTTTTTTTTCAACCTCAGACCATAGAAACCTCTTTCTTCTATGTTATGTGATGCCAACAAACAGCCTTTTCCATGCAAAATACAGTAAGTATAGTACTATTTTTTTAATTTTATGCCGTGACCTGCGTGTCCAAACAACTGCACGCAGGATGATTTAATTAAGTCTACTGACAAAGCCACTCTTGTAACGGAGTTTTGGGCTGACAATGTGTAGGTTTGTTGTCGAAAAATTCCTACTAATTTTAAAGGTCCGTATATGTCGTTTCAAAACGAAGCTATCAGCTCGAATCTTGGACCCCGCAGTAACGTTAAATCGAGTCAGTTCTATATAATTTGATTGGACCCGTACCGAACGTGAGTCAAATGGTAAGGTGTGAGCCGTTTTTACCTCGCGTGTGTTATGCTTGGGTAACGATGGTAACGCGTTGGGTTCCGTACACAAAAATATAATTATACTAGCTTTTGCCCGCGGCTTCACCCGCGTGAAATTTAGTTTGTCACAGATCGTCATAAATTATAGCCTATATGCTATTTTGGGTTATAAACAATAATACTGTAAAGTTTCATCAAAATCCGTTCAGTAGTTTCTGCGTGAAAGAGTAACAAACATCCAGATATCCAGATATCCAGACATCCAAACTTTTGCATTTATAATATTAGTAGGAAGGATTCCAAATCTACGATTTATTGTCCTGCTCAAAATTCCAAATTTAAAGATGGCCTGAGTTTGTTGCGACGTTTCTTTTTGCTAAATGTTTGCCTCGAAGTATAGTGAAAAAGATTACGAGATGTAAAGGCTTCTTAATGAAAATCCTTTGAGTATTTTAATTAATCTTTTATTGTTTTCGTTAAAAAATTCAATATCTAGTTGTTTAAGATATTTTTAACTTTTGACTTTGAATGCAGTGATTGCGTTGATTTAATAATACAGGCAAAAAACAGTGCTCTCTGCAAAATTGTCAGTCGACAGCGAATCATAATTTAAACACAATTAGATAAATTAAAATTAAAATCACTCAGGCACAATAAGTTTTCTAAAATCCAGATTAATGTTTCTCTATTAACCTACGGGACCCAAAATTAACTAGCGCCGGGCACGCACTTACCAATTTTCCTTTCGGCATTCTTGTACCACTTTTATCCAATACGAAAGGATTTGGGCCGTTTTGTAACTACTCCATTTGCGTGGGATTTTTGTAATTGAAATTGAAATCTATAAGAATGAAAAGATTTTTTGCTCCGCCACTTGCCTTGCTATTGTACTTGTACAAATTCAAATCTTTTATTAGTACGTAGGGCGTAGGTCCTTTTTAGGGTACTCAAGTACGTCCCAAATAGAGTTTCCCTACCGCCACTTCAGAACAACTTATCGGCTGGCGCTGAGAAGAAGTGGCGGAAGAAACTCAGTCATGACCTTAACCAATAGAAATAACAGTGATTTAATTCAAGACCGTTATTGTATTAGTAATTATGAGGTCTCAGATATCGAGCTATACAACGTGCTCCTTTTGTTTTCCGGAAATTTTAGGGGTATATTCTATAAATAAAAACTAGTTAAAAAGTCTTAGGAATATGTGTTTCTAAAAGCATATTTTTGGATTCTAGATTTAGAAGATACCTAGTTGATTTTGATTATAGTATCATCAATCTAGTTTTTTTTTTTCAAAATTGTCACTTAGTCTTTTTGTGCAGACTTTTTATTGATAAGTGTATGTAAATTATGAATTATTTCAGTGAAAAAATTAGTTTTTAAATAATTTCTTATGAAAAAATAAGTCGATTTTTTTTTAATTTAACAAAAAACTGTAATGCTATTCCATTCTTTGAAGTGGTCTTATTAATACCCTAGAGTTCCAGGAAATCAAAAAGAGCACGTTGTATACAATGTATCTCAGGACTTTTCATTAGGTACTCATTGAAGTAAAATTTTCAATCAATCAATTCAAGTCAATGTAATAAAAAGAACTGCGAAAGAGGGTAGACCGATATGAATGCAGTTTCCTCAGTTACTTTGTGATCATGGCGCTTGCAACAGTGCCGAAATATCGGAAACTCGAAGTTAATTATTCTAAAGTAAAAACCCCAGATTTCAATTTAGGTAATTTTAATAAATATACACATTAATTCTCATATTAATATGCATATGTATACTGGCAAAAAATCGAAAGTCTACATTTTTAGTCCTAAATGGGCCTAAATAAATATGTAACCAGGACCGACGCGCTGTCTGACTACAAATTAGGCTGTATTTCACCGGTTGAAAAAGAGGTAGTCGATAAATTCACTGGCAAGAAAGATTTTATTGAAATACTACCTCACGTAAGTAATTAAGTGGTAAACTGAGTTAAACTACAAAGTGAAATAGTTAATTAGATCCAAATTCAAGATAATAATAATATGTTGATCGTGATTGATTTAATTAGAATAAGTCGACCATGTTTGTACATGTACAAACTTGATTAATTTAAGCTTGAGTCGAGCTATGAATCTCGTTTCATTTTTCAACCTATAAAATGCTACGAATAATTTTTATCTCAAAAATGCTACGACCATACCAGCCAGCAGTGCTACGTGCTACTTAGATAATTAATTTATGTCAACGTGAAATTGTGAACTCTGTTAGTTTGTAATATAACGCGTTAGATTGTAAACTAACAGTGGGTTAGGTTAGGTTAGATTGTAATTTAACTACGTCAGATTATAATCTGACGGAATTCACAATTTTACGGTGACATATACATTTACATTCCACGCTATGATACCCCGTAATATTTCCGTAGCACTGCTACGATTGCTACGGCTACGAGTACGTGCGGCCCCATTAGTTAATAGTTTGGCCTAGTTTGAAATGAGTTTTTTACGAATAAGTATTTTTATGTGTAGCTTTTTATTTATTTAATCTTTAGTGTCCTATAAATATGATGAAATTTGTTCCATAAAGTTAGTTTTATTTATGTGTGAGTGTTCGGAACTGCACTTTAAGAGTAGGTGCACACCGTTGATTTTTAGTTGGCCGATAGTTGTGCCCGATTTTAAATTGTATGAAGAATCGGCCAAATCGAATCGGCGTAGTGTGCGCACCCCCATACATGCCCATACTGATCAACTGCCCGACTTAACTATCGGCCGACGAAAAATCAACGGTGTGCGCCTACTCTAAGACTCGCCGCAAACTAAAGACTTTTAGTCGGACGTTAATTAGGCCCGATTCTAATTTATTTTATATAATGCAGAATCGGCCGATACTATGTGGGCATTTTCATACACGTCCATACTGATTATTTATTATATCAGCCAGACCCAACTATCGGCCGATAAGAAGTGTGTAGTCTGCAACTAGGCTAAAAGGTCATTCTTCCTTCTGTAACGTCTTTGAATTTCTTTATAACTAGACGACGGTATTTCAAGCTAAATACGGTGGCTTCTAAGTATTTAATAATAGAGACGATTTTGTAATAGAAATGAACATCACACATCCCATTTGAAATGAATCTTTACTACTTGACCTCAAAGTATATTTTACACAAATGTCTGTACAGAAAACTCAACAGTAACTTGATTTAAACTAATTTGGACTCTACTCCATTCGCTAAGAATTTACGTTATTTTAATAGAACAAATAAAGCTAGAATTTCTCGCATCGATTTGAATCTTGTGTGTACGTGTTAAAATTGAGTTTTCATTGGAGATGGGTATACGATAGTGGTAGTAAAGAGGTGGCGTCTGAGAACAAGAGCCCGTTGTTTTTTATTAAAAACTTGGAGGGTAGGAGGATAACTTTTTATTTGATGGCCGTTTTGTGGTTTACGAGTCGGTTCCCTGCGAGGGCAAATAGTCGTCAATGTTGGACGTACTTTGGCAATAAAATCTGGGATTCTTGTTCGGTCTTTGGTCGAGGAAAATGTGCAAAAGCGGACCTCATGAGCAGCATTATTATGTATTAAATTAGTTAAACCACAGATCACAGAAACTAAAGGGACATGAGACAAGGGGGCGGGGCCGGTGTCGCAGCAATATGCCCAAAAACAGAACACATTGCTCGCGAAAGCAATGATGATAGCAGCGACGTCATAATGTAAACAGCTTACATTGCTTGCGTAGTACTAAAGATTATTCGAACGTTGAGTACTAATACCGCAGTGGATAATGAGCATTTATTTTGATTTCTTTGTGTGTGTGAATTTCTAATGCGACACTGAGTTTCGAACTCAGCGCATTAGTTGGCATCTTTCTATATCTCTATGATTTAAACCTATTTTTAAGTAAAGTATGATTTTATCTTCTTGGGTTCATTCGTTTTAGCCAAATGACGTCCACTGCTGGACAAAGGCCTCCACCAAGGTTCTCCACAATGAGCGGTCCTGCGCTGCCCGCATCTAGGCTCTTCCCGCGACCTTCACCAGATCGTCGGTCCACCTAGTAGGAGGCCTGCCCACGCTACGTCTTGGGTATTGTTTTTGTATTTTCGATATGTACCATCCTAGACTGCATCTCTTTTAACACCAGCTGCGATTGCGATCGAATACCTGCCATGTTATGCATAAAAAAGGTGTATCCTACATTTTGTTCACAATTTCATTTGTAATTTTTTATACGGAGCCCTAATTAAATTTCAATAAGCTGAGCAAATGACATACATAAAGTTGTTATTATTATTTATACAAAAAGATAATTGCATTTTATCTAAGTTTTAGTATTTCATAGATAGACGAGAAACATCTTGTTTCAAAATAAGTAATTGTTGAAACACTTTTCCGTATAAACCTAACACCAACTGTATGCTTAGGTACCATGAGTTTACGTTAGGTGTGCTCGCTAGCGACTACGTAAAAAAATGACATTAATTGTATGACATATTGTGCAGCGCCCCTAGCGGCTACTTTCAGGAAACAAAATCTTCATAGAGATTTTTGACGTACTCGCTAGCGAGCACACCTAACGTAAACTCATGGTAGGTGCACTGGACACTGAAAGTAGTTAAGAAAAGTTTAAATGCAAATGGGAAAACTTGTCGTAATTGAGCAGTTACATCACCCGTTAAAGAAAGTTAAATAAATACGGTCTTGTTTAGTCGTAAAAGTTATTACCAAACGATACTACACTTTATAACTCTTTTTGAAAAAAAAATACTAAATGACGTTTAGTAAGTATTTTTGAAATTTGAAACAGCAACTTTTAAAACTCATAGTAATATCAGGCCTGTTCATCTCCGCGAGTTTATATCGAAAACAAAATACGCACGATGGCCCACCTACAGGATACTATTCGACAAGGCCTCACATACGAGCGAACATTGACTGATTCTTGTGTATGATGGAAGAAAATAAAGAAAATGGTGTACTAAATACTGTGCAGTATTTAACTGCCTAAATAATAATAAAAACACAGAATGTATTTTTTTAGTTGCCTCAAGACACTGAGAGGTAAATAAGTAGTTAATATTATTTATGATAATTCATGCTAAATCATGTATTTCCTCCGCCATTTTCCGCAGTTTGGCACCTCACGTCACATCATTTTACCGAAGTCAGCCCTATAGCTTCGGCGCAGTGCCGATCACTGACGTTTGTCAACAAAATGGTGCTTGACTCTTGAGACAGGCTAAATTACGGGTGCGCCAAAGTTCACCTAAATTTTCAACTCCGAAAATTGGAAGTCCGAAAATGTTCTTCCTAAAATTTTTCATCCTAACAATTACAATTCCTAACTACTCTGTCTCTAATGTTCATAATTCCGAATCATTCAACTTCATAATGTCATTAGCAATAAACATCTATTACACTTTTATTTGTTCTCCTAGATTTTCTAAACATAACCATATTTTACACTATTATTCAAAGTCATATCTTTTTTGTTCAGATTTCTTTCTTTAACCTTCCTATACCCGCGCGTTGGTCTCTCAGACCGACGAACTAATAATTCGGAGTTTTTTCAAAAAGTATTATCTCTATGACTTTGCGGTTTTTAGTAGCTTCATGATTTGTGGACAGCCATTGTTTAGTGTTGGGCGATCGCTGCTGCCAAGTGTATGTATGTCACTTTTGGCTGTTATTCGGTCTGTGAGACCGACGCGGGTATACGTGTAACTACTTCAGGTATATTACTATTGTTTTATTTTACAATATTACTCAATAAAATGTATTGTCATATTTTAGTGGCGTTTCATATCAATTAAGTATTACTGTATTTTATTATTATTAATTTGTTTTAGCCATTTTTGTCGTCACAATGAACGAAGAAAGGATGAGGGCGCTGTTAGAGTGTGAAGATTCGGACTCCAACTATGATGACCAGAGTGACAGTGATGAGGTGGAGGATGATTTAGAAGTGCAGGAGAACAACACCGATTCTGAGCAGAAGGGTGATTTGTCAGATGCAAAAAGTATTTTTGTCATTATACGAGCATGCAGTTATGGTATATTCCGGTTATTATTCCACTGAAACCACTAGTGATAAATACTGTTTTGTTCTTTTATATTACTAAGGATACTTCCATTTATTATATTTTATAGTAATTTTTTAGGCTTCAAAAGAAAAAAAGTTTATTTTTGTTATTAAATTTAGGCTGATGTAAAATTTTGTTTAAATTTTAAGTCTGATTTAAAGGCTGATTAAATCAAAATATCTATAAATATAAAATTTGTTTTAATTTTTTTATGCAGTTAATACCTTAACGTATAATTTAAAGCAAATTATAGTACAATATAGTACACAATTATACTATAAAACACGAGCTCAACTTTCGGTCTGAGAGACCGTGCGCGGGTATATGTGTAATGCTTTTTGGNCATTTATGAAAATATCAAATTAGCCCGTAATCCTGAATCCTGATACATAAAGTTAGCCTATTAATTTAACACAGGTACGACTGTACTCAGTGTTGCACTATCAAATGCAATTGAAGCGCCTCTATGCCAGGGTTTTTATGTTCCTGGTCAGGCTATACTTATTATTATTCTGTGGTAATATCAACATCAATCAATCACAATATGGGTATACATACTAAACAAAAGTATCAATCTTATTTTTGTAATGGATTTCAATTATGATTCGTTTTATAATTCAAACCTTATTATCTTAGCGAGAAGCACTGAATTACCAAAACCATTAGTTCGATTTTCAAATATTTAAATAAAACAAAATGCGGTAAACCCACAAGTCGCACAAGCACACAACCCAAAAACACGAGTAATTGATTGTGAACGAAAAAAAACGATGGATATTTGAATTCATTCGTTTGTGCTGAAAAAACGTCCCCACTGTAATCAGGGGGCGCAGCCAACCGGCAACGTGAGGCTGCGGCTTGAAATGGCTTAAGTAAATAATTACAAAAAATATTTAATAAAAAGACTTAAAAAGTATTTAGAATAGAATAGAATAGAAAACTTTTTATTTGCAAGAAAGGTATACAAGCAGGTAAGACATAAAATTAAAACAGAGAGAAATAAACAAGTGGACAATTAACTGCTTGTGCCCCTCTGACAAAAAGGCCCCCGCTCAGCGTACGTCAAGACCGCCAGGGCTTGTCTTGAAACTGATTTTCAGCGGGGACCCTCTGTTGTCACGGCGTACCCCTGCTGACGGAGATGCAAGAGGAGAAAGGAGTCCACAAGTCTGGCAGCAGGGAGAACGCAGCATTTTGACATTTAGATTTCAATTTGGCATTGAGATTTAAGATAATTGAGATTTAAACTAATGGAAATTGTAACCTGTAGCTTTGATTAAATGTATTATTTCCCCCATTATTACCTCTCAGGTAGTTTTATAATATAACATTAACTTAAAATTACTTAAAAACTAAAATTTAAAAATTACTTATGATAAAAACTATTTCCAAAATAAAAAATACTTCACCCCCAGCGCCGCAGTCAGGAATGGTGCCCAAAAGGCTGGCAGCATTGCCACGTTGAATGGCCAGGTTAATTCTCTGACCGATATAGCTGCCAGCCTTTTGATCACCGGTCACCTCGGTGAGCCTCTTTGCCAGTTCCTTATAAAAGGAACGAGCGCTTGGACCCCTGGTCCCATAGTCTCAACCCCAAACGGCACAAATATATAACTCTCATTGAGAGCTGCATATTTGCGCCGCTTGGAGCACTCAGCCGAGGCCGCCGCCGCACCTGCGGCAAGGGAGGTACCTCCTGTATGAGACGGAGCAAGCGTATCCGCGCATGTTGCGTCCCACACAAGAGGACGTCCCTGCTTCCAGGGAATGAGCGTCATGCCGTCAGGTCTCTTGCCGTCGTCACGGAATATGCCGTTAGGCTCTAAAACTGCTGGCACATTGACGGCGACAAGAGCTCTGCGGATGACGTCATTGATGCAGGCGTGTCGGGAGACTCGACCAGCGCTCATTCGGCATGAGAGGCCATGGTGTCCTAACTCACCGACGCGAGTACCGCAACGACCACACTTGAAATAAAGCTGTCTTTGCCAGATAAAACTCATTATGTGAAGACAATCAATTGATAGGCGTAGTAGAGTGTAGTGTATTTTTTAACGAAAAAGTTCAGATTCATACTTATACGTTTCTGTATCGATCCCTGAAGATTGCTATCACCTCGCTCATCAAGCTGCGTCTGCTTTGTATGAAAGAAACCAAAGCTAACACTTTAGCATTTTGTGTTGTTGTAGGTAATAAGGAGTTGTTTTGAAAACAAATGTATGCATAGTCTTATTTATTGTGGCACAGTACAAGCAATTGGTAGGTTTTTGAATCTCGTTCGTTTCAGCCGAAAGAAGTCCACTGCTGGACAAAGGCCTCCCCCAAGGTTTTCCACAAAGACCGATTCTACGCCGCCTGCATCCAGGCACCTCCCGCGACCTTCACCAGGTCGTCGGTCCACCTCGTAGGAGGCCTGCCCATACTGTCCCTACGTCTTCCTCGTGGTGACCACACAAGAACTTTCCTGCCCCATCGGCCATCAGCTCTTCGAGCTATGTGCCCCGCCCACTGCCACTTGATTTTAGTGATTCTGCGGGCTATGTCACTTTGGTTGTCCTGCGGATCTCCTCATTTCTGATTCGATCATGCAGGGAAACTCCGATTTTGGATCTCAATACTCGTGAATCAGATACTTTTAATTATCTTGTTGGTTTTTCGGAAGAGGTTTCAGCTGCCAAATGCGATCAACATTGGGGTAAAAACAAATACCTAATATTTGTTTATTTCAAAAAAAATAACAAGAGTAAAAAAACGATAGGGAGTGCTGAAACGGGACAAGTCTGTTTTGATTAACAAAATTGGACTACTATGAACCCTTGTTCGATATAAACATCTTTTTTTAATTTGAAATATCATTAACAAATATTAAGGAAAAAACCTTCAAAACTGCAGAACTGACAGCCGATGGGGCAGCAAGGTTCTCAAGGTTCAAGTGGAGGCCTTGTACCGGAAAGCGCAGCGTAGGACGTCCACCCACTAGGTGGACCGACGACCCCATAAAGGTAGCTAGGCGCTGGATGCAGGCAGCCACCAACCAGCCATTGCGGAAATCATTGGGGGAGACCTATGTTCAGCAGTGGACGTCCTATGGCTGAAATGATGATGATGATGATGATTCAAAAAGCCTTTACCATCACACGACAACAACAACAATTCTTTTTAATAGTTAGCATAAATAGTTCATTGACCGGAACAGTAAATAATAAATAGTCTCCAAAACACGTGGAACCGATCTATGTGTTAACTGCAGCTTCCAGCATTAACAGATAGTTAGTTCAAGGAAACTAGTTCTTTACGAAGTACTGACGGCTTTAGTGGCTGCAACTAGTACGAACGGCCAGTTGGCAAGTGTACGGATTAGTCATAGTGAGTAGTACGTAGATGTCGCTTAGTATGTTTTATTAGATCTTGAGTAATCTGAATTATATGGAAATCTTGGAAGATAGATTGATATTGGAGCATATGATTTTTTGTTTGAAAAATTGACTGACACTAAGCACAAAAAGTACCTATTTTTTGCAGAGTGCCAGTATGCTACTATGTGCAGAGTTACATTATTAAAATGGAGCACATAGTTGTAAAAATTTTCTTCCCGTTTATATTTTATTTACTTTAGTTAATTACTCTGTGATATTTCCTAATTTGGTTAAGCAGGTACCTAAATCTACCCCATTGCATCAAAATAGTATTCGTCATATGGATCATATTATTGTCAGACGCCTAGAAGCATAAAGTAAGACACTAAATAAGCAACCTCAGTTTTTATAATCCACGATAGAAGTGAATAACGGTATTAACATACCGAGTTAATATCTCTAAGTTTTGAAATTACATACACGCTAAAATCAAAATAGAAATCTAAATTATATAAAAGGAGAAACTGACTGACTGACTGACATATCAACGCACAGCCTAAACGGCTAAACGTAGGCACTTGAAATTTGGAAGCGACTTAGCTTAGGTACAGTAGAGGTGCACTAAGAAAGGAATTCCCGAAATTCCCACGGGAACGGGAATTAGCGGGAAAATCCTTTTGTATGAAAAATCTAAACCGCTAAAGTTTGACGCTTGAAATTTGGCATGCAGGTACCTTAGTAAACTTAAAACTTAGTTACAACAGGATATTGCAAAATTCCCACGGCAACGGGAGTTAGCGGAAAAAAACATTTGTATGAAAAAATCTAAAAAGCGTAAGATAGATGAAGGGGGTAAAACGGGATCCACGCGTACGAAGTCGCGGACGGCCGCTAGTATAATTTAATTACATGCAAACAACGGCGAAGAATGCACTCATTCTCATAACAGACTTATGCACTTCGCACATGAGTGATCACGGATTCAGTGTGCCGTTAAAAACACAAAGCAACTTCACGAACACGTTCACTATAAAACAATATACAAAACGACTCTTTCGTACAAACGTATGCATTGATGCTTTTGTGAGATGGAAGGTTTTGTGAATCGTACAAACTGGTCAATGGATGTGTGAATAATGGTATTTGATCGTGGTTTACATATCTTGTGGATATGGGTCATAGCCATTAAGAAATGAAGCGCCTTCGCTGACACATTTTGTGTTATTAAAGTGATTTAAAACTATTATCAAAGCTAGAATGGTTAGTTTTGTTTTCGTGGCTTTATGGGAGTTTGATTACTTCGTGCTTGGTGTGTCATTGGTGTTTTTATGGGGGTGGATTTTATTTGACGGCGAAGTGGGAGTTATTTTTTAGGAATGGGTGGGAAGGTGATTTCCCAAATTACCCTAATTCCTTAATCTATTAACATAAATAACTTATTTTTTTTTGTTTGTATCTATGACTATGACGTGCTAAGTTCAAACTTATGTAAGTAGAGTTTTCATATTTTAAAGAAAGCCTCCACAAAGTGTTTAGTATTTTTCTATCGTGTAGGCTATGTCAAACTTGATAAGCCCACAAAGACGTCTTACATAGTTCAATCGAAAGGGCGGCCGTGGTATCCTTCCGTTTGGCCAAATTACTTTTCGCCAAATTTCACTTCGCAAACAACTTATCGCCAAAAATTCATTTCCCAAATAAACTTTTAGCAACTGTACTTTTCGCAACTAATTCATTTGGTCAAATTATCATTTGGCCAAATTTTACTTGGCAAATGTTTATATAGCAAATGTTTTATGTTGCCAAATATTATATCCCAAATAATTTGTTTGGTCAAATTGACACTTTACATACTTACCCACCGTTACCCACAAATCAAAGCATAAGGCACATGATCATGGTTTTCACAATAATTTTATGTAAAACATTGCAGAAAATAGTATGGTTGCAAAAAGTAGGTATTGCAGAAAATAGTAGGTTAGGTTAGGTTAGAACAGTGACCCTTAATGCGCGAAGGCGAGCGAAGCGTGCCGCGGCAGCGGCCGCCGAGCGCTAGAATCACCTCTATTGTTAATGAATCGTTTGGAAATTTCGATACAAAGAATGAAATGAGGAAATTAATGTAGAACAAATTTTATATTAACTCCCCACTAAACAAAATAACAACCACAAGCTAATTTTGTATACCATTCTATGCACCAATCAAATTATTTTGTAAATAGTTTATCGTGAAATATTTTTGCCTAATGAAACATTTGGCAAACCATACTTTGCCAAACAATAATTTGCTAAAAAATAATATGCCAAGAAAAACATTTGCGAATTAAAAGTTTGCAATAAGTTGCTTTGCCAAATTAAAATTTGCGAAACGTTGTTTGCGATGTGATAATTTGGGAAACGTTTTTTGGCCAAACATTAGTAATCCGGCGGCCGTAGCTTGTCAACGTCAGTCGGCACCGGAATAGAATCCAAAACCTAGAGTCGAGAGAATCTCACATTTTTAATACTAGACTATTAAAAGTATTCCATGAAATATTAGTTCATTTCAACATTTAGGCTGAGTTGCACCATCTTAATTTAACTTTGACAAACGTCAAAAATCTGTCAAACTCCATACAAAAAACACCGGTTATCGTTATAGTTACGGTCTTTAGGTACTGCAACTTGGCCTGTCTCATTTTCTTAAGTGACTCAAACATATTTTTCATTGCTTTACAGTTACACCATAATATGAATTAAGGTTTTGTTTTTCCTTATTCTTTTTTAATTACAACATCAGGCATTATAGTCAATTATAATTACTACGGAATGATACAGCCTTATCAAGATTTTAGAGCTACAATTATTATTTAATTCAAATCTGATATTTCTTCCAGTTTCCTGCAAATTAAACGCTATGATATGCAATCAAAATTGTAGAAGAACAATGGTCTCTTACTTTGTAAACGTTTTAATTATCTACCTGTTCAGTTTGAAAATAAATTATTTTACTTATGTTATTATAAGACAGACTTTATGCAAACTTACTATTACAGAGACTTTGATGGGTGACTACCAAACATTTACCAAAAATTAAGAACGAATCGCATAAAAAAATAGCCTTGCCACATTGTGTTCACAAAATTAGTATTATCTGATGTATTGTAGTCATACCTAGTTATTATTTATTTTAATTAATTTATAGTACCTAGGTAAAGGTATGTAATAATTTTACAATTTCCTCTCACCAATTTGGCCAGTGTGGAGATTTTAGGCCAAATCCTTCATTTGCTTCTGGTAAATTATAGAGGGTCGTGCTGCGCGTGTGCGTCCTGCAGTGGAGACCACATTACCTCATGATGCTAATATGGAATGTTGCAAAACCGAACCTAAATAAGATGCAGTGTTTAAGCTTGATTATTCATTCAGGCAAAGTACGATAATGACCACCTTTAAAAGTTAATTAAATGCCACATTAGCGAGTCAAGTTTGGTGTAGTGGCCCAGAATGGACTACTGTGCCGAGAGGTCCCGGGTGCGATTCCCGGCCGGGCAGAAATTGATATGATGAATTTTAATTTCTGTGATGGGGCTGGATGTTACTACGTATAATATGTATGTATTTACAAAAAAAGTATTTAAGTATGTTTATATCCGTTGTCTAGTACCAGAAGCGTAGTGTAAAATGTCCAAGGATATTTAAGTACGATAGCACATCAAGCTAAATACAGAGGCGTCTTATCCCATTATAATACAGGCTATTTTGCTACAAAAATGTAAAGTCTGACGTGATGTCGATTGTACAAAACCTTTTGTTCCTTCTTCTTTCGAACTTGATAACTAAAATCCGTTTAAGGTCACAGCCCAATTTAAAATGTCAATGAACCGTCCCAATAAGGTGCGTCGACAATCAGGCGCATTGTGTTGGAGCGAGCACAATTTTGGATTCTCGGTGCAATAAAGATTAGGGTTACAGTGCAAACACGACTTTAAAATCAACTTAATTTTAAATCGCGGACGTTAATAAGCAATAAATTATGCGATACCAGCTGCGCCGCGGCTTCGCCCGCATGGAATTTTTTCTGTCACAGAAAAACGTTATTACGCGCGTCCCTTTTTTAAAAACCGGGATAAAAACTATCCTATGTCCTTTCCCGGGACTCAAACTATCTCTATGGCAAATTTAATCAAAATCGGTTAAGTGGTTTAGGCGTGAAAGCAAGACAGACAGAGTTACTTTCACGTTTATAATATTAGTAAGTATAGATAGTATAGATTGGTTGATACGTGAATAAATGGCGCAGTATAAATGAATTGGATTTGTCTCAATAGACTTTTAATTCATTCGAAAATTATCAGAATCCTTGAAATCATGCATTACCATTTACAATATCAAAACCCATTCCCATTCAACTCAAGTGCTAAACATTGTGGTATCTTATATACTCGTAATAAGACCGATTTTCCAACAACTGATCTGTTTTTCTGTAAGTACCCGTACAACCAGGCGTGGGAGGATATTTTGCTCCAACTGCGTATCGACGGAATAAATTATTCATCCAACAATGCCCGAATCGAAAGAAGGCTTATTAAGAAATTAGTTTGGGCCAGTCCAATTTTTCCTGGGCTAAGTCCATTTGTAACGGTGAGAATTGGGGTATTTTCAGAGTAGAATTCCATTTCCGTATTGATTCTAGTTAAAGATTAAAATAAAGGAAGTAGTAAAGAATACAGAAACTATTTTCTTAGACAAAGACTTAAAATAAAGTATAGGTACCCAGTGTTTCAAAAGTGAAACTACAATGAAATTAGAGAGGAATTCGATATTTTTCACCTTCGTATTCATCTTAATTCAATTTCAATACAATGTAAAATCAAGTTGTAAATGAACAGTTTTTGTTAGGACCTTTTTTTTTAATATTATTATTTTATGTGACAGGAGGCAAACGAGCAGACGGATCACCTTAACTACTTTGTCAAAAATAATGCGTAACAGTCTGTCTTAAATGCTTTTACCAAAGTGAAAGTGTAATAATTATTTTATCCGTGTATTTTTTAACCAGACGAGATTATCGATTTCTTTCTTTACCTTTATAAACTGTCCTTATTATCGGATAAATAAACTGAAACAAGCCTGCAATGCACACATGGGTATATGAAAGTTTATTTATTAGACAGCTACTTAGGCTGGCACCATCATACTTTAACATTGATAAACGTCAAAATTCTGTCAAATTCCATACAAAATACACCGGTTATCACTAAAGTTACGGTCAAAGTTAGGTAGTGCAACTCAGTCTTAGTCAAAGACAAATTATGTGAAGGACATTCCATGATGTCCTATTTTTAAATCACAATCAATCCAAGATCACATTCAACATTATAAAATCTGCATAATCATCTAATTAATTTAAACAAACGCGAACTAAATAGAGAGTACATGCAATGAAAACATTAAGTGGTCATGATCCGGTATAATGGATTGTTTATACCAAATATGGCATGTTGGGAGCGCCCATTGAGAAGATTTGCATATAAACCGACTGCCGGCCTCAATGTGCTTCTAAATAGATATATTGTAAAGTGTAAACAATACAAAGTAAACAGTTAGGTACAGGTATAGAGTTAAAGGACTATTTATTTTTTATAACGATTTCTTCCGCGTGGACCCCATTTTACCCCCTTAGGCTGGTTTTAGTGTCACGCGGACCGTCCGGTGCGGACCCGATCCGCACGGCCAATCTGTATGAACTTCTAGGGAGCGTTTTAGAGTAATGCGGTCCGGAGGAACCGCTCCGCTCTCTAGCAGTTCATACAGATCGACTTTGCGGAGCGATCCGCACTGACAGTCCGCGTGACACTAAAACCAGCCTTAGGGGTGGAGTTTTGTAATCCGTTATTAGTGTATGTCTACACCTAACCTAACCTAACCTAACCTAACCTAACCTAACCTAACCTACCTGCCAAATTTCAAGTTGTTAAGTGTTATAGTTTCTGAGTTTTCGTGATGAGTGAGTCAGTCAGTGACCTTTCTCCTTTATATAGATAGAGAAGGTATCGTAAGCAAAATTCTTGCTCCATTTTGGAAATAATTAAAACTAAAATTTGCTGCATTGAACTGTCATTTCTGTGGTCTAACCAAACTATTGAAACATGTAGCGCTATATCGCTTACAGAAATCTAGTGTGTAGAAAACAGGAATTTTGTAATTCCTCTTGAAGGAACAGTATTCTTAATACTGTACATAGATTTCATTTTCTTTGTTTTCAAGAATAAAGGATTTTTTTAAGTTTTTTTATCTACAGTATTAAGAGTATTTTCCTTTCAGGTGGCTAACAAAATGCCACCCTGTATATCGATGGTTACAGGACAATAATTGAGTTTGATTTCATTTGGAAAAATCCACTGCTTTAGTCGGACTTGAACTCATGACCTTTCTGTCCTTTCTTTGCCGGAAAAATAAGTGTGAGTCACATTATGGTTGGAATAAATTCCTTCCTTTCTTTGCCAGACATTAATATAATGTGACTCATTTTGTGCTTGGAATTTTGGCCCTATTTAGGAGTAAATGCAACAATCTTAATAATTTAATAATGCAGTACGGGACTATTCCCACCTCTCGTTCCCACCACTGCAACTCCTGTGTAGCCAGGATCTACAGCTTGACCGCCACAAAAACCCAACCAATGAAGGTCAAGTTTGTCCCGGGGGAAAGTTAAACTGTCATTGGACCCGCAACGAAATTAATCAGAAGAAAATAGGAGGAGTTCGAAATTAAGGTTCGACTTCCCTCCATTGCAAAGCGGATGACAGGTGACAAACAAAGGTTTAAAACCTTCAAGAAAAGATTATGCACCACGGACAATAAATTAAATTAAGGGGGCCTATCTTATGAGCAATTAGCAACTACCTGCCAATAATATTTTTCACAAAATCGCTTAAAAGCACGGAAATTTTTCCTTGTCGCGACAAGATCGGTGTAATAAATTGCGGAAACAGATGTATGTTGTATTGAATTAAGCATTATATCACGTTCATGTTTCCAAAGATCACACTCCCACAAGATATGATGGGCAGACTGCTCATGACTGACATCATCAGTGGAACACTCGCAAAAAGGAGACGGAACTAGTTTGAATTCGTGAAGTTTATGTTTAAAGTTGCCATGTCCCGTGAGGAACTGCGACGAGCAATGGTCGATTTCTAACCATCGCCTAGTTAGACGTTCGCGTACATTCGGGAAGAATTTATATAAGTGACGTCCTTTGACTGACGTATCCCATCTTTTTTGCCATTCATTAAGTAGATCTTCTTCAACGACTTCTCGGGAATCAAATAATCGACTTATTTTAGAACGATCGCGGCTATTTAAGAAATCGGAGGTTATATTTTCCCTTGATGTGAAGTACATAGCCGCACGCTTTTGTACCTCTAAGTCGACCGGCAGTACACCAGCCAGGACTGGCAGAGCCTCCGTGCTCACAGTTCTGTAAGCTTTGCAAAGAAAAATCAATGCAAGGCGTTGACTTTGGAGTAGTTTCCGTCGAGCGGCTCCTATAGTAGCTCTGTCAGCCCAAACTGGTGCACCATAGCAAATGGAGCTTAAATAAGTGGCCGAATATATTACTCGGAGGATTATTATAATAATGCAGTAGTATAATATTGGTTATTCCTATGAACATTATCCACAATCCACAACACACCGTAAGTTTCTTTTCAAGTGAAAGTCGTCTACTTTCCTAGGATTTTCATAACAACCGGTCCTGCGTTGCTATCCATTGAGGTGCTTTTCTCATGAAAACTCCACTCGGAGCCTTCCACTCGGAGGTTATTAAACCTGGGTAAAGGTCATCCTTTACCCAGGTTTAATAACCTCCGAGTGGAAGGCTTGCCTGCCTACCTTACACCTTTCATCAATGCGTGGTTACCCTTAAGAACTTTTCTGCCCCATAACAACTAAGCGATGTATCCCACTTTATATTACCTTCTTCGCTGGATTTATTTTACTCATCCCAAAATATGTCATGTTTCAAACCGAAAAACAAAGTCGTTTTTCCAAGTATCACACAAAAAGAACCGGTAACAGTGTACTTTGTGGGCGCATCACGGTAATCTGACGGTAATCTGTCCACGTGGCTGATACGGAGCGAGACAAAGAACCAACCGGACCGTTAATGTAGAGTCCGCTAGAGATGGGCAAAGTAAATATCGAGTGACAGAAAATATCAGTGACAAAAAATATCAAGTGACAGAATATCACGTGACGGCGACGTGAAAATATTATGTGGTGTCGAGACGGATTGAATTGATATGGGTTTCGTTTATCAAACGAGTTAAGGAGAGGTCCACTTTGTTTTTCAGATAGAAATTGTGGAATGTTTTGTAACTTAAGACGGTCACCTTTTGATAGTCCAAATCGGTTTGCCGAGTTTTATAGATTTGATAGAAAATATTAGCGCTGAAATTAATAAATCGCTACTAATTTCTGTGACCACGGGCTGGAAGACGTAGCATGGTCAGGCCTCCTACTAGGTGGACCGACGATCTGGTAAGAGCCTGGATGCGGGCAGCGCAAGACCGTTCTTTGTGAAAAACCTTGGGTGAGGCCTTTGTCCAGCAGTGAACGTCATTTGGCTAAGACGAACGAACGAACGAATTTCTGTGAAAGAATTATAGGTATTCGTATATTAAGAAGTGACAAAAAGATGAAAATTGTGTACATAAATAATGTAATTTTTTTATAACAATAATAATATAATTCAATTGATTAATAACAACACCTTTTGACACAATTCCATAATTCACTGTCTAAGCTATGTTTCAGGAGCAATCATCCCCTAATACCTGTAGTAATAGCAAAGCAAAAGGTCAACAAGTAATTAATTTATAATAATGTATAAATATCAAAATCAGACTAATGTATCCGAATGTTGTACCTATTTGCTAACCTGTCCCCAACGCCTACATAATGACACCAATTACTCATAGTTCACATTATTATAAGTTAGTTATTTCATGTTATGTGCTTTGGGATATTTCAATCTGACATAATTTATACGAATGAAAGGTAAAAGGCTGAGCCACTTCTTTTTGAGGCTAGGTGACAAAATTTCATTTATTTGTCCGTCAGACAGACAATCAGAAAATATTATTAGACTCGTATTTATTTTATTTTCTTTTATAATTAAATACCTAATAACAGTGCTACATCGAGTTGAAATGTCGCGTGAAGTCACTTTTGAGAAGTGTAGTCAAAAGTGACGTCACGCGAAATTTCAACTCAATATAATACTGTAATGATTGGATTACGAAAAAAAAATTAAAAAAATACGTGTCCAATATTTTTTTATTACCTATCTGTCTGACGGACTAAATAGAATTTCGATTTTACTACCCAGTCATCATCCCAATTGCTTTAGTTAGGTGTATAAAGTAAACTTCTTCCATGCCCTATATCTATAAATAGTCTAAGTTTCGAAGGCAATAAATACATTTTTATCTCAAAAAACGATCACGCTTTTCAGTTCAATTAAAAATATCACATGACAGTGACGCCCACACGCGCCCGCCCCATCCATCCATTTGTAAAGGGTCTGCGCGAGGCAGATAACTGCCTCCATTCGTCTATACATCCTGTGTATGCATGTAGACAATTTATAAAGGCAGATTTCCACAAATAGGATCTGTGGAGGGAGTTCCACGAAGTGGTAGTAACTGTAGCTCACTAGCTACAGTTACTACCACTTCGTGGAACTCCCTTATTAATTACTTAACCACTGTTAAGTAATTGAGTTCAGAGCAAATATTGGTAATATTAATAACGTATTATCACACAACCTTGTCGAATTGCCAATAAACAAATTTAAGATACATATAAAATACCCTTATGTCCAAAGGGTACTACAAGGTTCGAGACTATATTGATGACAAGGATGCGTGGTCAGTTCAGTTTGCACATTATTTGATGCTACTTGCATTTGGTTATTGAATGAGTGCGTATACCTACTACAATAGTCCAGCTGCCGACGGGGATCGAAATAGCGTTCTTCTATATGCCATTGTCACCGCAAGGTTTAGCAGAAAGTTACGGTTCAGAGAACTTTAGCTATCAGTCATGAATACAAATAATAAATGCATCTTTGTGGTTGATTTGGTTATACAGGGTGGAAACTATAAGTGATATCACTGGGTTATTTATAAACAATAACAAGATATCGAAAATCTGATCACTGACCCTGAAAGTGCTTCACGAGCCCTATCAAACGGTATCAATAAATAGTTTACAGAATAAACTGGATATATCCGAATATCCAATGTTTCCAGCACTATGCATTCAGGATCAGTAAACAGTTTTTCCATAATATCTTCTATAGTTAAGAAATAATCAAGTGAGATCACTTATCGTTTCCATCCTGTATAGCTAGCTCTACAAAAAATCATCTCATTTCCAATTTTTTCATATCCAATTATATTTACGCAATCATAAAGCATATTAACCAAATTACTTGGCTACAGTTTTCGTAGAATTCCCTCAGCCATCCGATATAGCCCAGAGGCGGTATCTTTCGTCCTGCCTGACCGCTGAATTTCAACCTAGGTCGAAAGCTATGAAGACGCGCAATTTAGATTATAATTAAATTAATTAATGATGATTAAATTAGGTCCCTCGGAGGATTTGATATTGAATTTGGTAGCTTTGGTATTTGCAGTTCTTCTTCTAGTGTGTGGTGTTTTACAATATAACTAAAATGCCTTAGTGTCTGGGAATATCGTAGAGCCAAATTTGCTCTTCTTTAGCTTAGCTTTTAGTAATCACAACTAAGTTGGTTTTGAACAAAATATTATCAGTCAATGTTATATTTACTGAATAATATGTTTTCCAAAGAACCGAAATGTGGTTAGTTTTAGAGGGCTTTCACACTAGGGCATTAGTAGCGCGACGCAGCGCGGCAGCGGCGTTTTTATAATGTGAAGGCATGCATCCGCTGTCACATAGTATGAAATTTTCGGCAGCGCGTCAGTCGCGCGTTTGTCGCGCCGCTAAATCGCCTAAATGTGAAAATGTTCTTAAGCTTCTTAACTCAACTTTACGAGTATTTAAGTAGGTTTATTAATTTCTTGAATCAACACAATACACCCTAATAAACAGCTGCAGTCGACTGTTCTGTCAAACTACAAAACTATTCTTGCAAAAAGCGTCTATTACCTACATACAACATTATTTTTGTGCCTGTTTTGCTAGAATCTAGATAACAATAAATATATAAAAAATATCCCTGGACATTTTTTCACTACCTGCGCTTTTAGTCCTATACTAAAAAAATATACATAGTAACACCCAGCCTCATAACAGAATTTAAAATTCATCATTTCAATTTCTGCCCGGCCGGGAATCGAACCCGGGACCTCTCAGTAGTCCGTTCTGAACCACTACACCAAACGGCCGACTTACAATAACTTGCCATCTGTCCTTACTTCATCAAAATTAACCCTGTCCGTCTATATGTTACGTTTTTTGCCAAATATGTAGTATGAATAATTAAGAAGGTATTTTGATGGTGAGGACACGATAATAAGGACTTCTGATTCTGATACATAGACCACGAACCTAGTAGGTACCCGCTGTGCGCCCAGATAGACAGTTCGCTCAATAAATTCTCTTACATTTCCTGACTTAGCAAGTTTGCGGGTCGGACGGTGAAATGGTCTGAAAGAATTAGGCAAAGCACACCGGAGGGGTGTTTATATAGATGGTGGATTAGGGTGAACGGCAGGAGAAAGTTAGGAGGAATTAAGTTTTGTTGCCAGGTTTAAATTCGAGTTTATTATAAACTAGCTGTGCTGCGCGGTGTTACCCCGGTACAACGTAGCCTATGCGTTAATCCAGGGTGTCAGCTAACTCCATACCAATTTTTTTTTCATGTAAACCGGTCATCTAGGTTGTCTGGAAAAGATCGCTTCATAGCGATAAGACCGCCTAAATTGTGCCTTCACTTTTGGGTATTTCTTTGTTTTCTTTTCTTGCCTAGTGTAGTCTACAATAAAGTGCTTTATATTTATCTTTTTGTTAGGCACAAGGCACAGAGGTATTTTTTAGTTTGCGTTAAATTTGTGTTATTTCACTCTGCTACAAAAACTTGCCAATATTATGTTACCAATATTTCCACCTTAAACTAAGTGACATTTTCCGTCTAAAGTGAAAGCAAACAAGCGTTTAACCATTCCTGAAATTGTGACGCTACTTCTCCTGAACAATGTACAGAGTGTTAGGTAAATGGGTTTATAATGCCGTCACTAGCCCATGTAAATGGTATGGTGAAGTCAGAAATTTTATATCATCATTTTATTTTATAAATAATGATGAAATCAATTTTTTAACTTCACCATACCATTTATATGCACGTACATGTTAACATGGGCTAGTGTCAGCTTATAAATCCATTAACCTAACACCCTGTATAGTCAATCATTTTCATCCTATGAAAACAACTTTGGCTGATGTACTTATTAAGCACACAATTCCATTTTTTTTTAGTTTTTGTGAATCAACTTATTATGAACGTCATTTGGCTGAAACGAACGTATCAACTGAAGTAGATACGGGAGAATTACTTATTATTTATGTAAATATATTATAAAATTATTGTTTATCAGTTAAATAAAGTTTCCAGCTTTGTGCATATTCTTATTATTTATTAAATTGATGAACGTTATGGGTATACTTATTTAGGTAGTTCAGTCGGATGCTAAATGAAATAGAAAAGTTTCTATGAAAGACTAACGCCCGTATTAACAAACGATGCTTGCTTGAGTGACAAGTACTTTCTATACATCTATCCATACTAACTTTCAGATAAAGTTAGTAGGATTGCAAGCGCTAAGTAAACTGTAAAAGAATATGTTTCACTTCATATTAAGTACTATAGTGACAAGTATTTCCTCTACTTATCAGTCCTTTCTGAAGCCCTAAACTTATTGCCAGTACATTATATCCCTCCTCGGCACGTCCTCAAACTCGCTAAGTTATTGAAATAAAAAGCTGTCAAGCGTTTACACTGGAAATACTTTTGGTTCCGTAAGATAAGTAAACGATATTTTTGGGTCATGAAAGACGCAGCAGAATAATTATGAATTTGGACTGCCAAACTTAAGGTAGGTGTGTGTGGTTAAATGACGAAATGACTTGAAAATTACCTACTCACTTTACTTTTGTTTCATATTTTTGATGCTGTTTTGTGTCGCTGATTAAAATATTTCATTTTCATTTTCAAAATACTTTTTCAAAATTCAAAATTTGTTTTTTCTCCTAAAATGTTATGAACAGTAAGGCGGTGATGTATGTTTAATATTTATTTTCGAGTACCAACATACATTCCAATAGGGTTTCATATCTCTGACGGTTTAATACTGCACTGTTATTTTATTTTTATCATTTTTTTATTATACTAAAGGGTTTCTTTTACTCTTTTTTTCATAGCTTTTTGCACCAATAAGCTGACATCTAAATACATAAAAAAGCAGAAGATTTTGTAAATATTGTATAACGATTCAGTTGATGAACGACGTAACCCTAAAAAGTCTACGAGAACCGTAAATCTGTATCAGTCATGAAATATACAGCGGATTGAATCCAACACGTATTCATGACAGCACCGACCCGACCGCCAGGTAATAACTTGTCGATGGGTCGCTTAGGTATTCCTGAAAAGATTCATCGATTCCTGAAATAAAAACTTAAAATAACTCTTCTGTGACTTAATAGTGAATACTAAGATAATGAAGCCGTGTGGTGACGGCAGAGTAGAATACATTTGTCACCAACCCCTACTCTTCCCACGGGTGTGTCGTAAGAGGCGACTTAAGGACTACACATCAAACTGAGAACGGGCAGCAGCGCTCTCTGAAAAACATCAGTCTTTTAAACTGCGATATACAACCCGCCTGCCAAGCGTGGAGATAATGGCAAAACCCTCCACTATAGTGGAAGAGGCTCATAGTCTAGTAGTGGACTGTAAAGGGCTAAAGGGCTGTTGATGATGATGATGAGATATTAGTTATTGAAACGAGTTAGTTCGTTCGTTTTAGCCAAATGACGTCCACTGCTGGACAAAGGCCTCCCCCAATGGTTCCCATAACGACCGGTCCTACGCTGCCCGCATCCAGGTTCTTCCCGCGATTTTTCACCAGATTGCTATTCCACTCTTAGTAAAAAAAAGGAAAAAAACGTGCTATGAAAAGAATGTGAAAAAATTGCTGGGCCCAAAGTCAATGTCAAAGTAAAATTTCTTTATTTGTTTAGACTAATTAATAGTTCTTACAAATCGTCATTTTGCTCTTAAGGAGCCTCTACATGTCTCATAATCTTTTTACCCTACCAGCGCTTCGAGACCAACATTTGGCAAGTGCTGAGAAGAAGCGCCGCAACAAACTCAGTCACCACTGTCTGCCGGTTAATATAAATAAATAGAAATAGTAGTAGTAGGTACATTCGATTCAGGAGCAGTTCACTGAATTTACCATGCATTTTTGTATGGTGTATCTTATAAGAATGGGTATACAAAATTGCGTGGTATATTAAACAAGGTAGTGACGTGCTAATATCTAGACTTACATATTAAGAGAGACTCTAATGAATCCATCTCGGTACACTTTCTTGTAACACTTTATAAACATTGTAGAATAAGATAAGTCTAGAAATCTGTAATAATTTAAACGCTGTTCTTGTGTCATCTAGGCTTTTACTCTTCTTTCAGTTAAAATCGATATTATAACAATTACTATCTTTCCTGTCCTTATATCCTATCCTTTTTTATCTATACTTCTTTAATAGTCTATACTTATAATATAATAAATGCGAAAGTAACTCTGTCTGTCTGTCTGTATTGCTTTCACGTCTAAACCACTGAAGCGATTTTGATTAAATTTGACATAGAGATAGTTTGAGTCCCGGGAAAGGACATGGGATAGTTTTTATCCCGGTTTTTGAAACAAGGACGCACGCTATAAATTTTTCTGTGACAGGCAAAATTCCACGCGGGCGAAGCCGCGGGCGGAAAGCTAGTCAGAAATAAAAACGTTTTGAATTCTGCCGTCATTGTCAGCTTGACTGGACATAACCAAAGAAGACATCAGCAGACGTAATTATACTTATACTTATTCTTTACATAAACATAGTCTCACTTGAGTACTAACCCCTGAAACACATCAGTGCTATAATGAGCCAAATCACCGCAGAATCACGGCGCTCCGTGGGCGGAAAAAATAAGGATTTTAACACCTATTTCTACCGTTTCTCGAGTCTGGATTTAATTTATTAAAATAACCAAGATCTTGGTTCAGTATTCTAGTGTAAAACAGGGGGAGAATAAATAAGAGGAGGCCTTGAAACTACGTAATAGGTCGTTGAAAAACAGCAACTTTTGCTAGAATATACGAGCCTATAAGACGAAAATCAAACGTAGGTAGGTACTCTACGTATGTAGGTATCTCAGATCATAGAAAGAGAATAGATATGAAGTCGCGCGTAACTACAACGAGAACCAGTGTCCCCACATTTCCCCCACCACAGCTTCCCACACACACATTCAACTGTGTAAAAACAAAGCGACTGAGAGTCTACGACAACATGTGCAACCGGCTTAAAAGTGCTGTGATTGGCCAGAAGGCGTGCCTTATGGCCAATCAATGGCCGCGTGACGTGACGCACACTTTGAAAAAAGCAATTAGAGAGAAGAAAGATAAAATGGAGTCGATAAGATATCGATACTTTAAATCCTGGGGGCAAGGCTCGAAATTGGTTTAAAAAATGCTTGTATGAAAACCTTTTTATTATTATACGTTATTATTATGTTCTTTAACGATTTTTGCATAAAGGAGTCAGTTCCATTTTGTATGGACGAAAAACTCAGAATCAATTATTGGGACTAAATGAAGTTACCTTATATTAATTTACCCCAACCAAAGCTCAATGTCGTTATCGATGGAGTATAGAAGTTATAGACTGACAAAGTTTGTATGAAAAGTCATGGGTTAAGTAGGTACTTGCGATTTTTACCAGTATTTATTTAAGACATAAGAAAGATATATCTTTTTGAATTATCCAAATCGGACCATTACTTACGAAGATATTAAGTAATAAACATAGGCCGTTTTTGCCGCTAAAAGTCAACGTACGCAGGGCCGCGTGACGTCATTATATCCGAATCGAGCGCAGCCGGCGTACTATTGGGATAGAAAATATTTTTTTCCAGCTAAACCATCAGTTTTAGAAAAAAACTTTTAATAACATTTATTCATCAAAATAAAGTAACCTATCGACCAGTAATTTAAAAAAATAAAAATTGTGAAAATTAAGTATCGCTATGTCCAAAAACCACATTTTCAGTCAGTCATACCCAGCTTATAGCCTAGGGGGAGGGGCAAGCCTTACCCAGCTTCTGGCCTTGGTGGGAGGGGGGGAGAGGCAAGTCATGCCCAGTTTCTGGCCGGGGTAAGTCATACCCAGCTTCTGGCCGAGGGGGAGTCATACCTAGCTTATGCTTATGGACTGGGGGAAGGGGCTAGCCTTTATACCCAGCTTCTGGCCCCTTCTACTATTGTTATTGTTTTTGTAAAAACTTAAAAATCGCAAGCAACTCATGATTTTTTCATTCAAAATTAGAAAATAGAAAATAATAATTTACTTCTATTTATCGATAATAGGAAACCGTATTAGAACACGAGCCCTGCACTATGTTACGACCGGCACATGCGGCCGTACTGTGTATTTTCACGCGTCAGTGGATATCGGAAGAAATAAAATACATTGCGCAGTAGTTACGCATGACATAAAGTGGTTGCTAACTAAATCGTCAATGTACAACGTGTTTGAATTTTTATCACCACTAATTTCGATATCGCAGTAAATGTCACGGCACTGAATTCGTTCGTAAAAATGTTTAGTTTTTTTTATTTATAAGCAAAATACCAATGGATTTGCAATACTTACATGTGGTGAATGACTTCATTGTTCCTGTAGTTCTTCGTTTCACTTATGTTATTGTACGTTACGACGCATTATCCAACAATATCGGGGAACATTTCCTCAGTACGACTGAATCGCGACTAACCTGGCGTCGCGGGTGATGTTCGTTTCTGGGCATATCGCGGAGACACGCGCCACGCCCCCGTTTCACATCTATTCCCTTCTATGATCTGAGGTAGGTATAGTCCACAGCACATGAAGCCATACATTTTTGTTCCAAAAAGCCTATATTAATATTAAGATAAGCCATTGAGTTTAGCTTGTAGCTCCGTTACATCTTGAATCAATGAGGATCAGTACTGTTGTAGAAAATTCAATAAAACTAGTATCTACGTTAATCTTTAAGACATAAGAAAGATATATCTTTTTGAATTATCCAAATCGGACCATTACTTACGAAGATATTAAGTAATAAACATAGGCCGTTTTTGCCGCTAAAAGTCAACGTACGCAGGGCCGCGTGACGTCATTATATCCGAATCGAGCGCAGCCGGCGTACTATTGGGATGGAAAATATTTTTTCCAGCTAAACCATTAGTTTTAGAAAAAAACTTTTAATAACATTTATTCATCAAAATAAAGTAACCTATCGACCAGTAATTTAAAAAAATAATAATTGTGAAAATTAAGTATCGCTATGTCCAAAAACCACATTTTCATAGGATTCGATGCAATGCGGAGACGCGGTTGGGGTGAGTGTAACTTAATGATTGTTTGTATTGAACATAATAATACATAATATGATACATTTTTATATTTTACTTGGAAGAAGATATGACTCTAACAACACTTATGAACACTTTATTTGAATAAATCGCCAAATATACCACCGCGGAGACCCCAATCGCGTCTCTGCGTTCCATTGAATCGTATGAACGTATGGATTTTTTGCGTTATTTTTCACAATTTCTATTTTTAAAATTACCTATCGATAGCTTACTTTATTCTGATGAATATATGTCAACACAAGTTTTTCTCTCAAACTGATACTGTACCTGTACCGTACTGCGTGGCTAGAAAAAAATATTTTCTATCCACGCAGTACGCCGGCAGCGTTCGGATCGGATACAATGACGTCAACGGTCCCGCGCCGGGCGGTCAGTGAACTTTTTTAGTAATTTGGCCATAACTTCGTCAATTTTTGTCGTAGAACAAAAATTTTTGGACTGTGTATTAAGGATTTCTTAGCCCTATTAATCTGCATTCACAGCTAAAAATCGAAATGATCCTCATTTAGATAGGTGCTATGATTCTTTATAATGAGTGCGTGTTTGTTACAACACTGCTTCAGGCGCATATTTAGGTTAATAATGTTTACATCACTACATATCATAAAACAAAGTCGCTTTTCTGCCTGTCTGTCCCTATGTATGCTTAGATCTTTAAAACTACGGAACGAATTTTGATGCGGTTTTTTTAATAGAGAGTGATTCAAGGGAAAGGTTTTTGGCATTGAACCTGTGCAAAGCAGGGGCGGGTCACTAGTTTATATAAAACACAGACTAAAGTCTAGACACGCTGCACAGGCTATATCTCGTAAGTTTATTGAAAATAAACTTCATTTATGACGTTCATATTTTAGGGTTCACACGCAATATAACTTTACGCCTTGCCCGTCTTATAACACTAAAAAGCAAAGTGTAAACTCTGGAAGATCTACAACGCGTAGAACATATCCAATGTCACCCGTCCTTGATCGTTTAGGTGTGACGATACGACGCCGTGACGACTACGATCTTTACGTCAGATGAAAATTCAAATCGTCAAATGAATTATTCGTTCAGGTGGCCCCTAAAAATCACTACTGGACAAAGGCTTCCCTAAAGGATTTCCACAATGACTAATCCTGCGCTGCCCGCATTCAGATGTTTCCCGCGATCTTCACCAGATCGTCGATCCACCAAGTTTGAAACCTACCTATGTCCTCCAGTCCGTGATCACCACGTATTCTGAAACAACTGTAAAATTAGTCTTCACTAAAAACACTGAAATCTTTGACTGACGAATACTTGCTTAAATGCTTCAAATTTTTTTTTTAAAGATTATTACGAGAAGCAATTTGTATTGCACAAATTACTAATAGTCCCGTTAGCCCCTCGTGTTAAGCTAAATAAGCTTGTGTTACGAGTGGGCTCACCACAATAGTCGAGCGGCGGCGGCGGGATTCGAACCCGCGTTCCTCGGATTTCGAGTCGGCCAGTCCGACCACTTTACCGTAGGGCTATCGTGGATATAAATTGTGATACCATTATTAAAGTTCTTTAGTCGTAAGTTGTAAAACCATCACACCTCCACCCAAAGTTGTGAGACAAACAATGGCAGCCGAAACAGGGGCCCCATTAATCTAAGTTGGCCCGGGCACACTAAAACGGAATAGTAAACATCTTCATGCCAGTGCCTCGATTTGGGCAAATGAATACGCGTGCGGACGCAACTATTATACGTTACGTTCTTTTTCATCTGAAGCCAGCTCTTTTATGACATATGTTAACGTTTAGAACTCGTTTGTACAGAATGAAATACATAATGTTATGCCTACTCGTTTAAGCTTAAGTGTTTTCAGAACGCTTTTCTTAAAAATGCCTGAGCAAAACGATGGAATGGAAATCTGTAAAAAATATTACTATCTTTAACAATCTTTAACATTGTTCCTCTAAAGCCTGGTTCGTGAGCACGTAGAATCCCGTCCAATGACCCCAAGCTACCCATCCCTATCGCTCGCGCTTAATTATGTTGCTGTCGCGACTGTGCGACGGGCGCCCGCAGTTAGTGTGTGAGCGCGACAGCAACATAATTACGCGCGAGCGATAGGGATGGGTAGCTTGGGGTCATTGGACGGGATTCTACGTGCTCACGGACCAGGCTTTACTAAGAAATATTTGGATGAGATGAGAATTTATGCACATAAATAATCAGGTGCGATTGTGGTCAAATACCTGCCATGTTATGCATAAAAAAAAACAGAAACAGTCATACAGTTATACAGGTGTCTATTTATTTGTTTACCCAATAATGTCGTCAGTCAGCTTAGCATTCGTTTCAACCAAATGACGTCCACTGCTGGACAAAGGTCTCCCCCAAGGATTTCCACAAAGACCGGTCCTGCGCCGCCCGCATCCAGATTCTTTCCGTGACCTTCACTTTACCAAATTACCGCTACTTAGTTTTTAAGGTGGAAATTTTAGAGTAGGCGCACACCGTTGATTTTTAGTTGGCCGATAGTTGTGCCCGATTTCAAATTGTATGAAGAATCGGCCAAATCGAATCGGCGTAGTGTGCGCACTCCCATACATGTCCATACTGATCAACAGCCCGACTAAACTATCGGCCAACTAAAAATCAACGGTTTGCGCCTACTCTTAGGTTTATTATACTTCCGTTTCTCTCAATTTTGTAAGTTATCTTACTGTTTGTATTGGTTTTGCTGTGGTACGGGATCATGGGGCCTCATTACACTGAGGGATGATTTTTTTGTTTAAAATAACCAAAATTGTACAAAAAAAATGTTTGACCGAGATTAAGTCCAGTTCTTCAGAAGCCTTTTCAGAGATAACATAAAGTATTTATTTATTTATTTACTTACTAGCTTTTGCCCGCGGCTTCACCCGCGTTTAATTTATTTTGTCACAGAACATCATAAATTATAGCTTATTTATATGTTTTTATTATTATTCTGGGTTATAAACAATAATACTGTAAAGTTTCATCAAAATCCGTTCTGTAGTTTTTGCGTGAAAGAGTAACAAACATGTTGACATCCAGACATCCATACAAACTTTTGCATTTATAATATTAGTAAGATCACATGCGATGTTAGTACATAGTAAAATTGCTCGAATTTAAAAAGCATATCTAAAGGTAAATACGGAATTCGAAAAAAAGCTTATCATCAGAAATCTAGTTGTAAAGTTAATTGTTTGTCAACATTGAGTGGTCAACAATACCTCTCATTTCCCACAAAGCCTTCTGAATCACCATTAAAGTTTTTGTCGAGCTGTCCCTCCCATTCTGTATTTGTCAATTACAAAATAGCTGCCTCGTATGGGTGACTAACGACCCACCCTCGTTAGGCGACGTCAACGTCACGAGGGTCGTACGTCGTGCGTGCGAACTATTTTTCATTCAAAATATCTTAAATTCTCGAGAAATGTCGTGGACCCTCGATTTTGAGCCCCAGAAACTGGTTGGGAGGTATTTTTATTAATGTTTTTCCTTTGTTTTAGTGGTCTTTGACGCGTATTTATCTCAGAAAGGTAAACTAGGTTTTTTTCTTTGGAATTACTACGACATGGGTCGTATTCTTCCCAAAATAATTATGTTTGACTTTTGCTAGCTGTTTACGTTTGTTACACGTCCAAACTTCTGATTTGGTTGATTTTGATGAACTACTTACTAATATTGTAAAGTTGAAGAGTTTGTTGATTTGAAAGCGCTAATCTCGGTAAAAAATATTTTTCAATTGGATAGCCCATTTATTGAATAAAGCGCGTCGGAGTAGAGCGTCAATGAAAAATGTAGCAAAAACGAGAAAAAATATTCTAACTGTTTTCGCGGCTAGTTTTTGTTAAAAAAAACAGATAAGGAGGATAGCCTAAGCTAGGAGATAAGCTTTTTCAACCATTTTCGCATAAACAGGATAAATTGAAATATAGAATGGGAGTTTTTAAAATATACATCAAACGTTGGCAAACTCTGCTATGTAACTAAAACATGCGGCTCATCTTCCACATTATGAATCAGTTAGAAATCTTAATGTGAAAGGAAAACAATCCAACGAAGTAAGTTACGTAAAAAATACCTATGTATTTTTAATTACGCACACACTTGCTCGGATACGTACACGTTTCTACGTAAGATCTCAACTTTTTTCAGCTGAAACCTTTTCAAATAAAAGTCCGTTCAGAAAAAGTATAATATAACAAAAAGGTTTTTAATAACCTTTCTTATTAGCCGCCTTCAAGTTTCATCACATTTTCAGCGTTCTATCTATATCACACCAGTAGGAATATTGCTGACATAAATGTTATATAACCAAGGAAGGTAAATGTATCTAAAAATTGTTGTACTTTACATAGTGTAGTTTAACATATACTACTAACTAGGTATTTATTATGAGTAGTGTCGGTACTTCAAAGTACACTACTCGACGTTAAATCGAGTTTAAGGCTGAGTTGCACCATCTTACTTTCATTTTGACAAACGTCAAAAATCTGTCAAACTCCATACAATCAGCCTAAAAGTATATTTATGGCCTAATTTTGCATGAATCCCTTTATTTTAAAACCTTGAGACCTTTTGAAGCGATTTGTTTAGAAAACTTGGCTTTATAATGATGAAATGCCATTATTAAACGCCCTAGTGTTCCTTCTCGAGTCTTCTTTCTTAGAAGTCCACGACTTAACAATAGCTGACGTAAACGATGATGGTGTTTTACATCTACAATCCAATTTGAAATTATGTCAACAAAACCTTCCCAGAAAAACTCCGTCATATTTTTATAATCTTCCAGGTTACGTGGGACGATTAATGTCTGACGCACATACTCAAAAATACCTTCCTATTTTTGGATATAAACTCCGTTTAATATGAAAGTAGAGAAACACGAGCCTCAACGCGAGATTTTTATATGAGTTACGCATTCTTTGTATGCTACATTTTTATGGGTTCTATTTTAATTGAAATGAAACGCAAAACGCGGGTATTTAATATACAATCACACCTGATTTTGTGTATATGCAGTCTAGGGCGGTACATACCTGCCTATTAAATCTATTCTCACTCGCCTTGAAGACTGACTTACGCCCGCATTCAAAAACATTACTATGAGGTCTCACAATGCGCGTGGATTCACAGGGTGACATACGAACCAATCACAGAACTCTATTCAACGCTGTGCATTTGATTTTCTGCTTTACTTAAGCAAGCATCGTTTATCACGGGACTATTCCCACCTCTCTTTCCCACCACTGCAACTCCTGTGTAGCCAGGATCTACAGCTTGACCGCCAATAAAAACCCAACCAGTGAAGGTCAAGTTTGTCCCGGGGGAAAGTTAAACTGTCATTGGACCCGCAACGAAATTAATCAGAAGAACTTAGGAGGAGTTCGAAGTTAAGGTTCGACTTCCCTCCGTTGCAAAGCGGGTTTCCCTCCCTCCGTTGCAAAAAAACAAAGGTTTAGTAACCTTTATGAAAAGATATGCACCACGGACAATAAGCATTAAAAGAGGGCCTATCTCTAAGCATCGTTTGTAAATACGGGCGATAATGTTTTGGAAAGTTATCGAAAGTTATACTGTAACTTTATTCGCAAAAAACACCTCTGTAATCTGCATTAGCCATATTCTTCTGACGTCATCTGCGAAAGTGGATCCGCGCCATTTGTCAAGCAAACTATGGCATCCATGGCTCCACCAAGGGCGAGGGGAGCCGTGACCTTGGACGCGGCGCCGCGGAGGCTGGCGGATAGGCTGTGTTTGCCAGAATTCGGGATTTGGAAGACAAATGACACTGTGAACTTGGGATATCTTATGGCGTTTGACCAACGGATAGTGTAAGGGATGATGGCGTTTGGTCACATTGGTATTTAGTAAATACTAACGAAGAACGTTAATACATGAGGGGTTTGCATTTTTAGTGCTATCATCATCTCAGCCATAGGACGTCCACTGCTGAACATAGGCCTCTCCCAATGCTTTCCATGTTGCCCGGTTGGTAGCGGCCTGCGTCCAGCGCATTCCTGCTACCTTTATGATGTGTCGTCGGTCCACCTTGTGGGTGGACGTCCGATTTTTAGTGCTAAATTAACCACAAATATAGTAAACTTAAAAAAATATAAACTAAAATGCAGGCAAGCGAAAGGTCGTGAATTCAAGTCCTATCTGAGGCAGATTCTTTTTCTTTACTAACCAATATATCTCCTTATCTGTATCACACAAACTTATAAAGCAAAAATTTATCCAGTGGATGACTTTAACACACAATATTGTGAACTTTACTCCTTTTTAAATTAACTTCAAATCGCTCAAGTGTTTTTTCTTGGGGCATCATTTTGCAGTAAAATTGTTCTGAAAAAAAAAACTGTTTATGTATGTAGATTGATTGTGGCAAGAAATACAAAAAGTTTCACGGCCAAGTCCAAATTCTCAGTGGTCCTTACAAAGAAATCAAAGAACCTTGGCAACTGATGATGCGTTGCTCTTGGATGTTTGCCCGAAGGTCCAAGGTTCGATTCCCTGCTATGGGAAATATATCGCTGAGTCATGTTATCTATGACCTCCAAATAGTCATATTTTATTGCTCTTTTATAAGACATTCGTTATTATCAGTAGGCTTTTGTGCCAAAAAAAGATATTAGCATATACTTTAGAATATTTATAGGCTTCATTATTGGGTTTCTGCCAACCTACATTTGGAAAGTTTTTCTATTTACCGTTGACTAGTCTTTTAGTGTGGTTAATAATGTACTTACATTGGATTGGTAGGTACCTAATAAGTAACCTAAGTAGGTAAATTCAATTCTTATCTATATCATAAACCATAACTGATTATACCTATACAAAATTGATAGCGAATGAATGGATTTGTCGACAGACATCTTAAAAAGGCTTAATACAAAAACATTAAGGTCATTTCGAAGTCTACGTACTTAATAGTTTTCAAAAATGGGTCTCGACGCTGCATTTCTGAGTACTATGTTTCTCTATATCAATTGTAATGGAATGGAACGCGAAAGCCTAAAATTTCAAACTAATTAAAAACTACTCACAATTACAACTGTACGACGACGGAGCACTTCCACGAATTCGCGTCCATTTAGAAAATTAGTGAGTTTCGGGGAACGCGCCGCGGTGCAACACAAAAACGTTTATCTCCACGATTGTCGCTGCCGTATCGTCCGGCATACGTCAGGGACGTGGAGCTTGGAAGGGGGTGGATAAGGCGTAAATTCGATTTTCTTTCGAAAAATAGGCTGACAATAGTGACTGAGTTTCTTGCGCTGCTTCTTTTCAGCGCTGGCCCATTTATTGTCCTGAAGCAGTGGTAGGGTTAATACTGGGACGTGTAAAAGTGCTTTTTTTTAAGCCTATTTACAGAAATAAATGAGTTTTATGAGTTTTTACAACAGTCTCTTATTAAAAGCTATACGCAGCGTCGAAATTCAATGTCAAACGTTCCTGTCAACGCCATATGCGTTCTTCGATGAACAATAAATATCAACTACATATCGAGTCAGCGCAAAAATTACGTCTCGGGAAATAACATCAATCAGGCTAAACACAAACATGAATCTAACTTCGATAGCATCATTTTGTATGTACGTATTGTACGTACATAGTTTGTACATTTAAAATAAGGGTCGTTTGAAAAAAATTAAAGCCGCGAGAAAATGTTTGCTACAAACTGGGTTTCTATTCTGATTTTATGAGTGACCAGAGGCCTTTGTCCAGCAGTGGACGTCATTTGGCTGAAACGAACGAACGAGTGACCATCACAGTTGAGCTTAAAATAGAAATCTACGAGCCTATTCAATCCAGGTTTGTTTTAAATCCAGCTTTTGCTCGCGTTGATTTTATATTAGGTTTAAAAAAATGCTTTATTCTTTTGAAATCAAAACACAAAGCCAAAATGGAAGTAGAGGTTATATTTTTTTAAGGGATACCATTACAGATACAAGCATTTTATTTACTTTTATTTGATACATGCAGTGCCCGCGACTTCGTACGCGTGGATCCCGTTTTGTACGTTGAGCGGTGGAGTTTCGTAAAATCCTTTCTTAGCGGATGCCTACGTCATAACATCTACCTACATGCCAAATTTCAGCCCGATCCGTCCAGTGGTTTGGGCTGTGCGTTGATAGATCACTATGTCAGTCAGTCAGACAATCAATCAGTCAGTTACCTTTGAGTTAAATATATTTAGACTAGCTGTGCCCGCTGCTTAGTACGCGTGAAAATAGTTTGAATAATATTTCCCGTTTTTGCCAAACTTTTCTTGACGGCTCCGCCCCTATTGGCTATTTAGGGTGATGTTATATAGCCTAAAGCCTTCCTTGATAAATACATTTTTTTAATCGGGCCAGTAATTCCTTGGATGAGCACGTTCAAAAAAATAGTGTCAGGTCCATTTATTTATGACTTTGTAAAAGCGTCCTACTTTGGGCGTTGCGTTTATTCCGAGCAAAAAGATACTTCATGATATATTCCGGAGGTTGCTACGTATGAAAAGCCAAGTCCAAAACTTTTATTTTATCTAACTTCATAAAATGTGACAGTCACTGAAAGTTGGGAGATTTTCCTTAGAATAAGTAGTTTGTTATGCTTAAAATAGATGCTCTGTCTCATACAAAAGCATGAGTTGAGAAACTTTGTAGACGCCCACACCATTGATTGATAATAAATTCCGTCAAGTGTGAGTTGAAACTGTACACGAAGGTTTCGTTATCGTCGTGTAAAGGACAATGTTCGTTCTCCATACATTGTTCGCCTAAGAACCAACAATTTTGACATATTACTACCCGAAAGCGAAATAATACGATTATGTGTGTAAGAACAATGATTCCTGATGGACACTTGCCATAAAATTAATGATTAAGAATATTAAATCACAGCGATTTTATAATATGTCGTTTATGACAACATGGCGTCTAATGTATTGTGTGAATGTATGAACACCGATTCGCGAAAAATGTTTTGTATTGTCGTCACGCCGAGTCGCAGCCAAATAGTATAAAATAATAGAACAAGTTTTAGAAATACAACTCGGCATTCCACTTAAATCGATATTTTATTGTCTATGATGGCCGCAGGAACATCACTATACATGGACTCCCAGCAATAAAGTACGGTAATGCCTCGTACAGATTTTATCGCGCAAAAATTATGGAACTTGATAGGTTTTACACCATGCCACGCACCAAAACGTCCGGAAGTTGTAATAGTATTATAGAATAAACGTTAAAAGACTTATTTATTTAATTTTTCAATGCTTAAGTGTCCATTAGAATGAATGGGTGCTTAATGTATTAAAAAAAATAGAAAATAATTATGATGGGTTAATGTTTTTGGGCGGTTTTTAGGCGGTTTCTGACAATGTCCTTTAACTCTTGTCCAACAGTAGACGTCATTTGCCTGAAACGAACGAACGAAAACTGTTAAACAGAATGAAAAACTCGTTTTTTGTAATGACCCTTTATGAACAAACTGCGGCATTCTGCTCCCGTTTATTTTTTTAATTTTCATTTTTTATTGCTTTTCGTTAATTCTATGAAAATCTAGACTGATGAAAATGAAAAAAATACTTGAATATACTCGAGAGGGTTATTATCTGATTTTTTAAACATTTATGTTACCTTTTATGAAAGTTTTTAAACCTCATGAAAAAACCGTTTTTTTTTTCAGTACCATTTTACTGAAATTTTACATTTAGTACTTAGCACATTCTTCGCAGCTGCCAGGATTTACGGCGGTGTTTACGTCCCATATACTGACGCATTAGGAGATACCTGCCTCGCTCTGACTCCGGAGAAATTGATATTTGTTATGGCGGAACAACAGTCATTTGTTACTTGTGAGGCAAAAGATGTGGAATTACTACTGGAGTTCAGATTGGTGCTGAAATATTTCACTTGTACATTTTTGCGTACACTAACAGCCGTATTCACAAAAATTAATATGAGATCTCACAGTGCGCGTGTACGCACAGGGTGACACACGAATTACAGAGCTCTATTCAACGCTGTGCGTTCGATTTGCTGCTTCACTTAAGAAAGTATCGTTTGTGAATAATGCCCGTTTTCACCATCAATCCCTAATTTTTAAGTGACTCCTATGGTAACACATAACAGGAATTTGGTTTTCATAGGGGTCACTTAAAAATTAGGGAAAACGGGCTAAATCTTCTAATAATAAAGTTTAAATCAATTAAGTGGATTATCGGATGTTTTATAACAATTTAAAGATATTTTTATGCTTATGAGAGAACAAACTAGATTATTACTTTTTTCGAAGTAAGTATTTTTAGATTAACGTTGGTACACAGTATATTTTTGTTGTATCGCAAGTCTAGATAACGTTTCAGGCATTCTACTGAACAAATTAAAATACCGTAGTTTTAGATATCTGCAGTCCGCGAGGAATGGCGAGGAACATCACTCATCGTGATTCACAATGATGACCACGACCACTCTGACAAGAGTGTAAGACCGACTGAGAAGAGGAAAAAAATTATTTATCTTACATTTACTATCTGCCAGATATCTCTAACCATCTAAATCCAGAATTATTGTTTACACAAATAAAAACATAATAATACTTTCAGGTAGGTACTTTGATAGTAGGTAACTACTGAAATATGCCCTTCATCGTCATCATCATTTCAGCCATAGGACGACCACTGCTGAACATAGGCCTCCCCCAATGCTTTCAATGTTGATCGATTGGTTATAGCGGCCTGCGTCCAGCGCTTCACTGCTACCTTTATGATGTCGTCGGTCCACCTTGTGGGTGGAGGTCCCACGCTGCGTTTTCCGGTACGCGGCCTCCACTCCAGAACCTTGTTGTGCTTGCTGCTCCATCGACTGTCAGTTCTGCGTACTATGTGCCCTGCCCACTGGCACTTCAGCTTGCTAATCCGTCGGGCTATGTCAGCGACTTTAGTTCGTTTACGGATCAAAATCGAAATTATGCCCTTAGTAAAATAAAATTATATTCTAGGTTATATCATAGCCTACATAAATCAGTGCTTTCAAAAAGCTTATTTCTTGCGAACAAAATGACCCACGTGTGAAGGCTTTCGTCGCGTGCTTGGCCGCCATATTTTATTCAGGCTAATAAGCGCCTATGATTAACTCTACGACGGATAACTGTGGCTTGTCATTCAAGAAGGACAAGCTTTAGGGGACCGTGGGTAGACGACTTTTGAACACTTTCAATGTCATGGTATCATGTTGGTAAAAATAAATTATTGTCTGTAATATCAAATAATGAAAAAAATATTTTCTATCTTCTTTTTCATTCATCAAATAAATTAGTTAATCAGATTAAAAGGATCAGTAGCTTAAACTTCCATCAAGAAAATACAGTGTGAGTCTTGATAAAGTGCACATAAATAATAAAGAAAAATGAAACAGTTGTAACACGGTAATACTATCTATACAGTATTCCAACTCGGCCATATTTTTGAAATAAATGTCTACAGCCGCGCGGTACGTCACCGCATGACAACATGCGATAGGGCTGCCCATCTGCAGACCCTATTTTCATTACATCTGCCTACTTAGAATTTCTACCTAGTTTTGTAAATGTATTTTGTGATTGTAATTTTTTATTTTATTTTGACAAACAAAATACTTTGAATGGAATAGGATAAAAATGCATGTTATTTTGTGATTAGTAGATTTAATTTAAAAAAAAATGTGTTAAGATTTAGTAACAAATCTTATTTTGTGACTGTAAATGTATGCGCCTCGACTAAGGCGTACAAAATGCTTGAATTTACTGACTTCACCATACCATTTACATGCACATGTTAACATGGGCCAGTGTCCGCCCACAAACCCATCCACCCAACACCCTGTATAAATAGGTACTGGGGCATTTCACGCGAAGCGGACAGCGAAAATCAAGTCAGTTTTTCGGTCATATAGCAGTACATTTAATCCAAATATGAACAAAATCCAAAACCTGACTTGTAATTATTTTTATAAAAAAAGCACTTACTGTTTAAAAAAAAAACATACGGGTCGAATTGAGAACCTCCTCCTTTTTTGACGTCGGTTGACAACACATCGTCCGTTTATTACTGTGGCACATTCGCGACACCCCCGACTTTTGCATGTCGAGCGCATACCGAGATTTGAATTTCGAAGGAAATCTCGCGTTTCGTCCGTTTATATGAAGTTACAATACTGTATGATAGTATTACCGTGGTTGTAATTAAGTAGGTATTATGTAATGTCCCATCTACAACGTACGTACAACTCCAGAAACTGATATTTTTCTCATGTGCAAGAGTCACGCCCGTATTCACAAACGATGCTTGCCTAAGTGAAGCAGCAAATCGAACGCACAGCGTTGCATAGAGCTCTGTCATTGATTCATTATGTCAACCTGTGCGTCCACGCGCACTGTGAGACCTCATACATGTTTGTGAATTCGGGCGTCGCGTCAGTGAGTGTAATGAGTCTACGAAATGTATACTTCTAAATTTAAATTGTTACACAAATTCACAAGCTCCTGACTTCTGTGGTACCCAGCAATAATATGTTTAACAATTCAGTTAAATTGTAGGATCCTACAATAATAGCTATATTAGGGCCCTTTCCCACGTCTGTCTGTTTTCGGCACGGACTGTCGTTTTTGTGTTTGAAATTCGAATTACAAATTCGAACGGATCGGTTTTTTGCGGGACACTGCTTGTGAATTCGTTCGTTCGTTTCAGCCGAAAGACGTCCACTGCTGGACAAAGGCCTCCCCCAAGGATTTCCACAAAGACCGGTCCTGCGCCTCTCGCATCCAGGCGCCTCCCGCGACCTTCACCAGATCGTTGGTCCACCTAGTGGGAGACTTGCCCACGGTACGTCTTCCGGCTCGTGGTCACCACTCAAGAACTTTCCTGCCCCTGCCCTGGCCGTCAGCTCTACGAGCTATGTTCCCCGCCCACTGCCACTTGATTTTAGCGATTCTGCGGGCTATGTCAGTCACTCTGGTTCTCCTACGGATCACCTCATTTCTGATTCGATCACGCAGGGAAACTCCGAGCATAGTACGCACCATCGCCCTTTGGGTGACCTTGAGTCTTTTTATGAGGCCCATAGTAAGCGACCACGTCTCAGATCCGTAGGTATACCATCACTGGCAACACAAACGGGTCAAAGACTTTTGACTTAAGACACTGCGGTATTTCGGACGTGAGAATGCTTGTGAATGCTAATGTTAAAACACGTATACGAATAAATAAACGGGATCCTGCATAAAACAGAAAAAGCGTTTCCATTCGATGGTGTTTGACATGTTTAGGAATAGGTACGTAGGTAGGTACATACCTATAAAGACCTATTTTCAACGAGCCCGAATTTTCCCGTCGCAAACAGTATCAAAACACGCAAAATATTCCGTGACGTTTGACGTTTATCGCCGACAAATCACCACAGATAATGTTCGTGGCGCGAGCTGTCAGAAAAAGGCCACTCGTGCGGAGTTATGATACACTTAATTATCACTTTGGAGTTATATTTTTCACACTCGGGGTTAATTTATGAGTGGGTCATGGTAATAAGGGAGGTACGGTGTTGCTTTAAGTGAATTTTTTGGCGGTGTATTTTTTTTTTAAATTGAAACGTGGCGAAGGAATACCTAGAATTTTCCAATGAGGGTTTTCGCGATTGAAAAATCCGCCAGATGGCAATACGTAGACGTGAGGTCCAAATGCTGCATGATTGGTTATTTTTGACATGACATTGACAGATATGTCAAAATCCACCAATCACGCAGCAGTCACACCCTACATCCACGTCCCACCATCTGGCGGAATTTTTCAATCGCGAAAACCCTCATTAGATAAAAATCATTATTATTCCACTTCCTATATTGTATCAAATAATTATATTGGTTAGTTACATTCCGACGATCACGGAAAACCGTGATAGATGGCGCTAGTTTATTTTATGCTATTAGTGCCTAGTATAATACATACCATACAGTCTCAGTTCATTTATTGACTCCCAGCAGGATTCGATCCCGCAGTCAATTCATTACACAAACCACTAGGTCACTCGATCGCCGCGAAATTAATATAATATTTATTTAACATCTGTCGACAAAGTGAGGTGCAAAAAAAACCTAAAGAAAACAAACACGATGTTCCATTTTTAAAATTCACAACTGTCAGTGAGTTAGCGCATAAAGCATTAAAAGGTTGTATGCCTTTGCCACTATTAAAAAACAAAAATTATCGAAGGTGGTGGACGCTTCCATTTTCAAATTAGTGTCAAATTGATATGCGTTCGCGTCGTTGTGAGTACTTTAGTTGTTCGCAATTTTTATGAATGGACGCACGTAATTTATTATTACCAAGTGATAATTTGTGAATTTTTGTATTTTCCATTAAGTTAATGAGTGCTGTGAGTGTGTGATACTATAATATTTCAAGAATAGGACAGTTAAAGGTACTTATCCAAGGTCCAAGTTACATGGACGAATTTCTTGATCATTCAAATACCTGCCTGTCTATCTGCATGTCTATCTACAAACTCATTATTTGAATTAAATTAGCAAAGTAAAATATGATTTGATAAAAATCTTGTTAATTTAAATGTCAGCTAGTAGCCATTTTTTTTTTTAAATATTACCTTTGAAAGTATTAATTTATACATGTAATTTGTTGTATTCATCCAATCGTTCCCTTCGTAGCAACAACAGGAGCCGCTAAACAACAAGTTAAGGGCAGATTAAAGTGACGGGACGTTTTCTTCTGCGCAATTAACCCGGGATTCGCCGTTAAGGGCACGCCGCAGATAAAACACATTTCTATCTTGATGGCCGCGTCCTTGACATATCTTGACATAAAGACCTTTGGTACAGTCGACAGCACTTCATGCTATTTGTTGGAAAACTGGCCCATTACTTTTCAACCGACTTCAAAAAAAGGAGGAGGTTCTCAATTCGACCCGTATGTTTTTTTTTTTTTTTCTATGTTTGTTACGCGATAGCTCCGCCAATTTATTATGAACCGATTTGAACAAATCTTTTTTCAGCGTATAGGTAATATCTCAAGGGTGGTCCCATTTAAATTTAATAATAAAAAAAACAACCCCCAAGGGTGGAAAATTGGGGATGAACTTTTTTATACGCAATATCTCCGCCGATTATAAACCAATTAGAACGATTACTATTTTGTTGAATAGGTATTATCAAAAGGGTGGTTTCATGCGAATTTGAAGAAAATATTTCACCCCCAAGGGTGGAAAATTGGGGATGAACTTTTTTATACGCAATATCTCCGCCGATTATGAACCAATTTGAACGATTATTTTTTTGTTGAATAGGTATTATCAAAAGGGTGGTTTCATGCGAATTTGAAGAAAATTTTCACCCCCAAGGGTGGAAAATTGGGGATGAACTTTTTTATAATATACATTAAGAATATGGTCTCAATGTACTGCCTACCTTCAGTGGTAACATCAAGGTAATAATTAGTCAACTAAAAAGCAAGAAATAAGTTAAATTTTATAAAAAAAAATAAAACCGACTCCAAAAAACCTACACTAAAAAGCAGAATAATAATTACTAATTACCTACTTATTTATTAGGACGAATTATTAATATTTATGTAGGTATACCATGATTGATACTTCTGGAGTCGGTGCCAAGATTATGAAACATGTAAAGTTTGCCTGCACCGACTCCAAAAGTATCAATCATGGTATACCTACATAAATATTAATAATTCGTCCTAATAAATAAGTAGGTAATTAGTAATTATTATTCTGCTTTTTAGTGTAGGTTTTTTGGAGTCGGTTTTATTTTTTTTTATTAATAAGATGTTGTACCTACCTACTATTTAGTTTGATATTTTATGGCGTTACTACTAAATAGGTTCTGCTAAAGCAGTCTTTCCCAAAGTGGGCGATAGGTAACGCCCCCTTGTGGGCGCTGCAGGCTTAAAGGGGGGCGGTAAGAGACCCAGAAAAAAAATCGGGACGTTGTGTAGAGGCTTGGGAGGCGTCATCTACTAGGAGGACTCTTAGACACAGACTGAGCACTCGACACTCGACTACAAATGGGGGCGCTAAAAAGAATTTATTTTCAATGTGGGCAGTAGACAAAATAAGTTTAGGAACCGCTGTGCTAAAGTGAGATATTCGACACTTTTTTTACTCGTTGATATTGACATTATAAATTAATTCAGTCGATTGCAACCAAATATAAGAGCCGTGAGGCTCTTGAAAATTATGGTAGATAAACTACTTACGCCCGTTCACAAACATTACTATGAGGTCTCACAGTGCGCATGGACGCACAGGGTAACACACGAACCAATTACAGAGCTCTATTCAACGCTGTGCGTTCGGTTTGCTGCTTCACTTAAGCAAGCGTCGATTGGCGTTAGACTCCTTTTTTCGCTTTTCTTAAGGGCCTTTTTGTCGTTATTTAGTTTACTTGTTGTGTATTTTGTTTATGTTGTGTTTTTTGTTTAATATTGTCTATTATGTTATTTATTAACCAATGTTCTCTCTTACAGGCTGGTATCCTGAAAGCTGAAGCTGATTTCAACGTTCCAACGATCATGTAAGTACCTAGTACGTAATTAATTTCAGGGTCCTTTTCATGAAGACAATTTCTTAGTATAATCTCGTGAAAAATATAGAAGTGTTGTGATAAAAATATATTATTAGTACTTAATTTTTGTAAACTAGTTTCATGAAAAGGACTCTTACCGTCCAGTTTACATATTCAAACATAACTTGTGATTGCATATCAATATTTATATCATTAACTTGTAAATTGTAATACACTTTGATATTCAAATATGCTATAACCATAATCCCCGCGTGTGTAAATTTATGAGAAGGTTCCCATGAAAGTAAGGCTCACACCACATTTACTGCATTCTAAAATACCTGGTCATAGAGTTATTTATTTGAGACTAGGTCTAGAAGCACCTAAAATAGTACATTTTAATCTACCTAGAAACTTAATGGAATTAATATGGATTTTTCTGCCCTAGTCTACCTTTTCCACCGGCTGTTTTCATACATTTAAATTATCTGTCAATACGTTTGGCTAGGTTTCTGGAGGATGAAGTCAAACAAGACAACTACAAACTTGTAACTACTTAACTAAAAGGCTTATCTTTGACCATTATTAAGATGAAGATGTAGGTACCCGTAGTTAAGAAAATGTAGTCTTGAGAAATTCCTAATAATTTCTGAACTGACTTAATGAATTATACTTCGAATAGTGACATATAACCAGTGCTTTCACTCGAAGCTAAATCAAATCAAAATAGTTCATTGCAATTTATCTATCTGAGATCTATACTAATATTATAAATGCGAAAGTAACTCTGTCCGTCTGTCTGTCTGTTTGTCTCTCTTTCACGCCTAAACCACTGAACCGATTTTGTTAAAATTTGGCATAGAGATAGTTTGAGTCCCGGGAAAGGACATAGGATAGTTTTTATTCCGGTTTTTGAAACAGGGACGCGCGCGATAAAGTTTTTCTGTGACAGACAAAATTCCACGCGGGCGAAGCCGCGGGCGGAAAGCTAATGTGCTCGTGCCCTAAAAGGAGAGTGTTCAAACATGCATCAATTCCGCTAAAAGTTCCTGAATGAAAAGGAAACAAGGCGGTGACGTCATAGTGCCAGCGTGATTTATGGGGGATGTTACAAGCCCGCGAAGTTTCGGAGATAGGCTCCGGTACTTTTATGGGGACCCATATCTCAAGCTTAAAGAAAACCTTCAAGAATTAATCTGTTGTTTATCTGTCAGACTGAGTCTTGAAATACTGAGTTCTGCGGAATCCTAGAGCCGTATGACAGAAGACAAAGAGAGAACAGAAATAACGGGAGTGAAATCGAAATCAAAATCTTATGTGTGGAATAAATTAAGTGACTGTCAAACCGTCAAATTTTGCACTTAGGACACTTTACCTACATGTAAAAAATTTCTCTGAAGATGAGCGAGCGCGTGCATCGTACTAGCTTTATTTATTTCTTGATTGCATTGCAAAACTTATCCATGCGCTATAAATCAAGTACTACTACTACGTGCTGGATGTCTTTGTCATTTCAAAAAGTCTAACTCTAGACTGAGTTTCTTTCGTTTCTTCTTCTCAGCACTGGCCTATTTGTCCCGAAGCAGAGTGGTAGGATACAATCAATAGGATGACTTGGTCCTATTTAAAGGAAAAAAAATTGACAGATTTTTGAAGTCTTTCAGCAGTCGTCGCCTTAACAGCCCCTTAATCGTGCGGCTTTCTTAAACTCGTCGCGTACCTCGTGGACTTGTCTCCAATTACGGTTCTAAGAGCCCAGCATTAACCCTTAGCTCGCACTGAACGGGGCACACTCGGCTCATTTATATTCCTGATTTTAAAATACATTTAAAATTACAACTGCGTTAAATGGGGCTTCAAAATTCTGCATTTCTCAAACCTGATCAATAGAGAGTAGGTATATTTTATGATGTCACTTCGCGAATAATTAACTTAGGTACTTGAAGTTCCGCAAATATTTATACCTATTAAATTTTTTAGACACAAAACAAAACATTGCTACTTACATTCGTCGGCCGTTTGGTGTAGTGGTTCGAAACGGACTACTATTCCGGAGGTAGCGGGTTCGATTCCCGCACAGTACAAACATTTGTGTGCATGAACATATTTGTTTGTATTGGACTGGGTGTTTTCTATGTATAATAAGTATGTATTTACAAAAAAAAAGTATTTAAGTATGTTTATATCCGTTGTCTAGTACCCATAGTACAAGCTTTGCTTAGTTTGGGACTAGAAGCGCAGTGTAAAATGTCTAAGGATATTTATTTATTCATGTTTCTTTTTAGAATATTGATTCCTATGATTCCCTAAAAATGCAATGAATAAAACTCAAATACGTAATAATTTGTATATTCCTTAGTTTGCGTGTATTATGAGTGGTTTCACTACAATAGTCCAAGGGTCTATAAGAAACGATTCGAATCTAGATTATCTGTCCCAAACTTAAACCACTAAGTTGCCTTAAATGTTATAACCTATGCATGCTAACTAAAAGTTTAAAACAACTTAATTCCACGTATTTAGAACAGCATTTCACGGGCCAAAGATAAAATGATTTATGAAAAACCAGCAGTCCAAACATTTTCTCGCAGAAAACAATAATAAAACATAGTTTTATCAGTAAGAGCTTTTCCAAACAACCTCGCGAGGACGCAACGCGCGCTCCCGCGGGACAATCGTGTTTGTCCACGAACAGCTATGTTTTAGTATTCTCTCAGAGTAAAATATGGCGGAATTCACACTGGATGGACAAATAAAATTATTTGCAGGATGATAAGAGCACAAAATAGGAGCAGAAGACAGTCTATGTTACATACAAAGTGCGCTCGGGCAACGTACACATAGGCAACGCTCACGTGCACAATATCGCCAATATTTGCAAAACAGTCTTTGCTGATTCTATCAATGCCGCCCGCTTAAGACGCTTCTGCATGCGTATGCAAAATGAAATTACTTACAGGTGATTGCTTTCTGTTACTACCTACTACCTATTTTGGGATAAGCGTAAATGTTCGGCCAAACCAACACGATCACACGCGATCAGCCTTAAGGTCACATACACAGCTTTGCGTAGTTTGTAGCAAATGGATATTGGTAGCAAATTCGCCAATATGACATGCAACATTCAATCTACGAGCTGATGATTCATGCAACTTGCAATGCAATTGAGTGACGTATACATTTCGTTTATAGCGTATCATATATTTCACTATACTTTTCCTCTAGCTAGAAAATTAATATAGGTTAAAATGTCTTGCATTCTCCTGGCAATGGCACCATGATACAACAATGTTAACATATTTACCTAACACTTCATCACATGTTTCATCATTCACTTTCATTCCTTTAAATCAAAGACATTTCCGTCGGTCAAATAACAACAACCAGTCTGTTTTTACGGACTTTTATCATACAGATTAAAAATAATAAAGTTTCATAACATTTCACTGCATTCCATACACTATATCTTACTTAACACTATTATATTATTAATAACTAGTATAATATTGTCTAAAATGGTGTATGTCTTGTTGGTGTTAATAAATAAATAAATAAATAAATAAACACCTTCCTTTCGAATGCACAGAGCGAGCGAACGTGCCACATGGTGCCTTAGAAATTCCACGTAGTTGTTGAAAACATTTCGCGCCAGATGTCCACTTAGTATATCCAAGACTGTGAATCTTCCTCCTGATAAAAGTACACACAGCACGCTGATTTTAAGATCTTAAGGTAAAATCACTATTTATTTAGACTATTCCATTTTGATTTATGCTGGATTTCTATATTTAATCCTAATCCAAATCCGTCCGTCCACTGTCAAATTTCAATATGTTTTTAGTCAAAATATCTGCGGTTTTCGGTGTTTTTACATTTTCATATTGTTTATAAAACTATTTAAACAATATTAAAGTGTAAATGCATCGAATAATACGGGAAACGGGCGTTAATCCATAAAGTTGCTAGCAACGACAAGAAAAAGAATGTCATTGATCAAGCTTGGTGATACAATTGCAAATAAGCTTATAATTATCTAGATATAATGGGAAACCTAATCAGTCAGAGAACATGAAACAAAACAGGCCTTCTTTGTATATTCTACTTACCATAAATTAAATAACCGCTACATGAAAAGTAACGGCTATTTGAACCCACATCTTAGTTCTGGCTGTCGACTGCCATCATACTTTCGTATCCCTAATACCTTCACACGTTTATCTCAGCCATTTGTTTTCAAAGTGCTCAATTTCCTTAATTCTGCGTTGTCCCAAAGGCCTGTAGACGGTACAGAACTCAGATCATAGAAAGAGAATAGATATGAAGTCGCGCGCGGTACAACGAGAACCAGTGTCCCCACATTTCCCCCACCACAGCTCCCACACACACATTCAACTGTGTAAAAACAAAGCGACTGAGAGTCTACGACAACATGTGCAACCGGCTTAAAAGTGCTGTGATTGGCCAGAAGGCATGCCTTATGGCCAATCAATGGCCGCGTGACGTGACGCACACTAAGAAAACGCTAGTGAGAGAACAAAGATAAAATGGAGTCGACAAGATATCGATACTTTAAATCGCTAGGGGCAAGGCACGAAACTGATTTCACAAAATGCTTATGTATGAAAACCTTTTTATTATTATACGTTATTATTAACTACTATCACGCATTTACTTTTTAATTATGGCGATCTGCGTACCGCATATGTTTATCAAAAATAATGCCTATATTAGGCTTTCAACTAGCTCTTATAGTAATTACATAGTTGACAGTTACTAATTACTTCTACTGTTATTTTTTTTTTTTGTAAAATCTTATAATCGCAAGTAACACATAATTTTTTTATTTAAAATTACAAAATAGAAAATTATAATTTACTTCTATTTATCGATAATAGGAAACCGCATTAGAACACGAGCACGGCACTATGTTACGACCGGCACATGCGGCCGTACTGTGTATTTTCACACGACAGTGGATATCGGAAGAAATTAAATACATTGCGCAGTAGTTGAGCATGACATAAAGTGGTTGCTAACTAAATCGTCAATGTACAAGTGTGTTAGAATTTTTATCACCACTGATTTCGATATCGCAGTAACTGTTACGGCACTGAATTCGTTCGTAAAAATGTTTAGTTTTTTTTATTTATAAGCAAAATACCAATGGATTTGCAATACTTACATGTAGTAAATGACTCCATTGTTCCTGTAGTTCTTCGTTTCACTTGTTTTATTGCACGTAACGACGCATTATCCAAAATATCGGAGAACATTTCCTTAGTACGACTGAATCGCGACTAACCTAGCTTCGCGGCCGATGTTCGTTTCTGGGCATATCGCGGAGACACGCGCCACGCCCCCGTTTCACATCTATTCCCTTCTATGATCTGAGGTACAGAACAACACGTAGCAACGCCAAAAAACTGAGCCCCAGTCACGTAGAGCCCCGGGATATTACAGGGTACAGTTGAGAAACTCCGTAACGAATGCAAACGGGACGAACAGGGGCGGAGTAAGGTCGAGCCGTGGGCTTTTAAATTAAACTTGTGGCTGTCGTCATTACACTCTTGACAGAGTGGTTGTGATTGTCACCAGTTGTGAATTCTTGGGGGATGTTGGTCGCTTTATAATATCTTGGCATTTTTCGCTATGTCTTTCTTTATGGTCATCTAGACTGAAAATAATACTCTTGGTCTTTTAACACTGTGTCATCTAGTTTCAAACTAAGAAAACCTTGTGTAAAAGGGAAATTCTACATACAACGGATATAAATAAAACTTATTTAAACATAGAAAACATCCAGTTCAAAACAAACAGATAAAATTATGTTCTGTTCATATGCACATTGCACAAATACATATTTAAATGGGAATACTGACTTTGCAATGACGTAATAAATCTATATATATAAAAATGAAACCCGTTTCGCGTTGTCACGGCATCACGTGTGAACGGCTGAACCGATTTCGATAATTCTTTTTTTTAAATGTTTGTGGAAGTCCAAGGATGGTTCTTACGGAAAAAAATATTAAGAAAATCTCTACGCTAAGGCGGTACGAAGTTCGCCGGGTCAGCTAGTATTTATTAAAACAGGTTCTGATTTCTCTTCTATATATATAAAAATGAAACCCGTTTCGCGTTGTCACGGCATCACGTGTGAACGGCTGAACCGATTTCGATAATTCTTTTTTTTAAATGTTTGTGGAAGTCCAAGGATGGTTCTTACGGAAAAAAATATTAAGAAAATCTCTACGCTAAGGCGGTACGAAGTTCGCCGGGTCAGCTAGTAGAACAATGAAATAAAAACTTTACGAACTTACAATTTTGTTACCTTTACTACTTCGTATTTTATGTCCCCGATACGGCCCTGTGACAGATAACGCAATAATGATAACCGACTTTTTATTCGTCCCAGACGGGAGGCGCTGGATAAACTGAATTTGTTAATATGAGTAACGTAAACATTCTTGTTTTTATTTACGACAATTTCCGAGTGTTTTGTTGAGGTAACTACATTTTTAGGTATAATTAGATATTTACTTAGGTTTTTTTCTTGGTTTGTACTTTGCTTTAATGAAGTTATAGGCTGAGTTGCACCACTTTATTTTAACCCTAACAATAAGGTGCCTTTTGTATACAGTTTCACAGATTTTTGACGTTTGTCAAAATTAAAGAAAGATGGTGTAACTCAGCCTAAGTAATGAGATATGGGTCTATTATAATCTGAGAGTTTGAGATGAGTGTTTTCTATACTAGTGCTTTATTTTTTTCGCTATCTCTATTAGGTTTTTTCTAAATTTTAGTTGTCATTACCGACTATTAATTAATTATCAGTTTGCCAATATGACCTTGATATGCCTTGCGACTTAATACAATCATAAGTCGTACTCCAATATTACCTTACCAACTTCTGCTTGCTAGCTAAGGAGTTAAGAAGAAAAAATTCTCACTGATCTCACAGTTTAGCAATCTTACTATGGGTCTAGAAGGGTCAAGGCTTTCACACTCGTATCCTCTTAGGCCTCGTGTACATAACACCATTAGTTATTTTCGTGTAGCTAGAAAAATACCTAAAGAAAAAGACAGATGTCTTTTTCTTTAGCTTTCCACTGCGACAATCTTGCCTTTTACCTGCTTGAGATTTTCTTGGTGGTTAACTTGATTGAATATCTTGGTATAATCTAGCGCACAAGAGTTGCAGCGACGGGAATGAGGTGTAGGAATATAGTAACCATATGGTAACATCAACGCCGCCCTACTATTTTATTGCTCCACTAAATGCTACCAATGACATTTTTATTGGCTAAATGAAGTCCACTGCAAGGATTTTTCACAACAACCGATTCTGCGCTTCCCACATTCAGGAACTTCCCGTGACCTTCTGGGAGGTCTGCCTTACACTATGTCTTCCAGCTCGCGGTCGTCACTCAACAACTTTTTGTCCCAGCGGCCATCAGCTCTACGAGCTATGTGCCTGTTCGTTTCAGCCAAATGACGTCCATTAGTAGACAAAGGCCTCTCCTAATGCTTTCCATAATGAACAGTCTTGCCCAGCCCGCATCCAGGTTCTTCTCGTGACCTTCACGAGATCATCGGCCCACCTAGTGCTCGACAACTTTTCTGCTCTAGCGGCCAGTAACAAGTGACCCGAGGGCCTAGCGTGAGTTTTCGTTCTCACTAGTGAGCGCGTCAAAAAATGTCATTAAATGTATGACGGATTGTACAGCGCCCCTAGCGGGAAACGTTCAAAAACTAAAATTTTCATACATTTTCAAACTTACACTCAGCCCACATGCAGCGGCACAGAGGCGGTGCAAATGTCGTACCGTATACACAGGCCCTTATAGGTACAAATTGCTAGACGGACGTACAGAAAAAGTTCGCAAAACACAAATAGGCTCGCAAACCCTTTCTCGCTCGAGCCTACGATAAAACTAGTTGCCGAAACGGTAACGAGCGAAGTTCAACGTGTCCGAAACTAGAACTCCGAACAATCCAGCGATCGCGAGCTTTTATATTGTTTTCGTAACCGTGCCTCGGCTCACTCGTGTGTGAGGCTATAGCGTGATTAAAAAAAAGTGTTATTCCACCTTTTTGATCGGTCAATCTTCTATACCGTGTGGGTTATCTGAATACAGACCGGGTGTCAGGCAAAAAGCTGATCTACCCGTGACATGACTCAGTCGATCGTAGGATTAAAAAACAAAATTCAACTAATTTGACTTCTGTCTTGGGGGTTGTGGTAATTGGGCTCTTAGCTAGGGTGTCAGTCTTCTTCTTCATCTGCTCCTCCCTGATGAGGATCGTGACCACATATAGTGTTCCTCCACAGACTGCGGTCATAAGCTGTGTGGACCGCACGATGCAGACTTCCGTCCACCGTTTTTCTCGCACCGTCTGACTATATCGTCGGTGCCCTGCCTAGAGTCAGTCTTAAGAAGTTATAATAATGTGTCTGATATGACTCAAAAAGACTTCACTCTAGTACCCCCACTTTTGTAACTAGTCAAAGAAACATTTTGTGACAGCTTCAATTACGAAATTATTTCGCTTCTATTTTTTTATCTAGTTAGTTTTTATTTTATTGGCAAGTTTTCTTTTATACGGCAAGCTTAACAACACCGCTTGCACCATTAATCACTTGATGCTTATCGGGTTTAACTTTCTTTGTTTATCCCGATACTAAATTGCAAAGAGTTAGCTATTTCTTAATATCAATCCTGCTCATTAACCGCAAACCGGGAACACTAACTAGCCGGTTAAAGTCAAACAAGCGGATTAGCAATTAGCCGTATCCATGGCCGAACTTTATTCACGTCACATATTTCCGTGGGTATTATTAGTTTTGTTGCGAGGAGCTGGAATTGATTGAGGCCATGAAACTAGCAATACTGCCACTTTTAAAATAGGTATTAAGCTTTAACATTACTCGTAAACCTTACTAATACTCGTATTATAAATGCGAAAGTAACTTTTCTGTCTGTCTGTCACGCTTTCACGTCTAAACCACTGAACCGATTTTGATGAAATTTGGCATAGAGATTGTTTGAGTGTCGGGAAAGGACATAGGAATGTTGTTATCCCAGTTTTTGAAACAGCGATGCGCGATAAAGTTTTTCTGTGACATACAAAATTTCAGGGGGGCTAATCCGCGGGAAAAAGCTTGTATTTAATGAAAATACCACGGAGAAAATAACAGTTAATAGCTGAAGGTTTGAATGAAAAGGGCGCAGGGCTCTACCTCCCTGCCTTGCTAGTTACCTAATCATAGCGTGTATTCTGTAAATTGTAGGTACCTACTATAAACAAGAAGGTGATTCATCATCATCATCATCATCATCATTTCAGCCACAGGACGTCCACTGCTGAACATAGGCCTCCCCCAATGACATCCACATCGCACGGTTGGTAGCGGCCTGCATCCAGCGCCTTCCCGCTACCTTTATCAGGTCATCGGTCCACCTTGTGGGTGGACGTCCTACGCTGCGTTTTCCGGTACGTAGCCTCCATTTTATCCAGAAGGTGACTGAATTTTTTGTACCAGTATATCTAACTTGATCTTCCTATAGTGTCTATAGAATAGAGAACGTCCTATCAGAAACTTCAAATCGGAAAGTATGTTTATAAAAGTCTTTTGAAAACGTTTGTTTCGTGGCCCCAGCTAACAGACTTCCGTGTGTTTGTAGCGCCACTAACTCAATATCAGCCACAGTATAACGAAAATAAGATGTTTCACTCCTTGATACAAATTGCATCTCTTTATAACCGTGTATTATGTTCCTATATTTCTTTCGTAGACAAATGATTATTATCAAATTACACGTGCTTGATGATAGTCTCCGTTGTTTTTACACTGTCACTGTCGAAGGCAAAACTGCCCAGTGTGCGGAGTGTAGGCTGAATCCTCCATTTACTTGTAGTAGATTAGAGACGGTCGTTTTCCTGTAGTAGAAGCTAAATAAATGTCCTGTTGATGACAATACAAGTAGACGAAATAAAAATAATAACTTGTCCGCGTCCACCTGCGAAGTCATTTAATTTGTCATTTAAGTAATTTTTCTTCACGCTAAAATGGTCTAAAAGAATCCTCTTTGCGTCAAGGCGTTATACTCGTATATCCTATACGTAACGGCGGCATATACGGCGGCATATGTAACGGCGTGACTTTTATCAGACCTACTGCCTTCTGTAGGCTGTGGCCCGTTTTTGAAAACGCACGCCAGCACATAACTGCGTTATACAGACTCTCTCGCGCACACGAGTAATCAGAGATTTGTAAAGCCGGTGCACGGATTTACTGCATCTTACCTACTATAGTCTGGTCCGGGAGCACGTAGAATTTTGTCCAATGATCCCAAGCTAGCTAACATAAGTAATTATGTTGCTGTCGCACTCGTACACTAACTGCGGGCGCCCGTCCCACAGTCGCGACAGCAATATAATTACGCGCGAGCGATAAGGATGGGTAGCTTGGGGTCATTGGACAAAATTCTACATGCTCCCGGACCAGACTATATACTAGTACATCTAGCTTTTTTTTCGTTTAATAAAATATGAGTGTTTAACCGCCTCTGTGGTCTAGTGGTAAAACTACCTACTTCAGACGCAGAGGTCCCGGGTTCGATTCCCAGTGAGGGCAGATTTTTCTGTTCGATTTGGTTGGTTGTAGGGCTTGTTCTAAGTCTGCCTAGCTACCACCATCTTACCTAAGTCTGTCGCCTTAACAACAATGTTAACAGCATTGTTGTGTTCCGGCAGTTAGAGGTAAGATAGCCAGTTCCTCCGTGGTTGAGGATTCCGGGTGAAGCTCGCTTCCGCCTTCGGCCTGATCATCACTTACCATCAGTTAAGATACAGGCCAAGAGCTTACTTGTTGTGGATTCAGTTCTATAGAGATGTCAATTGCTCTGAAGTGGATATGAAATGATCGAATTAACAAATCACACTGCACTTATTCACTCCCCTTTTTACCACAATAAATTGATCAAAAATAGACCAAAAACCTCTATAGGTAAAAAAATAGCATCTATAATAATATGCTAATAAGTATTTTAAATGATTTTAAATGCGGGAATCTGAAAGACATCTTTTTATTTTCTTCAAAAGGCATTTACTCAAAGAAGCGCAAAACGAATTCCCCTCTCAAAACAGAAATACATTTCAATCGAAATTGCAATTAGCACTCCCAAACTAGGTTTTAGAATTTAATTTGTGCAATTAACGAAGTTGTACGTCTGTTGGAGGCGCTATCACTGAGATCGGATTAAGATTTTCCTTCGACTAAGATTTTTACCCGACTGCTGAATAAATTGAATTGAATAACAAAAATAATTCAATATTTAAACTACTCCAATGAAATTAGAAAGCTCGCGACTTGACAGTAACACCCGTATTCACAAACGATGCTTGCTTAAGAGAAGCAGCAAATCGAACGCACAGCGTTGAATAGAGCTCTGTGATTGGTTCGTGTGTCACCCTGTGCGTCCACGCTCACTGTAAGACCCCGTAGTAATGTTTGTGAATACGGGCGTAAATCTAAAATTTGTAGATTTCATACAACAATTGTAATTCATGATCACTCACGAATCCTTTTAAACTAAGGCTTTATTAATCTAAGCTTGTACATAAGCTTCTCCAAGAAAACGGTGTTCTTTCCTGAAAAAAAAAGCTATAAAGTCCCTAGTTTACCGACTTCTTTGACTTCTATAAGTCGAATTATACTTTCAATTTAAAGAACAATAGATTTTCACGGCTAGAGCACGAAGCTTTGTCTTTTAATTGGTTCATAATGAAGAGTTACTATCCTTTTGCTTTAAGTTTGCCGCTGGCGATATGACGTCACTCGAAGGGAAGCGTAACGTTATCAAACTATATTTAAAATATTTTTTATTTATTGTTATTGATAAAAATTGTGTATTTGCTTAAAATAAGACACATTAATTGCGTTTAATCACTAACTAATTGCGTTTAATCGCGGTTGAGGGGGGACGCGCATTCCACAAACCGGCAAACTTAGCGCGAACGGGTAGGAACTAAAAGAAGTTGTGTGCCACTACGGCGACATTTTCCACTATCCAGCCATGTCACATTTCAGGTGGAACATCAGTTCGCCTAGCTTCATTAGAAGCTGGATGGAAGTTTCAAAGGACGCCGGATTCATTCGTTACATGAATGGCTTTTGGCGCGGATTGTGTGATGTAAAAGACAGAAGTTACATCAAACAACACTGTGGTATCTTGTATAGTTTAATGGAAATGATATGGCAACAGAAAGGTGTACTGACGTGCTAGATGAGACCATGAAAATATGTTATTCCTTTTAAATGACAAGGTCTGAAGTCCATTAAAAAGCCATTTGCAAAAAAATCTAATTCAACCTGTTATCAACTGATACACATCTGTGCAATTACATGTGCTTTTATTTCAATTTTCATATTACTCATCGACATTTCCATCCATTGTCAAACTTTTGCTAACCTTCATGGTTTTTTAAATGACCAAAGATATTTTACATTGTTTGCATCTCCATAAACACTATACAGTTTAGAGTATAAGGAAAGCGTTCTATGAATTGATACGTAAAGGGCGATTCGCTGTACATTTTATAACACAAAAAGTATCCACTTCCACTTCTTACCCAGTAATTGCATTCTTAACAAGCCTTTTCTTCACCCCGCGCTATTGCAGCCTGGTACGTGTCTATCGAAACAGCACATTTCACCGTACAGTCGACATCAGGCTATAATTTATTGCAAAATAGCATCTAACACAACTCCATAAGGTACACTGAAGGCTGGTGTTCCAGCAGGCCCTCGTTAATTAACTTGCTAGTGATTGATGTATCGGGAGCAGCATTCAAAGGGACCGCACCTGCTCGTTCGTGATTGACTTTTGGGGCAGTTGTGTAATGATTTGGGGAACAAGCAAATCGCTTTATAAATAATGCATTTAAAACAACACTTAGGCTGGGTTGCACCACCATCTTACTTTAACTTTGACAAACGTCAAAAATCTGTCGAACTCCATACAAATAGCACCGGTTATCATCATAGTTACGGTCACAGTTAGGTGGTGCAACTCAGCCTTAGGACTGATTTATCAATAATTGTCAGATATCTAACTTGTCATTTTGACATATTTCCCACTGAAACTGTCAATGTGCCAAACTTATTCTTTAGTTAAAAGTTATCCGATGATTGAAAAATCAGCCGTTAAAAACTTTGCGACAATAATTTGAAATAGTGCATTGAGAGATACTATGCTAATCTTCTCAGCACTTGCCAAATGTTTGTCTCGAAGCGCTGGTAGGGCAAAAAAAGAATGAGACATGTATAGGCTCCTTAAGAGCATTTGACGATTTGCAAGAACTAATTTAATTAGTCTAAAAAAATAAAGATAATTTTGATTTTGATTTTGATTTTTGAATGACTCATTAAAACACATTTTATTTTTGCAAGTAGGTTTTTAAAGCGCATTTACACGTCCCAGTATTAACCCTACCATTGCTTCGGGACAATAAATGGGCCACTGCTGAGAAGAAGAATCGCAAGAAAGTCCGTCACTATTGTCAGCCAGCCCCGCGAGCTTTGTACCGCCTAAAATTCGATGAATGTCGTGTTGTTTTATGTATGAAGGTGGATCAACTTATATCATCCGTAACGTGGCGGAGAATGGCTGAGTTTCAAAACTAATAAAAAAATCTTCACAATTTAGGTACTGTGATTTTCTTTGTTATTTTCTTAGTTACTTGTAATTCATGTATTTGGGCAAACTTTATTTAAACGCCTTGTATTATAAAACTAATTAGAGATGAAACGGATATCCGGCAACTATCCGGTAGGCCGGATATCCGGCCTAAATTTACTATCCGGCCGGATACCGGATAGTAGCTCACTATCCGGCCGGATACCGGATATTAAAAAAAACTACGAAAATTTCCTATAATAAAATGAAACACATTAATCTTTGAGTCAAATATCAATAAAATGGCTTATAATAATGACGGTTTTTATGTAAAGTCCAAAAAGTTTCAAAAAAGCCATATTAAGGCCTTTCAAAAAACTAATTTCTTTTCTTTCACTCTAATGACGAATACATAAATAGTAAATATATTTTAATGTCGAAATATTGCCAAATAAAATAGGCGATCTTTTTAGGGTTCCGTACCTCAAAAGGAAAAAACGGAACCCTTATAGGATCACTTTGTTGTCCGTCCGTCCGTCTGTCAAGACCCTTTTTCTCAGGAACGCGTGGAGGTATGAAGCTGAAATTTATATCAATTACTCAGGTCTACTGTCCCTTGAAGCTGTGAAAAAATCAAACTTCTAAGCCAACGCAATCAAAAGATACAGCCGTTTATGCCGCAAATTTTCGACACTTGCAAGGGAATCAAAACCTACAGGGTGCTTCCCGTGAACTCAGAATCTTGAAATTTGGTACGAAGCAACGTCTTATAGCAAAGATAAAGGAAAAATTACGAAAACCATAAATTTTTAGTTACATCACATAATATATTTTTTTTAAATAATTTTAAACTTACTACCCATTTCCTCATAAACGCGTAGAGGTATTAAATTGAAATTCATACCAAATACTCAGGTCTATAATACCTTTAAGTTGTAACAAAATCAAACTTCTATGTCAACGCAATCAAAAGAAACAGGAATTTAAGCTGCATATTTTGAAACTCGCAAGTACTCGCAAGGGAATCAAAACCTAAAGGGTACTTCCAGTCGACCTAGAATCTTGAAATTTGGCATGAAGCAACGTTTTATAGCACACATGAAGGAAAAATTCCGAAAACCTTAAATTTTTAGTTACATTACAAAATATATATTTTTTAATAAATATAAACTTATGAATTTCATTTTGCAATAAAAATACCATAGTTATGACTCGATTGTCGTAATGAACGAACTTTGTAAACCTTGCAGGTTTGTACGGAACCCTCGGTGAGCGAGTCCGACTCGCACTTGGCCGGTTTTTTTTGACTGATGGTCTGATGCCATACAGGGTGACTTTGAAATCGTTGGCATCCTTTTAATATAATGATACTATGATGACTACTCATGATACATGGTGCTCTTAAAAAGAGTTTAAAACTATTGTACAGTCAACAGCACTTTTGTTGCAAAATAACACTTAATACATTGAAATAAGATGCCACAATATGAAGATTGATGTGCTGTCGTCTGTACAAGATTTCAAATATTGAAATTTTAATTAATTTGATTTGATTCATATTTGGGGAATCATGAGTAGTCTTATTTTAAAAAGAATGCCAACGATTTCAAAGTCACCCTGTATAATGCAGTTCATTCAGATTACGCAGCAAGTAAACTAATTGAATTTTCGCTATTCAATCACATACTCACGATGGCAACCGAAATCGCCCGAATTTATCTGCCCCTTAGACGAGTGGCAAAATCTGACATTCTATTCGAACGAATTCGATTTTCGAAAAGTGTGACTTGTCTAGTCTACTAGACCTACTGATCGCGTTCGAATCACCTGTGCAGCGCTAAACTCGTTACGACATGCAACATGACAATGGGACAACTATCCGGCCGCCGGATATCCGGCTATCCGGCCTAGCAGCTCGCCGGATATCCGGTATCCGGTATCCGGCCAAACAACTATCCGTTTCATCTCTAAAACTAATCCATATCTTATCCATATTATAGACTTTATGATACTACCTACTTGTAAATGGTAATGTTTCCAGTCAGAAAGTGGCTCATGGCTATTTTTAGACAATAGATCCAATGTAAACACTAAAAAGAAGCCTGAAAAGTCTCACAATCTCTTACGTATTAGTATACCCTGGCTAGTTACTCTCCAGCATGAATTATGGATGGCCCTCGACGCAGCAATTGAATTAAACCTTCGCTTTTACGGGGTTCCCACTTGAGGCTTTTAGTGGGAATTAATCTGGAGAAAAAGGCACCTACTTCGTCTTTTGTAGAGCGGCGACAACCCTGGTCTCAGGGTCTATGCAGCCATGGGTCTGACCTCAAGCCAACTTATGAAAGAAGCACAGAATCATCCCTTTGTATTTTTTTACTTGTAACATAAGCAATGTTGATTTTTTTTTTAATAAAAGATTATTGGTGATTTGTATTTACACAAATTACTAATAGTCTGCTTAGCCCTTCGTACTAAGCTATAATATGCTTGTGTTACGGTTGTGGGCTCACCACAATATTCGAGCGGCGGCGGGGACCGAACCCGCGTTCCCCGGATCACGAATCAGCCAGTCCGATCCTTTCACCGTTCGGCTATCGTGGCTTCATTTTATTTATACCTTAACTGACCTACAATATTGGCCATACTAGAAGGAATTGATACCTCTCTAATACTAATGGGACTATTCCCATCTCTCATTCCCACCGCTGCAACTCCTGTGTAGCCAGGATCTACACCTTGACCGCCAATAAAAACACAATCAGTGAAGGTACCTTTCTAATACTAATGAAATTTTAACGCATCACAAATTAAAGCCAACGTTTCTCGGCGCTATTGCTTAATGAACTGCAAACTGCAAGATTCACTAACATTTCTTAATGAAGCAACGATATCTTTGGAATTGCAAACACACCCACACACGCTAAGGCACAAACTTTGGAACTAATTAATACCGGTCCCTGAGGCCCAGGCCATACAATAAAGAGCTTATCTCGATGCTTAGACCTAGCTTCGTAGGAGCATGCTCGAACTAGTGAAACAATTCATGGCTTTGTCTAATATAATGACAACATAGAATTCTCAGTGCATTCCGCTTTACTACTTAAAATCTTCTTAATAAAACCTCTAATAACTTTTAAACTAACATTTATTAAATAAGCATTTTAGATTTCAACGCTGTTCATTGTACGACGTACGTTACTAACTTAGCATAGTGCCTTATAGAGCCAAGCATCGAACAAGATACTGAGCGAAGCGTTGAGCTTATTAGAATAGAAAAAAAACATACGGGTCGAATTGAGAACCTCCTCCTTTTTTGAAGTCGGTTGAAAAGAAAACTCTTTATTGGCGCAGCACATTAAGTCATTGAACGCCGAGACGCTAGACACAATGGAAATTGTATTGTTCGAGGCTCACCGGTGAGCCGCGTGGCGTCCAACGTGTACAACTACACAACTAAAATAAACAGTACATAAAAACAGAAAACTATTTACTGATCCACTGCGCCAATAGGCACGTCTAGAAGCTGGTTTTCCGCCCTTGCTATTGGCATAGCGCGTTCCCTTATTATCAAACGTAGCAATAACGTAGCACAGAGCGTAGCAGCATGGCCTCAGCGCCGATCGTAGCACATGACGTAGCACCGAGCGTAGCAGCATGGCCTCAGCGCCGATCGTAGCACATGACGTAGCACCGAGCGTAGCAGCATGGCCTCAGCGCCGATCGTAGCACATGACGTAGCACCGAGCGTAGCAGCATGGCCTCAGCGCCGATCGTAGCACATGACGTAGCACCGAGCGTAGCAGCATGGCCTCAGCGCTGATCGTAGCACATGACGTAGCACCGAGCGTAGCAGCATGGCCTCAGCGCCGATCGTAGCACATGACGTAGCACCGAGCGTAGCAGCACGGCCTCAGCGCTGATCGTAGCACATAACGTACCAAAGAGCGTAGCAAGCGGCTTAGGCACAGCATTGTACGTAGCACCAACCGTAGCGTCGTAGCATCCAGTGTAGCGTAAAAAAACTTGTAGCAACGCGACGGTCGAATTTTTTCACGTCCTTTTATAGCTTGGACCTAACCGATAGACAATTTTGTCGAGTAGCTCCTGCACTGGTTATTCATTGCTTTTCCAATGAAATGGCAAAGTCATTGGCAAACCACTAACCTCTTACAGTAATTAAAGCTGTATTCATTGATATAAATGGACAGACTGTACGATGTTCTATACGAATATGAGGTTCTCTATAAAATAAATTACTATTTCCAAAATAATACAAATGTAAGAATCACAATATTACGTGTAATATAATTGTACAAAATTAATATGTAGGTAAAATGTGTTAGGAACAAAAACCAAACCTCAATAGTAGTTATTTAAGCCAATGCTAAGTAGAAGAACACCATAAATCTGTATTCAGAGAAAATTGTAACAAACTACGTAAATAAACAGTGATTGTGAGTGGCGTCAAAAATACCTGGCTTCCTTTGTCTTCATCAACGATGCGTCACCAAGCGGTATATTCTCATTTTTTTGCCCCCCTACCCCCTATTTAGAGTTCATGAATAATTTGGGAGTTATTCCAGGAGTGAGACGTTATTGAGGCATCCCTCAGGAGGGTAGAACTCTTATTGGCTTAGTAAGGAACCCGTCTGTCGAGAATATTTTGGTGAAAGTAAAAATGTATAATAATGTTTAGATGAAATAATTCTTGAGGATTTTGTTAGAGCTTTTGTAGTCTGGTTTTTTAGATTTTGTTACTCTATTTTCTGTGAAAAGGGAATTAGGAATGTTTCGGCCGGTGATATGGTTGAAATATAAGATTAGAAAAATCTTAATTTGACACGTTACAAGAAACATACAGACTTGTTGTGAATTGTTTTGAATTCATTGGCAATCTATATCTATATCTATACTTATAATAAATCTGTACAGAGGTCAATTCTGTACATGAAATATATTTTCAAAATAACTATCAGGGGGTGATTAGTGATCGATACTGATGCCAAAAATTCAATCAGTAAAATTTTTGTCTGTCTGTCTGTCTGTCTGTCTGTCTGTCTGTCATACTTTTTACGACTTTGAGAGCTGATATCTCAAAAACCGTTCACTTTAAGAAAAATGTTTTTTAGAAAACTTTATATCATTTTAAAAGACCTTTCCATTGATACCCCACACGGGTATGTACATCGAAAAAAAATTTTCATCCCTCAGTTACATGTATGGGGGGCCCCACCCCCAATTCTCTTTTTTACTATTTAGTGTCATAATTTTGTAGCGGTTCATACAACACATATTCCCATCAAATTTCATCACTGTAGTACTTATAGTTTCCGAGTAAATCGGCTGTGACAGACGGACAGACGGACAGACGGACAGACGGACAGACGGACAGACGGACAGACGGACAGACGGACATGACGAAACTATAAGGGTTCCGTTTTTGCCATTTTGGCTACGGAACCCTAAAAATGGCACGCTCGTTTTCATAAATTTCATTCTATTTATTTAACCTATCCATATTTATCACCTTCGCTGCCAGCCTAAAAATGGAACTGTTCCGTTCGGGCCATGGGGGACAATGATGGGCGACACTTTAACTTTCCGTTCGGGCCGCGTCGGACAATGATGACCGCGAGTCAGACCTATGTTTAAACCTCTGTATTGGGCCGATGGGCAGCATTTCTTCAATAATTCTCATATAAGCTGACCCGCGCGGCTCCCAAGATTAGTGTACGTCACTTGGTTCTTAGGTAAAGCTCGGACTTAGAAAAAAAAATGTGGATAACGGTAGCGCAATGAAACATGGTAATTATACAATGCATTTTTGCAAATTTATCAACTTTTTAGCAAGATAATAACGGTTTATTAATTAAAACATATCGTTTACTTATTTTATATAATAAAAATACATTAATTACGTAACTTGATTTTGCTAAAAGTCTGATCTGAGAAAAAATCAAATAGGTAAATTATACATTATTTCTTTATTATTATGTATGATGTACTGTCTTAGGTACGATACAACTACGGATTAAGATCGTTTAGTCGACGCAGCGTTGAAATTGTACAGATAAATGTAGTTTGCGCACTCACTACGCGACGTCAAGCAATAAAAACCTAAAATTCGAACGCCAACTTTTTGCTACAACGCTCTTAAGGGCCCATTTCGTCGGTAATACGGTTTTGGGGGGTCCGGTAATGCTGGACTGTCGAGTGACCACACGAGTGTATGTTAAAAATTCGAATTCAAAATTCTAACGGATCGGTTTTTTGCGGGACGCTGCAAGCGGGAGGTTAGTGTGAATGTTATCTCATAACATGTATGTATACTATTAAACGGGATCCTGCAAAAAACATCATGACTCCGTAGGAAAGAGCCCTAAGTGTCGGTGTTAGATTGAACTTACTCATATTTTTTTATGTGACAGGAGGCAAACGTAATTATACAGGGTGTCCCGTAATGTAACGTCAAGCCGGAACTGGGTGTTGAGGCAAGTTATGCTGGTTATCAGAAAAATATTAAAAAAAATCTATGTGGCATATTTTCAAAATAATAGGCATTTAAAAAAAATAAAAAAATTCTACTCCCGGTGACGGTCTTTTTACTCGTGTTGCCACAAATCTTCACTTTTTCCAAATTTTTTTTTTGTTATGTAACCCTGAATAATGCTTCTCTAAATTGTTATCAAAATTACAAAACCAGCTGCTCCAACTTGGATGAAAAAAATACATTACTCCCAAAAAAAATTTCAAAATAAAAAATTTGCCTAGTTTAAACTGCCTGTACTGAAAAAAAATGTACTACGCGAGTGTGGCAAGTGACGTCATAATTTGGCGTATTTAGTAAGGATTCCAAAATGGTATAACACTTGGTAAATTTTTGCTGTAATTGTCGACAATTTTTGTTTTTTTTGGAAATAGTCCCGTTTTTTACTTTATCTACCTTGGTTAAAAAATATTATTCTAATGTGCCCAAAATTCAAGTTTCTGGCTTAAGTGAGGTGGAGAAGCCATTTTAATAGGTATGAGCGGGACGGAGAGGGCCATCTTACCAAGCAGGGATGTTATGGATATCCGTAACCGTAACCGAAACTATCGGATATCCGAAATAAAAAAATATCCATAACCGTCACAGAAACTTTTGTCACCATGATAGTAATTAGTAGTTGACATACTGTGACAAAAGTCACCCGTGCGCGCGCGCCTTTATTACCTGCTCTGCCTGCACTTGTACTTGGTAACAGGGATAATAAGGATATGAAATTTCGGTTATGGATACGGTTACGGATATTAGAATAATATTATACCGGTTTCGGTTACGGTCAAGGATATGAAATCATTTCAGATTATCCGAAAGTTTCGGATAATTTCGGTTACGGAATTATTAGAATTTCAAAAATGTAGGTATAATTCAAATAGCAAGATGCTGCGTGACCCACATAGCTACTTTATGTACCAACTAAGACGACACCTATGTATGATAAAGGTAAAACAGGCTGGCATATTAGATGGTGCCAGGGAATGCCAGACAAGTTGGTAATAAATATTAAGATATAAGGTACAATTCCAAGACGTGCCGCAGACCGCAAACTGCAAAACTCTATGAAATCGGCAGCGCGGCATTGCAGCTGCGGCGTGTATACTGCAGATTTCATAGAGTTTTGCAGTTTGGAATTGTACCCCTTAGACTCCGCCTTTATCCGAAACTATCCGTAACTTTTGAATCAGTTTCGGTTACGGTTATGGATATTTTTTTATTTCGGATATCCGATAGTTTCGGTTACGGTTACGGATATCCATAACATCCCTGCTTGGTAAGATGGCCCTCTCCGTCCCGCTCATACCTATTAAAATGGCTTCTCCACCTCACTTAAGCCAGAAACTTGAATTTTGGGCACATTAGAATAATATTTTTTAACCAAGGTAGATAAAGTAAAAAACGGGACTATTTCCAAAAAAAACAAAAATTGTCGACAATTACAGCAAAAATTTACCAAGTGTTATACCATTTTGGAATCCTTACTAAATACGCCAAATTATGACGTCACTTGCCACACTCGCGTAGTGCCTTTTTTTTCAGTACAGTCAGTTTAAACTAGGCAAAATTTTTATTTTGAAATTTTTTTTGGGAATAATGTATTTTTTTCATCCAAGTTGGAGCAGCTGGTTTTGTAATTTTGATAACAATTTAGAGAAGCATTACTCAGGGTTACATAACAAAAAAAAAAATTGGAAAAAGTGAAGATTTGTGGCAACACGAGTAAAAAGACCGTCACCGGGAGTAGAATTTTTTTATTTTTTGTAAATGCCTATTATTTTAAAAATATGCCACATAGATTTTTTTTTATATTTTTCTGATAACCAGCATAACTTGCCTCAACACCCAGTTCCGGCTTGACGTTACATTACGGGACACCCTGTACAAGCATAGTAGGATTAAGGCTGAGTTGCACCACCTAACTTAACCGTAACTTTAACGATAACCGGTGTTTTTTCTATGGATTTTGACAGATTTTTGACGTTTGTCAAAGTTACAGTAAGATGGTGCAACCCAGCCTAAGTTTAGCCTGAGGGATTAATTTTAATAATCAAAGTCAAAGTCAAAATTTCGCCGCAACAAACTTACAGAGAACAATACAAATACAGAGAAAGATTTCCAAAAATAATTACTAAAAATAAAGCGAATACGACGATTCAGTCTTTAAAGCCTATGGCGTCTAAAGTTTGACGTCATGATCTACAAACGAATACCTTTTTTATAGTTAATCGACCAAGTTTTTCGTCAACCAACAATCATCACAAACAAATAACCACGCAGCTTTTATTATAAACGTTGGATATTACTATCACGAGAATAATAAATCATGAGCTCCCACCAACTTCAAAATTAAACATAGTGGTCAGTTAAGGGTGTGGCCACACTGGCGTTTTTATCGAAGTTTTGGATATTCAGTGTTTATTGATTGTTTGAAGTACCTACATAGTTTTGATGTTACAGGTACAGTAAGAAGAAACGTTAGTCTATAAATTAGGCCGAGTTGCACCACCTAACTTTAATCTTGACTATAGGTAAAGATAACTGGTGTATGTTGTAGACTGCACCATCTTACTTTGACTTTGACGAACGTCAAAAATCTGTCAAACTCTATACAAAACACACTGGTTATCGATAAATGATTTTCGCACTAACCTCAGATTACTACGATTTATAAACGCGTGGGTACTATCTTTGGTTCTTCATACAAACTTTGGGACCCCGTTTTGTGTCTTTATTATTGCATCCTTCTTTTCGGGCATTTCATTTCCTTATGTCCCCGCTTTTTGAGAATTTATATAGCCGATGCCTACGTCATAATAACTATCTGCGAGCCCTTCGGAACGATTCGTTCAGTGGTTTGAGTTGGTGTGTTGATAGATCACTTAATAGCGGTTGCATTATTAAATAAAGAAAATCTACTTTAGCAGAAATCCTTTCTAAAGAAGTTTCGCTCATAAGTGTCATTCATCATCATCATTTTAGGCACAGGACGTCCACTGCTGAACATAGGCCTCCTTTAATGACTTCCATAAGTAGCGATCTGCATCTTGTGTCCTCTTGCTACCTTTGTGAGGTCATCATCATCATCATTTCAGCCATAGGACGTCCACTGCTGAACATAGGCCTCCCCCAATGACTTCCACATCGCACGGTTGGTAGCGGCCTGCATCCAGTGCCTTCCTGCTACCTTTATAAGGTCGTCGGTTTACCTTGTAGGTGGACGTCACACGCTGCGTTTTCGGTACGCGGCCTCCACTCCAGAACCTTGCTGCCCCATCGGCCGTCGTTCTGCGTACTATGTGCCCTGCCCACTGCCGCTTCAGCTTGCTTATCCGTCGGGCTATGTCAGCGACTTTAGTTCGTTTGTGGATCTCCTCCATTGGATCTTTATGAGGTCGTCTGCCCATATTTGCCATTTTAATAGCTGGCTTTATTATTATAAGCCCTCGTGTGACCCACGCCTTGTATACGCCCAAGAAATCTAACCACAAAAATATTGTAGGGGTTGTTGATTACCGTAATTTCCATGGACCATTACACGGAACGACGGGCCCTATCGGAATAAACACCATTAGTTTGATGTATGGGGGCCTTCAAGGTGCAAGCGCTGATATGGTAAGTGCCTTCCTCGTGAGCGTTGTGAGGAGAGTCCTCTAAGATCTGAATAATATAATAATTTCATCCTACTAATATTATAAATGAGAAAGTTTGGATCTCTGGATGTTTGTTACTCTTTCACGCAAAAACTACTAAACGGATTTTGATGAAACTTTACAGTATTATTGTTTATAACATAGGCTTTAATTTATGACGATATGTGACAAACTAAAGTTCACGCGGATGAAGCCGTGGGCAAAAGCTAGTACTCAATAAAAGATTCGTAAGTTATAATTAGAAAAAGATACAGCTATTAAAAATATACATGAGGTTATTCAGTCTTCTATGCAGGAGTAAGATCCTTACCAATATACCATAGGCAAGTGGAGAATTTATCCTACACTTCCACACTTTGCATTCAATTTTAATCAGTATTTTAGCACTATGATTCAATTTTTTCAACTCAAATGTGACTGACTGACATAGTGATCTATCAACGCACAGCCCAAACCACTGGACGGATCGGGCTGAAATTTGGCATGCAGGTAGATGTTATGACGTAGGCATCCACTAAGAAAGGATTTTACAAAACTCCACCCCTAAAGGGGTAAAACGGGATCCACGCGTACGAAGTCATGAGCGGCCGCTAGTGTCTAATAACGTTGGATTCATAATGTCGTAGCTACAGTTTTCCTTTTTTGTTAAATAAATAATTCCACGTCTAAAATAAGCTATACCACTATCTAGTCGTACCGCGAACACACCACACTCAACACCTATAATATTATGGTGCGATTGTCATCAGAAACACATCGCCGGCCGGGGAGCCACGGTGTCCCACTTCCCCGAGTATGGTGTGACAAAAAACCATACTCACACACCTTTAAAATTTAAATAAATAATTACTTTACTTTATTTAAAACTAGCTTTCCGCCCGCGGCTTCACCCGCGTGGAATTTTGTCTGTCACAGAAAAACTTTATAGCACGCGTCCCTGTTTCAAAAACCGGGATAGAAACTATCCTATGTCCTTTCCCGGGACTCAAACTATGTCTCTGCCAAATTTCATCAAAATCGGTTCAGTGGTTTAGGCGTGAAAGAGAGACAGACAGACAGACAGAGTTACTTTCGCATTTATAATATTAGTATAGATTAAAACGAGAAAAGCTATTTAACGAGGAAATGCAGACAGCATCCTCAACTCTTTGTCTCATAGACAACCTTTTATTTTTGAATAAATGTAGGTAATTTGTGCAAGGAGAGAGCTAGTATTATTTTATATTTCCCTATTTTTAATTAATTTACGGAAAATGGTACAGAACTTTTATTTTGTGGTTCTACCTGACCTTCATGAAAACATGAGACATTTTCATCTTGTTCAAAACAATGACAATATATTTTAATTTATCAATTTTAAGGCTGAGTTGCACCACCTAACTTTGACTGAAACTATAACGATACCCGGTATTTTTGTATGGATTTTGATAGATTTTTGACGTTTGTCAAAGTTAAAGTAAGATGGTGCAATCCAGCCTAAGTAGGTATGTCTTTATGCGCAAAACATTTCCAGACGCAAAAAAGGATGTAGGTAGGTATGTCTTTCTTTTGTAGGGTACAAAGATTCTGAAAACTTTCAGCCATCTTTTTTGCTGTCCCTACGTGTATGTTTATGGAATTTTCTCGGAGATGAAAATAAACGATCTGACGACGCCTGAAAAGATTTCGGGAGCCTTGAAAGATAATCTGTTCCCAACACTACATACAATAGCTCTCTTTTTAAATCTAAAAGAATTTATGTTATCCATTTTTGTTCATTTTTCGGTCGACTGGTTTGAGAGACACATTGCGTTAGGATAATGTACAAAATAATGAGTTCGAAAGGTTTATTATTTTGTAGAAATTTAATGTTTACAAAAAAAAATATTAGTGGGTACTACGAGTAATATTGCAAACATTAAGCCATATAATGGGAAAATCTTGCGATCTGTAAAAACAATAATTGAATGGAGAAGTTGACCAATCACTATATTCGTAGTTCAGTCGAAAAACAGTCGCCCATCATGAAAATGTAAAGACCATGTAATACCTAATTACCATAGGCAAATAATAATATTGACTTTTATATTTTACCGTTATGAAATACAGCATAGCCTTCCTCGATAAATGTGTGTAAATGGGCTTTCTTATACCTACTGAAAGAATTTTTCAAATCGAACCAGTAGTTCCTGAGATTAGCGCGTTCAAGTAAACAAACAAACTCTTTATAATATTAGTATAGATAGTTAATTTAAATTCAAGGCACATTATGTTATAGTTTAATCCACAATATCTTTAGTAGTATAATTTTACCTCAATGTAAGCTTTTTGCAACGACTTAATAGAATTTCATTTTATTACAGTTTTACGCAGTTTCAAGCGCCGTCCATTAAATTACACGGATAAACAAATATGGCTAACTTAATTCCAGTCCTGCAAGTTAGAACAGTTGCGTTAAATAAATCTAAACTCAAACTTAGTGGAGCAGAACTCAATTTCAAACGAAAAAGTTAAAGCTATCGGAGGGAAGTCTGAAACCACAGTTGAAGTTTAGTCAGTAGGTTCTTTTATACGCATTTTCAACCGATCTATATTTTCAGGCGAAATGGTTTTGTATCTAAATGAACTGCTTTAACTGTTTGATAGGTTCATGATCGTTTCCTTCACTATATTTTTCTATTTGTGAGAAAAATGACTTCTTCTTCATGAGAATAATGACCTACTACCAAATATTTAATTTTCTTCCGTGTCTTCTGTCACTCGCCAAATTTTGATGAGTACCTATACTAAAGGCTTTTAGTTACTGTCAAGTTGAATCATCATAGCAACTGAAGATGGTATTGCAAGGATCTCTCCTTAGATCCTCCAATTGCCTTTGGTGTACCTTATGTAGTTGCAAGATTCAGCTTCCTGTAACTATGTATAATTATGGTTCGAAGGCAATCAATACATTTTTACTTTTTGTCTAATAATTTCAACCTACTGTGTGCTTACCATGAGTTTACGTTAAGTATGCTCGCTAGAGAGTGCGTCAAAAAAATCTATGAAGATTTTCGTTCTTGAAAGTAGCCGCTAGGGGCGCTGTACAATCTGTCATACATTTCATGCCATTTTTTTACGCAGTCACTAGCGAGCACACCTCACGTAAACTCATGGTAAGCACACTGAACTCATCTATATTGCGCCAAGACCAAGAACGGTCGATGTTTTCTTCAGATTTATGCGGTTAAAGTTAAATTAATTGTTCGGTTTTATACTAGTTTCGTATCGGTTACAGCCACCTCTGATTCTACACTCTGTATTAATGTATGTAGGTACTTTAGAAGCTGGTTTGTAAGCAGTTGCCGTTTTATTTCAAGCCAATCTATACTTAATATTATAAATGCGAAAGTAACTCTGTCTGTGTCTGTCTGTCTGTCTTGCTTTCACGCCTAAACCACTGAACCGATTTTGATAAATTTGGCATATATGTAGATAGTCTGAGTCCCGGGAAAGGACATAGGACTGTTTTTATTTTTGAAACAGGGACCCGCGCGATAAAGTTTTTATGTGACAGACAAAATTCTATGCGGGCGAAGCCGCGGGCGAAAAGCTAGTTACTTATAAGTTGTAGTTCTCAGACCACTGGTTTTCATCATAGGTACGTTTCGATTCCTGTCAGTACTTGACTGGATGGAGTAGGGTATCATCTGGCCACGAAGAGCATCTATCGATATCGCTATTCTTAGACTAGGCCAAGTGCTATTCATGAACTAGGCCTGGTGCTATTCGTGGACTAGGTCAGGTGCTATTCGTGGGCTAGGCCAGGTGCTATTTTTAGGTTCTTTCGCCCGTTTTTACCATCAATCCCTAATTTTCAAGTGATCCGGTAACACATAACAGGAATTTTGTTTTCATAGGGGTCCCTTAAAAATTGATGGTGAAAACGGGCACAACTCTCTTTCTATCCTCAATTTTCCTCGCATTCACATCTTAGAAACCGAGACAGAAACTGTCCTTGGCGAGTTAGATCAGTTATTTCGCTCACGCCGTGAAAACTAGCTGAGTGTGCAGCGGCTTTGATGTCAGGCGTCCGCGGCGGGAATCCCTAGTATACGCTCTGTGTCGATACACACGGCCGGCGGGGATGGCGAGCCATGAAGGTTGCTACAGTTACTTCGCTCACGCCGTGAAAACTAGCTGAGTGTGCAGCGTCTTTGATGTCAGGCGTCCGCGGCGGGAATCCCGAGTACATGCTCTGTGTTATCCATACACACAGCCAGTATACCTAGATGGTGAGCCATGAAAGTTGTGTGTTTGATAATAGCCAGCCTTTGATAGCCAGTCCATCATAAGTGCCAAAATACTGGTCAAAATTGAATAAATATTTTTGATTTGATGATTTGATTTGTGGTTGAGGATTCCAGGTGTAGCTCACTCCCACCTCATCTGATCATCATTTAATTTTCATCATGTGAGATGCAGGTCAAGCTTCCTAAGACTCACTTTAGTCGATGTTACCCAAAATGTTTTGTTTTCTCTTTTTTTTTCAGGCTTTCAGGCTATGAAGAAGATATCTTATTGTGATCTATATCTATACTTATAATAAATCTGTAGAGAGGTCAATTCTGTACATGAAATATATTTTCAAAATAACTATCAGGGGGTGATTAGTGATCGATACTGATGCCAAAAATGCAATCAGTAAAATTTTTGTCTGTCTGTCTGTCTGTCTGTCTGTCTGTCTGTCTGTCTGTCTGTATGTTCCTTATAGAAACAAAAACTACTCGACGGATTTTAACGAAACTTGGTACAATTATTCTTCATACTCCTGGGCAGGTTATAGGATACTTAGGAATTCCCACGGGAACGGGCATTAGCGGGAAAATCCTTTTGTATGAAAAATCTAAACCGCTTAAGTTAGACGCTTGAAATTTGGCAAGCAGGTACCTTAGTAAACTTAAAGCTTAGTTATTATAACAGGATATTGCAAAATTCCTACGGGAACGGGAATTAGCGAGAAAAAACATTTGTATGAAAAAATCTAAACCGCGTAAGTTAGACGCTTAAAATTTGGCATGCAGGTACCTTAGTAAACTTAAAGCTTAGTTACAACAGGATATTGCAAAATTCCCACGGGAACTGGAATTAGCGGGAAATTCCTTTTGTATGACTGACTCACTGACATACCCACGCACAGCCTAAACGGCTAAACGTAGGCAAAGGGACGTAGCTTAGGTACCGTAGATGTGCACTAAGAAAGGAATTCCCGAAATTCCCACGGGAACAGGAATTACCTTGAAAATCCTTTTGTATGAAAAATCTAAATCGCTTAAGTTAGACGCTTGAAATTTGGCATGCAGGTCCCTTAGTAAACTTAAAGCTTAGTTACAACAGGATATTGCGAAATTCCAACGGGAACGGGAGTTAGCGGAAAAAAACATTTGTATGAAAAAATCTAAACCGCGTAAGATAGATGAAGGGGGTAAAACGGGATCCACGCGTACGAAGTCGCGGGCGGCCGCTAGTTAAAAATATAATGGTGACAACATTATATTTTCAACGCTGCAGCGATACCCCTATAATGCTCAACACTTATCGTTACATCTGATGACACAACCCATACAACATAATGGAGCAATTTTTGAAGATTGGCTTTTTTCTATGTTTCATAAAATAGGCTGTAGAAAAATAACTTTATGTTTTTTTTTACTCAAAACACTCGTTATCATTTCTTTCTACTTTTCATTTCCGCGCCATGCCTATTGGGATAACAGTTTATAGGCTAGATGATATATCACAAATTAAGCTCTTTGCCTACAGAAACGACGTAGCTTTAGGTGTCAACTGCTTTTCGTTGTACAAACCCGTGTGTATCAACCAAAGAAGCTCATCAAAATTCAACAAAAACTCGTGGAAGCAAGTTTTTTTGCTTTCTCTAAATGAAAAGCAGGTGTTGCTCCTACGCTTTTAAAGTACTTTCTTTTGCATGTAAATGTTACTTTCTTTCTTTCGTGCAAAGTTGAAATGCCTTTATTCGAGCCCTTTACAGGGACGAACTTAGGGTTTAAGAGGGCTTCTAGTTTTTATTGTTGCGTAAAACTTGAATCATTTGTTGTTGTTGTTGTTAGGTACAGCCGAAAGAAGTCCATTGCTGGACAAAGGCCTCTCCCAAGGATTTCCATAAAGACCGAAAGACGTAGACGTAGCGTGGGCATGCCTCCCACTAGGTGGACCGACGATCTGGTGCAGGTCGCGGGAGGTGCCTGGATGCGAGCGGAGCAGGACCGGTCTTTGTGGAATCATTTGTATTTGACACAAAATTATACGATGAAATTCCAGATCTCTGACATTCTGATAGATGAACTAAAAAAACTCATTTATTTTTGCTAGTAGGCTTTTAAAAAGCACTTTTACATGTCCCAGGATTAACCCTATCACTGCTTCTTGACAATAATGGGCCAGTGCTGAGAAGAAGCAGCGCAAGAAACTCAGTCACTATGACATAATAGATGAATAAGTAACTACGTATTTCAACTGTCTTGTCTTTAACAACAGTTTGATAGGCTTTTGACGTTTGTTAAAGTTAAAGTAAGATGGTGCAACCAAGCCTTAGTACATCTCTGCTAATCGAAAAATATCAGCTCAAACCCAGTCGGAACGAAAATATGAAATTTAAATATAAGTGTCAACAGGTACTGTATTTCTTGCTAAGCGGCCTCACAAAATGTAAAACGAGGTTTCCTTGTAAACGGATGCTGGTGATATTTCGGGCAGTTAACGATATAATGTATACTAAATGGGCGCAATAAAGATGTGAGCTTGGTTAGTTAAAATTTAACGGGCATTTTTGCGAAAATTGGGAATATTTAGGGCTGTTAGCTGCAGTATGTCCTTAGGGTCTTTGTCCAGCAATGGACGTCATTTGGCTGAAACGAACGAACGAACGAGCTTTTTTATAAGAATAGGTACTAGCTTTTGCCCGCGGCTTCACCCGCGTGAAATTTAGTTTGTCACAGATCGTCATAAATTATAGCCTATATGTAAACATTAATACTGTAAAGTTTCGTCAAAATCCGTTTAGTAGTTTTTGCGTGAAAGAGTAACAAACATCCAGATATAATGACATCCAAACTTTCGCATTTATAATATTAGAAGGATTAGTAATTTGTATTTATTGCAAAAATTACAAATAGTGCTTTTAACCCCTCGTGCTAAGCTAAGCTTGTATTACGGGTGGGCTCACCACACACAATTTAGTTGAGCGAACTTTCGGAAGCGTAACGAAAGCGTCACATTTTAAAGAATTTCTGACATAGCAGAAATAACGCGGTGTTTGGCATAATATTACAATAAGTGGTATGGTAAATAGTGTTAAAAGAATAAAATTAAATGGACCCTGTCGGACACACTGCATTTTAGGAGATTTTCTGTTTTAACATAGTACCTACGAATAATTTACACAGCAAGTGTCTTTAAAAGTGTAACATTGCGAGCAATTCAAGTAGTACTTTTCACTTTAAATCGCTATCTTATGACCTTGTTCAGATACAGATTGTTATATTTTATTACCGTTGGTTTATTCCCTGTCAGGAAGATACATTTATATTACCACCGACACTTTCACAAAGTCAGTAACAAACAAACAAGAAAACAAGAAACTCCCGGCAATTAGCTGAACGGAAACAAACTTGTTGTTTATTCCTCTGATTTTGTTTATTGTAATCGAAGGACTTGCCCTAATTATGGCGGCGATACAGCAAAGTTGCCGAACGAATAATGTCAACAAAGATAGTACAAGGACTGTTTGACTTTGACAGAAGTTGGTGGATAAATGGGACCTTGAGAGACGGGATATAAGCATGTGATATAGGTCGTGTAGTGTTGTAAATGTTGAGTAAAAAACAAAATACAGAATAAAATAAAATGTAATTAATTTATTTTGAGTATGCTCCTGCAGTGAAAACTAAAATTGCCTTATGATGAATTAGATGATACATAATATAGGGCAGTGGTTCTTAACCTTTAAGTCATGAGGGACCATTTTACCAAATTTTTGTCTTGTCAGGGACCACCTCATAATCGGTCAAAAAAACCAGTTTGACTGCAAAAATCAGTTAAAAGTGGTTTTGACCAAGGTGTGCAAGTGCACTTCGTGGACCACTTGGAATGCCTCCAGGGACCACCAGTGGTCCGCGGACCACCGGTTAAGAACCACTGATATAGGGTGTTACAATCTGTCATAATATTATTATAACATGAAATCTTTGCAATGCGACGTGATTTTTCTCTATTACTATATTTTTGTCAACATTATTCCATGTGATAATCAATATCACAGTGTAATTCTCTACAATCATTGGTCATCTAATTCAGATGAACGGCGTAATATGTTGCATTGCAATAAATAGTTTCTTGCGCTGCTTCTTCTCAGCACTGGCCCATTTATTGTCCCGAAGCAGCCTTGGTAGGGTTAATACTGGGACGTGTAAAAGTTTTTTTTAATTGCAGAAATAAATGAGTTTCATGAGTTTTTTTTATTGTTTACTCGTAGCACCTTTAGTTGTAATACATGGAACTTGCAACACAACGTACGTCCTATCTTGACAGCTGTACAATATCACACTCTGTACTACAAATTAATCAGTTTCCCCCGCTAGCAACCGGTAACACCCCCGCGATAACCTACGTACGTGATGAACGCCCTCAAGTGTGCGGCATCAATCACGGAGGGCGGTGGCCGTGATAACGACCGGGTAAGGACGAAGCGACAGGACCTATGAGTATTCCGTATACTCATAATCTGTCTATAAAAGCGAAAGGACACTGACTGACTGACTGACTCACTCATCACGAAATCTCAGAAACTACAAGAGCTATGAGTCTCAATTTTGCATGGGGGTTCCTTTTAGAGCGTAGGTGCTCATTTCAAGACGTGATTTTGCAAAAATCAACCCCAAAGGGGGTAAAACGGGTACGGAGTCGATGGCGACCGCTAGTCTCCTATATCGACACCTACATATCACACACTCTTTACAACAAATTGATCAGTTTTCCCCGCTAACACCGGTAACACCCTGCGTACGTGATGAACACCCTCAAGTGTGTAGCATCAATCACGGAGGGCGGTGGCCGTGATAACGACCGGGTAAGGACGACACGGCATCACCTGTGTGGGTTTTTTAAATATTTTAATCACACATAAGTGGTGACCAAGCATATTTTCTCAGCATTGAACACACTGACTTTAATCTTCTGTTTTGATATTTGAAATCATGAATTATGGGTTTGATTTAAAATACACTTTGTCTAAAATGATAAACAAATTATTTCAACTTTAGCACTTAGAAACAGATACCAACAATTTTCATCTATCGATACAGAGATACAAACTGTTTAATGATACATAGACAAATAGTTTAGCTCTTGCTCACAAAATTATGTAAATAGCCAGGTATAGTGGATTAGTTTAATTAAAATGAAAACAATGACAAATAAAACAAGTAATGAAAAAACTACTCAATACAGAAGATAAATGTGATTAGTGATGAGGTTCACATAATCTTCCTGCGTAACTCCAAAATTCTGAGCCCACATTTCATTTAATGGTTTTCCTTACGAATTACGGTTCTTTTCATGGTTTCGCCTCCTTTCATCGTGTGTTATGGGCTAATATTAAAATCTAATCTCACCTTAATATGAGCTTCTCTTGACCAAAAAATTGAGTAAACTATAATATAATGTCTTTTCTTATTTTCACGTAAGTGGACCCACTTTGGGATGACATATTAGGTATGTCAAAAGCTTACAAAAGCTTCCATCACTTCTTAGTGGATATACGCCCGTATTCGCTAACATGTTATGAGGTCTCACAGTGCGCGTGGACAGGGTGACACACGAACCAATCATAGAGCTCTATTCAACGCTGTACGTTCGATTTGATGCTTCACTTAAGCAAGCATCGTTTGTGAAAGTAACTCTGCTTTGTAAGCGTTTGATTCAAAACTCTTCTCATATAAATAAATAGGCAATACTACAAATAATTCATTAGTAAACTGATCCTTAAAAGGTATCAGCACTTTCATAGTCCTTACTCCTTATGCCTTACTAGCGGCCGCCCACGACTTCGTACGCGTGGATCCCGTTTTACCCCCTTATGGGTTGAATTCCAAAATCCCGTCTTAGTGAGCACCTACGTTCTAAAAGCAACCCCATGCAAAATTTGAGACTCCTAGCACTTGTAGTTTCTGAGATTTTGTGATCAGTGAGTCAGTCAATCAGTGATTTTTCTCTTTTATAAATATAAATAATGCCATCAATATTCAGTAAGAACCGCCGCCAACTCTCTACAAATGGCTGTCAGTTAAAAATGAATAAAAATAACATCAACGTGTGTAGGCCATTATTGTAAAGATACCTAAACAGTTTAATGTCGAGGCGTTCAGAATAATTCAAGCATCCATTCTTTCTCCAGCGCTTTTATTGCCGCGTCTTAAAAAGTAACTTCCATACGAACCGTCACTAAAAATCGCAGCCATTCTCTTCTCTGAGAATAAAAAAGGGAATAAAACGCACAAATTGTCGTATAAACCGACGTTTTAAAGAGAAGCACCTTTAGGACTGCCTCTAGCGAGCAGACGTGGGGCATCAGAGGGCTAAGCCTTAGGAGGTAACAGAATATGTCTGATCTATTCTACTCTAAGTAACGCTATCTATTGTTTGAATATACCAGTAGACATCAGAAGAAAGAGTGCGAAAATTTTAATCGTGCATGACCCTCGTTAGCTATTGGTGTAAAGCGACTCCATAACGTTTTTATTTTAAGTCAGCAGGACTAGTCCTATTAAACATAAAGCATGTAAATAGCTGCCATGATAAGATAAAAAAACGGTTAAAATAATGTGGAAATAATCTTTTTTTTTCTCTTATAAACAAAAAAAAACTATTGCTTCTAGTTTGTAGTTCATTTAATGTCAATCTCTTTAAAATGCTGTCCATTTCCATTATACAATACTGTTCACTTGCAATATAATTGGTCGTTTCTCTCAGTTTTTTTTTTTCCGGAAGGACTGTGCTGATAGCCGCCGACTTTCTCAGCTTCACCGGACAAACGATTGAGGTTGAGCGCAGATTGCTCTTAACCTCAAACGTTTCTCTCAGCGTTAACGATAGTAGAATATAACCCTGTCTTCGTATCCAGGAGGGTCGCTGTTTTGTATTCCTGGGGGATAACGGTCTTTCGGGAAATCGTCAAATAGTCTTAGAGATTTGGGGAAATGCCTAGCATACTAGTTACAGGCTAAACGACAGATCTGACGTGTCTCCGTGGAGGTGTAGGTTCTTATTGTTGGGTCGGATTTTTATTTCTGATTAAAACTTTATTATGTTGTGTAGATTGTAGGTATGTAATATTGCTAGTACTCATCATCATCATCATCCACCACTGCTGAACATAGGCCTCCCCCAATGCTTTTCATGTTGCCCGGTTGGTAGCGGCCTGCGGTAGGAGATCCGTAAACGAACTAAAGTCGCTGACAAAGCCCGAATGATTAGCAAGCTGTACGGCTAACACGAATAACTTTCGAGTTCAAATCGTTTGCGTACGCGAATCGCCATCAAAAGATTTAGTAAGAAAACTACAACAGCGCCCTTGTGAACGTGTCGTAAAGTGAACTTAATATGAGATGTGGTTGCACGAAACTTATTTTGAGAATCAAAATTGTCACGTTATTGTTTAATTCGAAGACTGAGTATCGAATTTTATCGAGTACGCAAACGATTCGAAGACGAAAGCTGTTCATGCTAGAGGTACTGAAGTGGCAATGGGCAGGGCACATAGTACGCGGAACTGACGGCCGATGGGGCAGCAAGGTTCTGGAGTGGAGGCCGCGTACCGGAAAACGCAGCATGGGATGTCCACCCACAAGGTGGACCGACGACATCAATAAACTCAAAACTTGTAAAACTCATTTTATTTTTGCAAGCAGACTTTTAAAAAGCACTTTTAAACGTCCCAGTAATAACCCTACCACTGCTTCGGGACAATAAATGGGACAGTGCTGAGAAACAGCAGCGCAAGAAACTCAGTCACTATTGGATTTGATAAGAAATAAAGATGGTTTCACAAGAAGGATTTTCGTTACACAATCAATCTTGATTCTTGTCTCAATATCTAATTAGCAAGTTGTTAAATTTTTAACATATTCAAAGTCAAGTTTCAATAAGTATGTACTCGTACTTTTCGTAAAGAAATAACACACAATAATCCGAACACTATAATCCGGGCGTTTTCAAGGCGAGAGTGAATAGGCACTTACAGATATTATGTACCATCCTAGACTGCATCTCACTTAACACCAGTGTGCTTACCATGAGTTTACGTTAGGTGTGCTCGCTAGCGACTGCGTAAAAAATTGACATTTAATTGTATGACATATTGTGCAGCGCCCCTAGCGGCTACTTTCAAGAAACAAAATCTTCATAGAGATTTTTGACGTACTCGCTAGCGAGCACACCTAACGTAAACTCATGGTAGGTACACAGGTGCGATTGCGGTCAAATACCTGCCTTGTCTAGCATAAAAAAAAAAACAATTATTGTATCTTCGGGGCTTTTCCTATTTTAATACCCTTTAAGTTATGTTATACATAAGAACGACGACGTTGGCGTGAAAAGGGGCCTGGGGCCTCTTATAATGGCGAAAGAGAGACTCACTGAATGCACTGTTGTTATGGTCCCCTAGGGGGCAATAAGAAATGATAGCGTTCAACCTCATTTAGGTTAATATCCTTCGCACACAATGCTAGTGTTTGAGTGTAACATATTTGAACCACAAACAAAAAATGACTTGAGTAGGTATAGTTAGAGAACGCTGCCACAAAATTCCGATCGACCAGCAGATCAAGCGCCGCAAGTGGAACTGGATTGGCCACACTCTCCGAAGGGATCCCGATCACATCCCCAAGCAGGCTCTGGATTGGAACCCCCAAGGAAAACGCAAACGTGGTCGCCCCAAGCAAACTTGGCGGCGCACTGTGGCAGACGAGGTGAAAAAGATCGGCAAGACTTGGAGCGAGATCAAACGCGAAGCTCAAGACCGAACGCGATGGAGGACTGTTGTGGACGCCCTCTGCCCCATCTAGGGGACATAGGACCTTAAGTCAAGTAAGTCAGGTATAGTTCTTGCAACTCACGAAAATGAGTGAGCTTTACTTGTGTGTGTACGTGTATATGCACGTAATGTTAGTGTATGTCTATCAAAATAGCACTTTTACACGTCCTTGTAATAACCCCACTGCTTCGGGACAACAAATGGGCCAGTGGTGAGAAGAAGCAGCGCAAGAAACTCACACCCGTATTTACAAACGGTACTTGCATAAGTGAAGCAGCAAAATCGAATGCACAGCATTGAACAGAGCTCTGTGATTGGTTCGTGTATCACCCAGTGCGTGCACGCGCACTTTGAGACCTCATAATAATGTTTGTGAATACGGGCGTAGTGATTAAGGAAAGCTTTATTTAGGACGTGTCTAAGTGCTCTGAAAAGGGCCTAACATACAACAACATAGTAATAAAGAATTTGAATTTAAACCGATGAGTAACGTGCAGCAAATAACTAACTTAAGAAGCAACAAACAGTTGAGTCGCATTTAGTTTGAAAGTGCATCGCTAACGTTTCGCTTCAGTAAACGCGTCTGTAATCACTTTAGAACGGCTTGAATGCCTACAGGTGTGGCGTCGCCCCTACTACTGTAGCCTTAGAATAGGCGCACAACGTTGATTTTTAGTTGGCCGATAGTTGCGTCCGATTTTAAATTGTATGAAGAATCGGCCAAATCGAATCGGCGTAGTGTGCGCACTCCTATACATGCCCATACTGATCAACTGCCCGACTAAACTATCGGCCGACGAAAAATCAACGGTGTGCGCCTACTCTTATTCACGTAACAAAACTTCAACGACAACAAATCGTCGAGTTGCGATCCTATCGGGTAATCATTCTATCGAAATGACCCTTGTGAATACGGATTTAGAACTGTTTTTCAATGGCACGACTTCTGAACGTCATCGAGATTTTGACTGTGTCATCATACGTGAATTAGGGCACTGGTATCTGTCTAGAAAACAGTAAGGATACACTCAGAAGTAAATAATAAAAAGTAGTCGTTTCAGCCTATTGACGTCTATTGCTGGACAAAGGCCTCCCCCAAGGATTTCCACAAAGACCGGTCCTGCGCCGCCCGCATTCAGGCACCTCCCGTGATCTTCAATAGATCGTCGGTCCATCTGAATAAAACATAGTAGTAAAGATAAATGATCTGGTGAAGGTCGCAGGATTTACTCGTACATGGATGCGAGCAGCGCAGGAGCGGTCGTTATAGAAATCCTTGGGGAGGCCTTTGTCCAGCAGTGGACGTCATTTGGCTGAAACAAACGAAATTCAGTACCTCATTACTATACTTACGAGCAAAAGTATGGAATCACCCCTTTGTGTTCCAAGCGATCTTAAGAACTGAATGACTAATTGTATGTATCTATGGTATCAATTTGAAGTTTATAATATCTCCTTTAAAATGGTACCATTTTTTTTTATAAATAAATAACATTTTGATGGTGATTCCATATTTTTGCTCGCGAGTGTATTTTATCATCAAAAGCTATATCACATACTTTAAAAAAAATGACACTGATCTATTCCATTCTATTAAACTATCGTTTTAGCCACTTATTTTTTTCGTTCGTTCGTTCGTTTCAGCCGAAAGACGTCCACTGCTGGACAAAGGCCTCCCCTAAGGATTTCCATACTTATTTTTTTATACAATCATAAATTTTCTTTATCTCGTTTATTATGTTTTGATTCATCATCGCCATCATTTCAACCACAGGTTTATCCACTGTTGAACATAGGCCCAATGTTTCGATTACCTAACATTTACTGTCAACGTTTAAAAATTCTTGAAGATTTATTTCATGATGAAACAATAATATTAAACAACCTTGTGTTTGAAATATATATTTCTATTGGCCTAGAAAAGTTCTTCGGGTCTGTGGTAGGGTTCGTCCATTTTAGTTTCCCGATCCATCCACGGCTTTAGTTGACTTGCGAAGGAATTGAATTAACTCGCCCCCGCCCAAGCTACCTTCGCTAAGCGCTTACTTTTTGCAATCACAAATAGAAGGCTTTGGATGACAAACTTTACGGGTAGAAAACTTCTCGCTCTTTAAGAAACTTGCCCAGCTTTGAGATTGTGATAGTATGATTAAGGTATTTAATAGAAAAGTAGGTGAACTGCATTTTGATATTGAAGAAATCGCACAAATCGAATCGTTCTATGAATGACAAGAGATTAACAACCATCAGAAATCTTGTCTAAAAAATATGTTTTTGGTGGGGAAAAAGGTAAATAAAGATAACATTTCAAAAACATTTTTACTGTACAACTTTCATAAAAATAAAATAATAAAATAAATATATTTTTAAACCTATACCTAGTAAGCCTTTTATAATAAACTAGCTGACCCGGCGAACTTTGTTCCGCCTTAATGGCAATAAATAAGCAGACTTTTTTTTAATTTCGAACGGGATAAAAAGTATCCTATGTCCTTCTCCTGGCTCTAAACTACCTCCCTGACAATTTTCAGCTAAATCGGTTCAGCCGTTCTTGAGTTATAAGCGAAGTAACTAACACGACTTTCTTTTATATATATAGATTGATCCCTATTGAACTATGACTACAGTTACTTTGGTAAATCTATAACAGCTAATATACAAATAACTTAATATTACTTTTGTTTATAAAGTAAGGATTCGAATCAAAATGGTAAAACCACCCATCTCTACATTAAGCAAAATGCTTCATTCATTTTGAACTTTAAACCTTACAGCACAACGACCGCTTTTCGCGTGGCTTTTATTTAACCTGCGCACACGCATGACGTATCAAAACAATCTGAGTAACATTCATGACAAATTAAATACTGATACATAAATTTCAATTTGATTCAAACCCTTGTTTAACGAAATCACGTCTCAGACACGCTCTCAACTTCGATCACATGTCTGTGTTTCCTTTTTTTGTGGATCCCTTCGAATTCGTTCTGGATCTCTTCTAAGCTTCGGTCTTTAGTCTCTGGTACAAAGAAGTAGACGAAGATAATACCAAGAACGCAGACAGAAGCGAAGTACCATAGCGTCCAGCCAGGTCTGACCTTCTTGACTAAAGTTTGAAACATCCTGATGACTGTGAACGCAATCAGCCAATGGCATCCAGCAGTGATGGCCGTAGCTCGTCTCGTAGCCGCCTTGGGAAAGATCTCTCTCAGCATCAACCAAGGTATGGGTCCTACACCAGCAGCGTACACGCTTACAAACATGCAAAGCGCAAACAAAGGTATCACTGTACTGCAGTCCATGATCTGGGTCATTTGCAAGTGGTAGTACATCGCTAGGCTGCCTAAACTCAGAGCCATCAAAGAGAAGGAGAACAGCAGAAGAACGCGTCGTCTGACAGTCTTCAGGAGCATAGTGGAGAAGTAGGTCGATGACACTAAGCAGAAACCAAGGATGATGGCCGCTCCGGGCAGATTCTGGGAGATTTGGAAGGCGTTGAAGATGTATTGAGCGTAGAACAGAACAGCGTATATTCCGCTCATCTGCTGGAAGATCATGAGGCCGAAAGAGACGATAAGCGCTTTCGCTGTTATTTTTGTAGTAAGCAGTTCTTTAAAAGTGACTTTCAACTTGCCGAAGTTTCTCACATTCTCCTTCAATTCCTTGATTTCGGCATCAATGTTGTTGTCTATTCCTCTGAAGTACCGTAAAGCGGCTTTAGCTTCGTGGTACTTTCCTTGGGACATCAGGTAGGCAGGAGACTCGGGGAGGAAGATGAAAGCAATGAAGAATGCAATCGGTACCGTGGCGCATAAGAACGAAAGCCAGGCTATACTGGCGACCATGCCTGTAACAATGAATCACAAGATAAGGCTAAAAGACGCAGAAGAAAATAGAAATCCCATCAAAAACAATACTTGTCAAAAAAACCAAGTCACGCAACTCAGTTGTTCTACGTTAAAAAGTTGTGAGATCCATGTAATACCAAGTCCAGGCCAGGAAATCTTTAACGTTTTACATAAATATATTGACTTGGCCATCGCATTAAATAATTTAATTTACACGTGTTTTCATGCGATGGCCAAGTCAATATATTTATGTAAAACGTTAAAGATTTCCTGGCCTGGACTTGGTATTACATGGATCTCACAACTTTTTACCGTAGAACAACTGAGTTGCGAGACTTGGTTTTTTTGACAAGTATTGTTTTTGATGGGATCTCATTTCTTTTTGTATTTTGTAGACAGCAGTTATGTATCTAGAAAACTGGACCGAAATTGAAAAATTTTACTCGACTTGGCGGTTGCACTACCGTGCCCCCAAATATTTTAGTTTTTCCTTGATTCATACACCAAACACTACTTATATTCCAAATTTGAAGCTTCTAGGTCTGCTAGAAGTGCCTTAGAGTTTTGATGATCGGTGAGTCAGTGAGTGAGTCAGTGAGTCAGTGAGTCAGTCAGTGAGTGACAAAATTAAGTAACTTTGACCCGTTATAATTCTTAAACTACTGGTTCAAATTGAATGAAATTTTAAATATACCGTGTCTTTACAATGCCTGCATAGCTAATGAAAATTCAGCCTTCTAGTTTTATCCACAACGAAGTTACAGGCGGTCGAAAATGGCCTGAATTGCTTCGAGAAAATGATGGTACGGCCGTGCCGCTTTTTTGCTCGACTTGGTGGGGGCACTGCCGTGCCCCCAGATTAAGTACACCAATTATGCTCTGTTGTTATACCTACTCCTCTTTTGTTTTTTCAATTAATAGGTAGGATGCCACATTAAGGCTCAGATTCAGATAAAACTACAGACTAAGTCGAACGATAGATCAATCGACCTAAAAGTTTGTATGTAGTCTGCTGTATCTTAATAGTAATTGGGGCTTTCCCAAAATGACGATTTTTTTCAATAGATTTTATTCTATTGATTTTTGTCATTTTAGTTTGACTTGCTGATACATGTATTTTATAAGTTCTCTAATAAATATTCGTCTTGTACTCACCAACGACATAGCCAAAAAAGACTCCACATGCCAGGTTGACGTGGTAGAAGTTAGCCAAGGTTGGCAGTAAGTTCTTCTCAGCTATATCCTCCACGTAGGGCGGGATTCCAACGCTGAACGCACCAACAGCTATTCCGCCGACAAAACGCCCCACGTACAACCCGTAGACGTTTGGACTGAGGACAAAATAATGACGTTTGGACTGAGGACAAAATAATGACGTTTGGACTGAGGACAAAATAATGACGTTTGGACTGTGGACAAAATAATGACGTTTGGACTGAGGACAAAATAATGACGTTTGGACTGAGGACAAAATAATGATGTTTGGACTGAGGACAAATGAATTAATTTAGCTTTGTTTTCTTTGTTACAGATGCAGCACGCTGCTTTTGGGGTAAGTTTAATTTTGTAATAAGTAAAGTATTGATATTGAGCGCACAATGGCCAAATCAAGAGGCTTGTGCGGTACCGATTGTTCTGCTTAACTAATTATAGTGATGATAAGTTATAGTTTAATTTGACCCAAGGGTTGTGTCCTTTATTTTATTTTTATTTAAATAGGTCACCAACAAGTTTACACTAAATTAGATCAAAATCTTGTCTAAAAAAATCCTGTTTCAGTTCGGGAATATACACAAAATCAGCGGGTTTTTGGCTTTGAACTACTAAGTTTTAAAGCCTTCTGAATGTTTTTAACTGTATATTTTGTAAGTTTATAATGACACCACTGCTATCAAAATCGTGGCCAAGCTCCAGTTTGATAGCTTTGAGCTTGATTTAAAAAGTTCAGCAGCATGCAACGGCGGTGAAATATGGGTAAAACCTGTATAAAGTTTACATCTTTGAAATTTCGCTATCAAGCAGGAAATCTTTTAACGTAAAATGTAAGTTACAAAATGTATTTTCCATCCGCTACATTTTTTAATCTAGATCATTGGAAAAGCTGTAGCTTGAATAAGGTCGTTGAGTTATTCGTTTTATACACGGGTGCTTTAAAAATTATATTGAAACGTAGCTACAACGACTGACGTTATCTTGTCCAAACTTGAAAGTTTCAATCGATATTGACGCCCGCTTTCTGCTAATCCCATAGAAAAATTTTCCGAATTATACTTTTTTCGTGGATTTTTTTAACACTTACGAACCTATTTAATTTTTACACTAGAGATACCTTGGTATAGCACGTCGGTCTAATGTCGTGTCGTCGTACTATTTTTTGCCAATCGGCTGCTGTTTCGTGACGGAGATTGAACTCGGGACCCTCAACGGCAATTTGAAACCAACACCGTCGTTTGATTGGCTTTGTATTTAAAGTATCAAGGTTTTAAAATAAATAGCAACAAAAAGGTCCTTACCTAGAAGCGACTAACAGCCAAGACACCAGCAAGGGTAGTGCTAGATACAACAGGGTCTTCTTTCGCCCAAAGTGTTGCGAGACGATGCCAGTAGGGATGGCTCCGAAGACCGCCCCGCAGCACAGAAGCGACGCCGCCCATGACGCTTCTGGTGCTGTCAGCTGTGAAAAGAACAGCAGTTTATGTGATATGTCAATCGTCTAGGCCAGGGGTCTCCAAACTAAGGCCCGCGGCCATATCCGGCCCGCCACTGCCATCTATCAGGCCCGCGACAGCTTAAGACTAAGCCTATATTTTAATTCTTGGGCAGAAAAATTAAAATTGTTATGGCCCTTGCAACATACCGAAAAAAAATAATATTATGGCTCAAGGCTTCAAAGTTTTTAATTACATGGCCTAGACCAGGGGGTCTATCTAGGTCATGTGATTCGGGCAGAGCAGAATACTAGGTCCCGTCTTTCGATGGGTTTCTTATGAGTCGACTGAGGGATAACATCTGATCTTCCCAGTAGTATGAGTAGTAGTAGCATAGTACTTGCAGTAGAAACCAAATGAGCAGATAAATCAAATACTTATTTGCCGATTACTTGGCAATGGTTAAATTAGGCTCTTTCGACCCTTAGATCATGGGTTCGAGGCTATGGTAGGACACAAATAGAAAATTATCTTTGTCATCATCATTTCAGCCATAGGACGTCCACTGCTGAACATAGGCCTCCCCCAATGCTTTCCATGTTGATCGATTGGTAGCGGCCTATCTTTTTCTTACGTTTGTCTTATTAGGACATGATATTACCTCCTACGTTGCACTCAGCAATTTTTTGCAAATTGACACTTTTTAAGATACATGATCTGAGAACCTCCAACGACATGTATAGACGGGTTTTAGTAAATAATTTCTAATGGAGCTGCAACGTTACAATAGGCTTTAATATGTCCGTCTGAAAATAATTTTGATTCAGACGGCTCATGTAGTGTAGAACTGTAGACTGACATCAGGATTTCCAATTAATCTCTTTGTACCCTTTAGGAATCGAATCCAAAATCCAAATCTTTCAATACTAATCCCCGAAGGCATATCAGTTATTCATATTATAAGCCCACGCGCAAAGACTCGACCTTTTCGTTGGGGTTATCTCAAAAAGAAAATGTATTCAGAGAAACATTTTAAACAAAACATCTATTTAATCCTCCGATGCTTTCGATCACAGTGACAGTCAGAGATGTCCATTAGACTCGATGGAACATCTTATTTTGAGATTATTAAATGTAGTATAATAAATAATATTTCAATTTATTACTTTTACCTTCTGTCAAAAAGTACAATAAATATTTTACAGGCCTCTGCAATAAGTCTGAACTGAATCTAATAAACCTAATTTGTATCCATTCATCAGTTTTGTACCTGCGATACAAGCTATACGTATTTAATGCCTAGGCCGCTAGAAATATGAATTGTTAAAACTCCATTGTAGGTGGTCTATGGTATAACAAGTTGAAACAAATTAAAAAAATCGAGGTTGGTTCAGTACGGTTAAGTATTATGAACGAACATGGGCCTCCCCCAATCATTTCCATAGTGACCAGTGTGCTTACCATGAGGTTACGTTAGGTATGCTCGCAACTGCTTAAAAAATGACATTAACGCCCGTATTCACAAACATTACTATGAGGTCTCATAGTGCGCGTAGACGCACAGGGTGACACACGAACCAATCACAGAGCTCTATTCAACGCTGTGCGTTCGATTTGCTGCTTCACTTAAGCAAGTATCGTTTGTGAATACGGGCATATGACATATTGCGCAGCGCCCCTAGCGGCTACTTTCAAGAAATAATATCTTCATAGATTTTTTTGACGTACTCGATAGCGAGCACACCTAAAGTAAACTCATGGTAAACACACTGTTAGTAGATTTTATGTCGACATAAATTTTATCGATATTTACCATAACTAGTTATGGACACAGATAGCAAAAACATTATGAAATATGTTTGATCCCAAATCTTTGACGTCTCCCTTTGAACGTCGACCTTTGCTCGCCCGGGCACTGAACCTTGGCATGTAGGGCATCGAGACGGACCCAGACATCAATATAAAGAGGCAAATCTCGGAGTTAGGGCACTGGTTCTCAACTTTAATAATGGTATCGCCCAAAGGGTGGCAAAGTTCATTCAAAATATTTTTGAAATTCCAAAACCATCGTTATAATTTATAATCACAATTTAGTGATGATTTTCATAAACTTAGAGAGGAGCTATCTGATGATGATGATGATGAGAGCTACCGCCCATTAACATTAGTAACACCAGTCGGTAATTAAGGAGATATTGATATCTACTCAAACTAGATAGTGAACTTTAAAATTAAAGTTTTCCATAACAATGTTCTGAGGAGTGCCTGTGTGTGTATGTAATTAATTTAGTAGTGCCTAAATTACATTTTGAAGCACCTGCTACCTACCTCATAATGAAATTATGTACCTACAGTAAAGTTAGTACCAAAAAAATTAAGTACATTAAAATAAAATAAAAATACACGTATAATCTTAAAACGATTTGTATTGCGATTCAGTCTCAAAGTTTGAATTCAGTAAAGACAGTCCATGCTGGCACCCGTCGCATCCAGAGTCCGGTTTAGCTTTGCAAATGCCTCCCTTGCATGGGAACTCCCCTTTCCTGGGAAACTCTGGAGGGTCATCAGGTACGAAGGGTTGAGGAGCACATGATACCAGATAAAGGGACGCGACGCTGACGATAAGGATGACCTAAAACAATTAGAAATATTTACACGAAGTTTTATACTTACTTATTAAAATAACACTGAGCAAACAAAGGGAAATGTTAATATCAATTTTAATCAACTTATTGCGTTTCATGATATTACACAGGTGTTATAGAACACAAATAAGTTATTCAATTTCATCGCTCATCGTTGTTTTATCAATTTGCGATCGAAAGTTATGAAACACAAAATTTTCTGTAATTTAAAATGATACCAAATATAATCACAATAATGAGAGGTTTTTCTCAGAATTAAATGTTAACCTATCCAATGATAATGACACATTTTTTCCAGAGATAAAAGTAAACAGTTACAGTAACAAAAACAATTAATAAAAAATACTTTTAACTTACCCACACGTTCATGATGCCGGCTGTGTGTGTACCACAACGCGGTCGCGCGGTTATATACGCGCTGTGTACCGTACCCGACACAGATCAACTTTTGGTGCCGTTATATTATTCGTTTTAGGGATGAGTAATCATTGGTTAAAATTGACATTGTTTTTTAAAACAGTATACAGTAGCTTCTGTGACGAAGTAACCTACGTAGATCTCGGTCGTTCACAAAAAGTTTTTTTAGATTCTTGCCGAATAATACAAATACTTTTTCATTTTTTGTTAGATCCAATCTTTGTATTAAAATTTATTAACTAAATACAATAAATAGAATGAAAACGTTGTAAACACAGACAACTTAAGTATATTTTAGGAGGGTAATGGTGATTAACTACTCAAGGTTTTTCTCGGAAACACTTGCGAATTACCTACACTCTTGTTCCCAGTATGTAAATGCAACAAGAATAAAACTCAAGTTGAAACCAAAATTATCTTACTACTAAACTCCCACCACTAGTTGTTGTATGTCTATCAATTTCTGCGTATTTATATTACTCATACAGTTTCTGCTGTGGGTCAGGGTAATCGATTCACTTCGCATTTGTTCGTTGAAAATAAGATTTTGTAGCAAACCTTATTTATAATTTAATTGGAAATAAGTAAATAAACATCACCGCGATAGATTTCAAATAAAATGCAGATCAAAGTCCGCAATTCGATTTCAATTCCTGTACCTATTTATAAAGAAGTATCTCGTTTCGTTCAATAAAAAAAGCTGTAATAATGAATCAAAGACCCTATAAATAAAATTATTATTATGTTATGGAAGCCTAACTCATGTTACAAAATACTCTAATAGTTTTATAATATTTTGGCTATTTTTTTTTACTTGGACGTAGTTTGAGAACCAGTGAAACTTAATTCCAACTTTGCGCGATCTTACTTGTAATTTCAACAAATAAGAGCTCATGGTAGTAAGTTATCAATCAAGAAAGCTCCAATTTGTTTGATATCTCATTTATTTTCTTTATAATACTAATAACATAACAAAACTGGGCTTTATCATTAGGTCATATAGTCTCCACTGCAGGAACACGACTCTTTCTAATTGACTAAAGGAAAATGGAGTATTAGGCCTAAACTCCCTACACTGGCCAGAGGTGGAATTGTGTAAAGCAATCTTTATCATTTGACAGTTCATAACGTACGATAAAGTCAGTTAAACAAAGCGTTTGACAGAATAATCTTACGTTATGAACTGTCAAATTATTACGATTGCTTTACACAATTCCACCTCTGATTTCCATTAAATTCGATGATGATTCCACCTCTGATTTCGCGTCGCCTGCTGGTGCTGCGTTTACCTATTTGGCTTCTTACTTGTACTTTTAATATTACCTACTGTCAAATAGTTACAGTAATATAGTAGCAGTATAAAGTCCTCACCTCAAGCCGTGGGTGCGTGCCGCTGGAGGTGTCGTTCGTCTGTGCCACACCTGGCATCAGCTGTAACAACGGAATTACAATGTCAACTGGGTGTAACAATTGAATCCTGGAATTAGGATGTGGCTCTATCATATTATAATGGGCAGTTGACCCCATTAGGAATTTCAAGACATAACTTGTTAGGCTGAGTCGCACCATCTTACTGTAACTTTAACAAACGTCAAAAATCTGTCAAACTTCATATAAAATACTCCGGTTATTGTTATAGTTACGGCTAAAGTAAGTTGGTACAACTCAGCCTTAAAGACAATTTATAAATAGCTCTGAAAACTGATACAAAACTCGCGTTTTGCCATAAAAATTCTATGGAGAAACGTATTTTGACGGCTCATAAAAGTAAGTGAATTAAACTATGTACCCTACAAAAAAAATCAAAAACATAGTTTTCAGTCTCGATGGTGGAGATTTATGGAAAAAACAATTTATATATTTGATGTTCCAAGCAATACAAATAGCCTTGTACAACACACAAAGATATAAAAGTCGTAATATGAAACAAATCCAAATAAATTACACGTTCAGTCTGCGTCTTAAGGCTTAGCTAATGTTTCAAAAAACGTTCTGCTGACTTTCAGATCTAAGCAAAAACGAACTGTCAATTACTGAAAAGCACTTGAAATATCGTGAATCCAGTGTTCACATATTTTTTTGGATAAGCCCTCTCGTCTAGAAAAACTGAGAAAATTATGTTCAACCTCACTTTCAGGCTCACTAAATTGATATCTAGATATTTTCTTTTTAACGTAATGTTGTATTACAAAGTACTAATTTTAAGTTGAATTAGTTCTTTATTATAATCGTTACTAGCTTTCCGCCCGCGGCTTCGCCCGCGTTGAATTTTGGTTGTCACAGAAAACCTTTACTAAGTAACTCCTGTAAACTATCCTATGTCCTTTCCCGGGACTCAAACTATCTCTATGCCAAATTTTATCAAAATTGGTTCAGTGGTTTAGGCGTGAAAGCAAGACAGACAGACAGAGTTACTTTCGCATTTATGATATTAGTATAGATTGAGATGGTTCATTTAGATACGTAATACCTACTAGTTAAAAAATATATGTAGTATCAACGATAAAAAATTTAGGTGACATTCAATAAATGTAATAACAGTAGGTACTCAAGGCGTATTCAACAAAAATAATATCTTTATTTTTTTATAATAAAGGTAGACAATACAAAATTATAATACATTCCATTATTTGAAATGTAAACAATGTCTCCAATATCTTTTATGAATATTACAAAATTACTACGCATTTTAACCAAATGCTAGCTTTCACGATGAACCCATAGTTATTCATGAATTTTATAAAACCAGCGCTGCGTAGTTTAACCAAATTTCCAATTCACGAAGTTACGAAGCACCACAAAGTACTAATACCATTGTCTATTAGAATGTAACTTTTATTAACCAAATAGTCGTATAAAGCAAATGAACAGTTGAAAATGAAATATTCAAGCTAGCAATCGCGCCGTTGGTCATATCGCATGTTTACTAAAACTTTCATATCGGGGCGAACCCAATAATCCGGGCGAGTTAGGGAGGCGACATTAGTGCGATATTTGTTATGTAGGTCAACATTTTTTTTAAGATTTTTAAATAATACTTAGTCCGTGGATTCGGTACTAAGTACAATAGTCCAGCGGCGCGAGGTTGGAACTCGGGCGAACTTGGATCTCGAGTCGGCCAGTCCAACACCTTCACCGTCTAAAGTCCTGCTGACGTTTTTTTTTTCGTTATCGTTGCTACAAAAACTAATGTAACTATAACAGAAAAGTAATGAACAATGAATATTTTCACCTTTTGCCCACATGACGACAGTGAAACGGCCATGGGCCATACATTTTGTTTAAGGTGTAGAGTTAGGAACTTGACGCTACATGAGATCTGAAAACGTTTTCACAGTGCAAGTCATACGGTTCGTCTTGAAAACGTGACTTTTTTATGAGATATATCATAAGACTTAATTGATAATGAGACTAAAGTACAACTTTAAACATTTACTTTCTTTGTCCCAATAAAACATTTTTTTTAAATAAGGCTTCTCAAAAGTGCTAGCCTACTATACCTACGACTTCAATCGCACTCGTGCGGCGAGCCTTAGGCACAACAACTGAGCCCGAGGCGCAATTATGCCACCTGCATTGCGCTTTCAGTAACTTTGAGTTATTTTTGCGGTCGCCAAAACTCTTTAATACTTTATTGTCGAGACCGAGGACACATGTTGTAGCCTTGATATTTACGCCCAGAAACTTCGGGAATTTATGTACCACTTAAGAAGTATATTTAAACTTTGAGTTACTCAAAACGAGAGGATGTCGTGCACGGAATATAGTAATTAAAATCGTAATCTCTTACATCGCAGTTCTTAGTTATACAAGTGGTTATAATTCAGTTACGTTACGTGCGAGAGAATAAAAATAAAAAGTTAACTTAATCATAGTGACACAAAACAAAATAGTGAGTGAGTTTCTTGCGCTGCTTCTTTTCAGCACTGGCCCATTTATTGTCCCGAAGCAGTGGTAGGGTTAATACTGGGACATGTAAAAATGTTTTTTAAAAGCCTATTTGCAAAAATAAAATGAGTTTTCTGAGTTTTTTTTAACCCGGCAGATATTGTCCACAGATTACTTACGTCATTTTTACTGTCAACAATTTACACGTAAAGTGTGGTAAGATTTATTTATTTATTTTAAATTTGCCATTTACATTTATTTGGTCAATATTATGGTACAGTGTTAATTGATCAAAGCAGTCTCTTGTAAAGCAAATCGTACCCGAATCAGTAAATCTTTTCTGGTCAAATCAATCTTGTTTTGTTATAGGTAACGTTCGTTCGTTCGTTCTTTCAGCCAAATGACGTCCACTGCTGGACAAAGGCCTCCCCCAAAGATTTCCATAACGACCTGTCCTGTGCTTCTCGCATCCAGGCTCTTCCCGCGACCTTCACCAGATCGTCGGTCCACCTAGTGGGAGGCCTGCCCACGCTACATCTTGGCCCGCGGTCGCTACTCGAGAGCTTTTCTGCCCCAACGGCCATCGTCTCTACGAGCTATGTGCCCCGTGCACTGCCACATGATTTTAGCAATTCTGCGAGCTATGTCGGTCACGTTGGTTCACCTGGTAATGGTAACGTTAAGGTAACGTAACTTCTACCAGTATCAGTCCCAGTAGTGAAACAAGTACATTGCCGCGTACTTGCAAACACGTAATTGCCAACCCGATACAAACTTCCAGCCTGTTTGTCTACTTAGAGTTGCGATGTCTGCGAAGAGTAATTAGCCTTATATGGAAGTTCCTTTGACTAATAATAGCTCAAAAAGAACAGACGCTATATTATGATTTTTGACCTTTCTATTAGTTGTACTTAAATGTGTGCTTTTTTGTTTTTTTTTTTACATTCTGCTGTAACATTGGCCGCAAATACTTTTTACTCGATTGCACCAGAAGGAGGATTGTTTTTCGGGGGAAGACTTGATCAATTTCAGTTTGAGAAGAGCCGTAATTTCGGTCATTGGATAGTATAATATTTTCACAAAAATAATACATGTAATAGTCTATTTCTTTTTTTTAAATGCAACATTTCTTTATCAGAGTCAAATAGTAGAAAACGAATCATCATGTTTCTCGCTAATAAGCTTCATGATTCAGAATAAATTTGCTTTCTCCTCAGACAAGTTACAGAACGTGACAGTTGTAATTCTGAAATCACTGCGCTTCGGCATTTTTTGCATATAATTACGTACGTTTAATTACTTCGCTCCATGAAGCCATTTCGAAATAAAAAATGACACGTTTTTGTAACTTGTCTGCTCTTGCTATACTACGCCTTGTCGGCAAGTTGGTACCAAGTCTAATATCCGCCAGTTTCAGCTGTATTCATATTTATGGGACATTTTATTTGCGGCCAGAAATGTGCCACTTTATTGGGATACTATGAATTTGGTTTTACTAAGAAAATATTTCGGTATTTTTGTTTTCTCGTTCAAAACAACAAAAGAATGGATAATAAAGTATTGTAGAATTAACTTCTACAAACTTTCTTATTTATTAACTTCATTGTAAGATCTTGCAATTTATGAAAGGCCTATTCTTAACACTGAATGATTGATTAGGTAATTTTGTTGCGTCCAAATATTTCAACGAAAAACTTTTGAAGTCTTCGGGTTCAAAATCGTGAAATTTGAATTGAAAACAAAAGATTTCGCAGAATTTTTGGATGGAATTTAATTTAAAACAAACTTGTAGGCGAGTTGTACTTAAGACTCATTAACTGCTGGCTTTTGTATCTTCGCCTGGGGTATGCAGACGGGCGTTTGAAACGCTGATATGGTATCATTAACGTTAATTTATTATTCATGTAAGTACTCAAATAAAATTATTCTATTCTATTAATCAGATCTGAGGATTGTGATGTGACGCTAAACTTGGTCACTTTTTTGCTAAGTTCATGTAAATATCGAATGACAATCTGAGCAGTTAAAAGTTCTTCGTTCGACTCGTGCTGCTCAAATTTTGCTGATCCATCTCTACGTGATAACACGTGGATGATCTTAACAGTCTTATGTAAGTCGAAGCACAGAATAATAATAAGTACTACGTACGGAAGTTTTACTTCGCGAAGGTATTTAAAAAAATGTATGCTCAATGTCATTAACAATATGGTGTAATTTAGCCTGTCTCTAGAGTCAAGCACTATTTTGTTGACAAACGTCAGTGATCGGCACTGCGCCGAAGCTATAGGGCTGACTTCGGTAAAATGATGTGACGTGAGGTGCCAAACTGCGGAAAATGGCGGAAGAAATACAAATTATCATGAATAATATTAACTACTTATTTACCTCTCAGTGTCTTGAGGCAACTTAAAAAAATACATTCTGTGTTTTTATTATTATTTAGGCAGTTAAATACTGCACAGTACCTAACTGCAAGGATATTATTTATTATTTATTTATTATGTGAGGCCTTGTCCTGTAGGTGGGCCATCGTGCGTGTTTTGTTTTCGATGTAAACTCGCGGAGATGAACAGGCCTGGTCGAAGGCAGTTAGACTGTACATTTCTGTTGCATAACTTAACCTTATAAGATGAGATGACACAGCATTTATTGTGATGGTTCACGCACTTCATAAGAAAATAATTTCCAGGACACTTTTCACGCTGCGATATTTTTTTTAATTGCTTCCACTAGGAATCAAACTCGGAGCCTCTGGCCCTGAGACTGATGGTCACCACTAAGCCGTCGTTTTATCGTTACTCCCTCATTATAATAACACTTACCCGCCCGTCTGTACCGCCCCGACAAAGTGCGGACAAGGCCTAACCGCCAGCTTAATTTATCGGCGAGTCCTAATGAAAACATTATTTATGAACGGCCCAAGCTCGCGCGTACACTCCACGGCGTAAGTGATGTAATTTCCTTTGCGTGTAAGGGCGCGTCCCGGCAATGGGAGCTCGTGAGACCAAGACGTGCGTTAGATAGGGTGGTATTTTGCTACCAATTCAAACTCGGTTTGCAGCGCCAAGTGTATTATTGGTAGACTCATGCCCGTTTTACCATCAATCCCTATTTTTAAGTGAAAGTGCTTTTTAAAAGCCTACTTGCATAAATAAATTAGTTTTATGAGTTTTTTTTTTACTCCTATGAAAACAAAATTCCTGTTATGTGTTACCATAAGGGGTCATTTAAAAATTAGAGATTGATGGTGACAACGGGCATCACTCCTTCAAAATGTGTAGGCAAGGAAGTGATATGGTGTTGCGTATTGTACAAATTGCACAAATCTTACAATAACCACCGGGCTATTTAAATACCGATTTAGCCAAGATTTGGAAATTCTCGTTGCGGGTCCAATGACAGTTCAACTATGCTTAACTTTCCTCTAGGACAAACTTGACCTTCACTGGTTGGGTTTATATTAGCGGTCAAGCTGTAGATCCTGGCTACACAGGAGTTGCAGCGGTGGGAACGAGAGGTGGAAATAAGTAGTCCCGTTTAGCTTTTTTCATTTCATCATTATCAACATTTCAGTCATAGGACGTCCACTGCTGAACATAGGCCTTCCCCAATGCTTTCCATGTTTTTCATTTGATTGAGTAAAAAAATGAATTAATATAGGTAGAATTTTTTTCTTTCTTCATTACTATTTAGTTGGTGTCTGAGGAAACGAAGCCTGAGCCACTCAGCTGGTCTCACAAAATCCACTACTATTTATTTACTTCAAAGAAAGCCTGCAAATATTGTATGACGTAACTCAGTTGCGCACGGAAGCACCGACGCCGTGTTATAAAATATAAAAGCTGAAACTAAAAGCATGTATCTTCTTTGTACATTTTTGAGCCACCAAGCGCCTCTGTTAATGTGGACTTGTACCAAAAAAGCAACATAAAGCATTGCGAAGAGGTTTTGCTCATGTTAGTAAGAACTTAGTAAAAGATTAGAACCAAAAGAGTTTTTAATTCAACTCCATGCAATCATTTAAATAGTTTAATGCCCGTTTTCACCATCAATCCCTAAGTTTTAAGTGACCCCTATGGTAACCTTTTTTCATAGGAGTCATTTAAAAATTAGGGATTAATGGTGAAAACGGGCAAACTAACACCCGTATTCACAAACATTACTATGAGGTCTCACAGTGCGCGTAGACGCACAGGGTGACAAACGAACCAATCACAGAGCTCTATTCAACGCTGTGCGTTCGATTTGCTGCTTCACTTAGGCAAGTATCGTTTGTTAATACGGGTTTTAGTCTTTTTGCCACTCATATTTACTAAAATAATTGTCAGAAAAACTTTAAAGCACTCTTATCTGACCCAAACTTTTGACCATTTTAGAGTGACGGCGCAACATTTCCAAAAATATTTCCATTCATCTGTGTTTCAAACAGAATAAAATATTACAGAATCTTTTTTCATGAAAAAATACGGGTTTTTATTCAAACATACTGTACCTATTACCACAGAATTATAAATCGCCGAAACAACTCTTTCGTGGGAGAGAAGGTGGATTATTTTAGGGCGCCGAAACTGGAGTACCTAACCTAACATTATTATTTAACTTTTTTATTTACGTTACTTTGATGGTTTGCAAATAACTTTTAAACAAATTTACTATCGCTCGTAGCAGTAACTTTGATTTACCTCCCAAAATTCTAAATTAATAAGGTTCAGATTGCGCTAATTTTCTTTTTAATAATGAATGGACCTATTCAAATGTATGCCCTTGATATCTTAGGTACGTATGATAGCACATCAAGCTTAACACTGTGGCATCTTATGCAGTTGGAATAGACGCCATGCTGTAACAATTTATCAGCCTGAAATACTGTTGTCTTTATTTACCACTAGCTTTCCGCCCCCGGCTTCGCCCGCGTGGTATTTTGTCTGTCACAGAAAAACTTTATCGCGCGCGTCCCTGTTTCAAAAACCGGGATATAAACTATCCTATGTCCTTTCCCGGGACTCAAACTATCTCTATGCCAAATTTCATCAAAATCGGTTCAGTGGTTTAGGCGTGAAAGCGAGACAGACAGACAGTTATTTTCGCATTTATAATATTATAGTATAGTATAGATCTATGAAAACTAGCAGACTATTGCGACTTTAGGCTCTCACTTGACTCTCTCTCTCGGATCTTTTAGCTTGTTCTACGTTCAAATCAGGCTTTACGTTCGCATAGCTCTCTCTAACGTTTGATTGGTGAATAGACTAAAACTTACGTCAGAAGAGAACAGAGGATGTAGTAGAGGAAGCCCCGAAGAAGACCACGCGATGCAAGCACCGGCCGCAAACGCGCCAAGATTCACTGGAAATAATAATTAAGTTTTATATTTTCAATTGTATACCTCTTGCATAAAGTGTGTCGCTAACTAACTATGCTGGCGCATCGACCTAAGTTAGTCTTGTCCTCCAACTATAAGGCTAAAAACTCATGGCGCGATTTTCACCCGCGCCCGCGGCGGTTGCGGGCCCGCAGCTTCTGTAGAATGCAGAAGAGAACTTATGTAAAAACTAATGCACAACGACGTCCCACGCTGCGTTTTCCGGTACGCGGCCTCCACTCCAGAACCTTGCTGCCCCATCAGCCGTCAGTTCTGCGTACTATGTGCCCTGCCCATTGCCACTTCAGCTTGCTAATCCGTCGGGCTATGTCAGCGACTTTAGTTTGTTTACGGATCTCCTCATTTTTGATTCGATCTCGTAAAGAAACACCGAGCATAGCCCTCTCCATAGCACGCTGTGCAACTGTGAGCTTCTGTATAAGTATTTTCTATTACAGTAATCTAGAGCCTGTTTAAGACGAGAGCCATATACAATATGGCTCTCGTCTTAAACAGGCTCTAGATTAAGAGACAGTAAAACAACACCTACCTATACCCGCAGCGATATACTGTGTAGTGATCCCAGAGGTATCCTTCTTGATGTCAGGCACCGTCTCGATCCTCTGCAGGATCCGGCGGTGGCCATTCCTGGAGTCAGGGTCAAACTTCTCCTCGTCGCCGCATTGTGACGCGCCCGCCTCCACGTCCGGAGTCGTGGGTGACTCGCTCACTGTGAACAACGAAAGTACATTAGGTTCTAGAATTTTCCTTTGTCTAAATGTTCTCGAATGGCGACCACGGCCTCAGGCCTCCCCAATATGCTCGGCCAGCGCTGTGCCATGAGAAGTGTAAGCTCTGGTAAATAAGAGACAGTCCTTATCCTGTAGTAGGGACTAAATGACTTGTGTGTGTAAATACAGATCTAGACACATAAACGTGAATCCATTAATTAACGAAGTGGTCACTTCAAGTAACTGCTTTCCAGTTACTAACATATTTTTATAAAAAACATTCAATTCTTTTATTGTTGCAAAAACTAAGTTACACATGAACAAGATGGCAAATCGTTTAACTTAATGCTGTCCACCAAACTATCTCTAAGTAACATGCTATTCGCAAATGCCTTTTTCGCTCGGCATCACAAAGCATACTACACTGCCCAATGAAAAAAACTTGAAAGCTGGTAGAATCCTAAGCATCCTGCACTAGCTTTGAAACTGGACATGTAACTAACTTTAAAAGGAGAGGCCATTAAAATCTAAGCTCTACGAGTACACTAAAAAAAGCTGAATGAAGTTAAAACAAGAGCTTCCTCGTTGTGGAAAAAAAAAAAAAAAAAAAAAAAAAAAAAAACTGAAAAAAACTTCTCAAGCAATCTTTTCACATCCCAGTCTGCAAACTCTATCAATGAAAATCCATACATTTCAATGATTTGTCTGCCTTACTGCCAAGTTCTAATGTGACTGCAGACTTCAGCAATAAACAGACAAACAAATTTACTTTATCACATTGTTATTGCTAGTAAGACAAAGTACTTAATCAGTTGTTTTATTGCCGTTCCCAAATCATAACTTCTCCTGCATCCGTCGGTGATAATTGCCTGTTCGGAAACTTGTGCTTCCGCCCTACTTTACTCGAACTTAGTTATAACCATAGTGGAAGGAAAATCAGTGCTTTCTATCCGATAACAATAGAATAAATTAAGTTATTATCCAATGAGTTCATTGGACGCGTTTAGTCATAAGTTCCCAAAAACTTACTATTGTTTTTGATACAGATATTTATTTACTTTGTCCTAATTTTACAACATTTATAAATGATGTGGCTTTGTTTATTTTGGCACTAGATAAACAAATAAAAATGTCCAAAATAATATTTCTATTATTTATTAAATGATTGTATTGTTTGATAAATCTTTTCCACACCTATATCTATTTACAACACAATCTAAAAACTTCATTTCGTATCATTCTGCTTATACTAAAACTTTTATTATATTTGTATAGAGAACAATAGTGTCTCAAGAGGATTTTCGACACTATTATGAAATATGTAATAAATAAATAAATTCCCACTTACGGGTACTATGGCTTACAATATCAATGTAAAAAAAGCTCTATCCAAGCCTACTGCTTCACTGGTCCATTATGATAATATTACATAATTAATTTCTCCTCCCAGATTATATCAGTATGTCACATACACATGTTTCGCAATCGCTCCTATCTCCTTTGTTTATGGATCGTAAAATTTTATTTATAAGTTATCGAGAGAAAAATATTCTTATCAATAAGTTAGAGCGAGCCCTCAGTGATAATGATAACGCTTGCTTTTATTTTCGTCTCAATAAATGAGTTACATAATTCATACTTATCACTGGAGCATGCAAGCTTCGATGTTTTTAATTTAAGTGACAACCAGCTATTAAAGACCCCCTCATGTACTATATCGAACTACGGGTTGCATACTTAGGCTGAGTTGCACCACCAAACTTTGACCGTAACTATGACGATAACCGGTGTCTTTTGTATGGAGTTTGACAGATTTTTAACGTTTGTCAAAGTTAAAGTAAAATGGTGCAACCCAGCCTTAGTGTTCAAGTTACGTACAGAGGAAAGTTTGGTTCAAAGGACAGGCTGCTAAATTGGACCACCTCAATATTTAGTGGATTAATCTTTAAATTGCTGCAACGGTGACACACGTTAGTTTTTGCTTATTACTGTGTTGCCACTTAAACAATATACGAAATATGAATGTGGTACAATAGCAGCCAGTAGAATATACCAGACTCCCCCTATACATAATATAGGCAAAATGATTCGAAAAAATATACCTCCCAAAATAATTGAACAATTTCAATTAAATATTTCAGTGTCATTAAGTATTGTCGGAAAGATGCAAACTAGCCTCAGTTTCATTTGAATTTTAATTTTCTTGAAAATACGTTCCATTCACTGGGGAATTTATAAAATTCCTGGAAAAGAATCTCCTCTTCCTCTAACACTCGGGAACAGAAAAGTACTTAGTTCCAGAAATAACTTTCATTATGTAGGTACACTACATGCAGTATTAAATATTCAGTAACTATTTAATACAAAGACATTTATTTGCAAAGTATAGGTTGATACAGATAGTATTGTAAATACAAAGTGCTCTATTCTGCTAAAACACATTAACATGCAAATTTTTTTCCAGAAATTCCTGAACACTGTAAAATAAATACTGCACTTAGTGTACTTACATGATGATTGAGTAACTTCTAAGATTATACTGAAACAATGTGTTAATTCTAACTGAAAATACTTTTGAGACAATTAAAATAAACTTAGCTCAGTTTTCGAGACAAATATGTTTACCTCTTACCTTAATGAGTACCTCTTGCTACTCAAATATCAAGTTAATGTAATCTCGTAAGCAAGTTAAAGCTACATTATGGATTAGGCGCCTTACACCGACTCAGGTGTTATACACGTCTTAGCAATTAACATATCTAGTCATTAACAGCTTCGTAGTGTACAGCATTATGTACCGTTAGGATATTGCGTTAAAATAATTACATTAGTATTTTAGGTGTAATCAAACCCTTAACATGGAACTATACCCATATAACCTACTAGCTTTCCTACCGCGGCTTCGCCCGCGTGGAATTTTGAAAACCTTACTGCGCGCGTCCCTTTTCAAAAACCAGGATAAAAACGATATGTCCTTTCCCAGGACTCAAACTATCTCTATTCCAAATTTTATCAAAAACAGTTCAGTGGTTTAGACGTGAAAGCAAGACAGACACAGAGTTACTTTCGCATTTATAATATTAGTTTGAATGTTCTGAAAGTTTGAAGGAACAAAACTCTGAAACGGAGAAAATGAGGTTTCAGCTAGAAACAAAAGATTCATAAATCATGATTTAATCTTTCATGGATACAGAAATTAGAACAAATCAGACTGCGATATCTAACTACGACGTAACTGCGCCCATATTATTAGTATTATTATTGCGCTTAAGTTTTACCATAATTAGGTACCTCTTGTCAGTATCTATTTACATTAACATTAATAAAGAAATAAAAATACACCAAGTAACTCCAAATTGTCTGACTGTAAAAATTGCGTAGGTACATTATAATGGAATGATTGCGATTGAATTGTCAAGAGAGAAAGCTCAGAGAGATCAGATCAAGATTTTCAATACAGAAAATGTCGTTTTTCCCCGAAGAATTAAACTAGAACAGAAGTCCCTAAGGCCTTATCCATATTTTCGAGTCTATTTCACTGCATCTTTCCATCTCGTTGAGAGTGATAGAGACAGACTGATCCAAAAATATTAAGACGTATCTGGACCTCTTACTCTTAAGACGAGCTGTTCATTAACTATAGTACAGTAAATAAAGAATAAGTTGTTATTTTGATTGTTTAATTAAGTGCCTTAATGAATAAGAAAAAAATATGTTTTGACTTGAATGAATTTGTTTACAATCACTTTGATTACTGACCTGACTAAATGTAAACATTTCTTAATACTGATTATAATTTACCTACTACGAAATATTGAGATTCTTTTATCTTTCGAATATAAAAATGTTTCGGGATATTACCTACAGACGACTGTAGGTACCTGGTTATTGAAAATTATGATTTAATAACAATATAAAGTATTAGCTTTCCGCCCGCGTGGAAAACTTTATCGTGCGCGTCCCTGTTTCAAAAACCGGGATAAAAACTATCCTATGTCCTTTCGCGGGACTCAAACTATCTCTATGCTATAATTTCATCAAAATCGCTTCAGTGGTTTAGGCGTGAAAGCAAGACAGACAGACAGAGTTACTTTCGCATTTATAATGTTAGTATAGACTAGTATAGATTACTATCTACTGTTTTTTAAAAGAGGTTACAATTTTTTTCACAAGTTTTACTCTGGTAAAACTTGTGAAAAAACCTAACTTTTCAGTCGCGATAGGATAGTAAGGCTAATCTTTCAATCCCATCGTACTCTCCGAAACAACACAATATTTTCTTTTTATGCAATATAATTTTATTTCAATAATGTGGGATTACTAGTTTCGTGTTTAATTTGGTCTTAAAACCAATGAAGTGATAGAATTTAAATAAGTTTGATAATAAATATCGTTAGCCTTGGGCATATCAATCGTTTGATATTTTTATATAAACAGAAACAGCCGACCTTGGTACTGATATCAAAGCTGAGGGACCTGAGGGTGTCGACTCCGCAAATCGATATCAATTAGTCGATAGTACATCGACTCTGTCCGTCTCTACCTATTACTCTTAAAGTTGTTCATTGATGAGTGAGTGAGATGGGCAGAAAGTCATTTTTAAAAAGTTTTGTAGAAAAAGGTTCATAGTTTGAAAAAGAAAATGATAAGTCCATTCAAGAAAATTTCAAGATGAAGTTAGTTCACGAAATATCGTCAAAAAGCATAATCTTTGTTATGGCGGACAATAGCAATTAAACATAAATTATGAATAATACATAAACATTTTAAAGTAAAAACGCTTGTGCTCATATAAACATTGTCAAGCTCAGGTTCGCAACCTGTAACCGGATTTGATGAAATAAGCTATACGTAACATTTTCCCTGAAGGTACTGGAAAATTGCGCGAACTATTAGTAAAATTGATATCTTTAAAGTGTTAGTATATTGTAATCTTTTTAAAACGATCTCAATACCACTTAAATGTTGAAAATAATGATGTAAGATTTGTCGCTCTTGAAATCGATAAAACAGAGTTCGACTAAAACTAAACCAACAAAAACATCCTAATCTTAATACCTAATGTTCTATTAACCTATTTATAACGATGTCATCAAAATAGACCAAAGCAAAAATAATTTTAGTCCACTTATCACTTAGTACTAAATGCCTTTTGGTATAAAAATATGAATGAAAACACCTACTTGCAATCCAGGTGTGGTGGGAACACAACAGAAGCAAACTTCAGTTAAGGGCGGCGGTGGCGCGACTAACTGGCCGATTGCGCGGCAGTTCAAAAATAACGACGCAGGCGCCGCCAACCGTGGGCCGCTGCGATTGAGTTTAATTGGAAGTTATAATACGCATGTTAGTAAATAAAGTAAGTTAATGATTTAGTGAACACTAAGGCTTGTTTTTATTATCTTTTTAGTTCATTTTTACGCAGTTGGGTTTTTGTTTATTCAATAATAATTTTATTTTAATCTTTTTAGTTAAATAACATAAATTTTTGTAAGCTACTTAAAAAGGCCTTTATTTTGATACTCCACTCGATAGACTGAGAAAATAAAAAATTTTTTGAAGACATTATGGCGCCTAAAATCCGCCATTTTGTTTTTTTTTTTTTTTCAATTTTAATGTAGTCACTCTCACGATTAAGACAAATCTAACAACACCTCTCACGCTAAATTCGGTTGTAGGCCGTGCCAAAGAAATATACATACATACATACATACACTCGAAAAACATAACCCTCCTTCTGGCGCAGTCGGGTAAAAATTATCAGATCATTCAGTCTACATTACAGGTGTACATGGCTTTCTCTCCAATTCACCAGAAGCAAAATGTGACCATTAAATTGGTCTCTCGGGTTGAGGAGGAAACTAATCATACAACAAATGTATCTCCTTCTACAAGTTAAATTAACGCGTACTTACTCTATTTACTTATGTATGAGTAGAAGAAATTATGTAATCGTGCATATTTTTTTATATTTACATTTATTTATAAGAAAACACTCGGAGACATACAAAAAGGTATGTTCATGCACACACATCATCATCATCATCATCTCAGCCATAGGACGTCCACTGCTGAACATAGGCCTCCCCCAATTCTTTCCATGTTACCCAGTTGGTAGCGGCCTGCGTCCAGCGCTTTCCTGCTACCTTTATGATGTCTTCGGTCCAGCTTGTGGGTGGACGTCCCACGCTGCGTTTTCTGGTACGCGGCCTCCATTTCAGAACCTTGATGCCCCATCGGCCGTCAGTTCTGCGTACTTGCACACACACACAAATACAAAAAGGTTCAATCTACGAGTACTTGTCTCATAGATATAATGGAGAGTCATTCATAAAAGAAGTATGAATTTGGGATGAATCCCGTTATAATTAATATTACAAGTCTCTATTCTTGCTTTCATTGAGCCAGTATTTTGGTACAGTCTAATTTGCTTAAAATAGTTTAATTATACGTTATATTATTATAAAAAGATAGACAGGAGGCTTGATTCCACCGCTGACAGAAATTACTACGATTTTGAATTGCTGTTGTGGTTAACTAATCATTTCAAGTCCCTTTCATAAAAGTTAACTTTTCTTTTAAAGACACAATTCTAGCACGGAAAAAAATTCCATAATAAAGACACTTATTACGGTAAAGAAATATATTATAATATTAATCGGAAAAGGCTCCTACTTGGTAAAATAACGAACCGTTACTATGCGATCGGTCCTGCTGCTTCCATTTCTGTTTGCGCTCTAAGGGTTGATGTTTTACGCAAGAAATCGGTTCAAAATTTATCGAGCCGAATAGAAATGTAAATACATATATTTCAAGGGTTCAAATAATTTGATGCAAAGTAAATAACTGGATGCCGAGCGCTGGAGCGAGATCTATCTTGGGTTGTTGTTCCAGTATAAGTATACATAATTGTCTAAGTCTTGAATATCACATAAATATTTATAACTATGTATATTTTAAAGTCTGAAACCCTTGAAAAAGAGGCTGACATAGTGACTGAGTTGCTTGCGCTGCTTCTTCTCAGCACTGGCCCATTTATTGTCCTGAAGCAGTGGTAGGGTTGATACTGGGACATGCGAAAGTTCTTGATAAAAGCCAACTTGCATAAATAAATTAGTTTTATGATGTTATCGTGGGCTTGGTAACTGTTTAGCCAAGAAAACGTCTGTTAAAATAGGTGGTTAACCCATCATTCGATAATGCCGATATACAATTGCTCTTAACAAAAAATTGGCTAAAAGTTGTTTTACACGTTCCAGTCAGGTAGCTTGGTGAATCCACTGACACAATAATAAATTAAAAAAATTAATCTATCATCAGCCTAAGACAAGCTATCAGCGTTCAATAAGGAAATATAGACTTTCTCCTTATTCAACACAGTACATATTATGAAGAAAGCCATCTCTGATTAATCAGATTTCTGATTGGTTAGATTTAGAGTAGGCGCACACCGTTGATTTTTAGTTGGCCGATAGTTGTGCCCGATTTTAATTTGTATGAAGAATCGGCCAAATCGAATCGGCGTAGTGTGCGCACTCCCATACATGCCCATACTGATCAACTGCCCGACTAAACTATCGGCCGATGAAAAATCAACGGTGTGCGCCTACTCTTAAAGATTTAGAACTGTCACAAGCTTAGGCCTATTCTGAGACGTTCATAATATTTAAGTTAGCTTTGCAAACAAACTGAAGTTAAACAACGAAGCTAAAGTAAACCAAAACGTGGTCATATCACACACAAAATTACACGGTTCAGACAATTTTCTTGTGTATTTAGTGTAAATACAGATGGGTATTTAAACTCGAGAAGTTACGAGCTTCAAATTCAAAGTTGGTCGGAAAGCTAGCTTAATATGATTGTGTTAAGGTTCGGACAAACCAACGCGATCACAGCGCGATCAGCCGGCGTGCAGCGATGGCGATCAATGCATTTAGGTCTGGTCGCCATCGCTGCACGCCGGCTGATCGCGCTGTGATCGCGTTGGTTTGTCCGAACCCTTACGAGAGGGTTCGTCACAATAGTCCATCGGCGACACCGACGCTATTGGACTTTCTTCGTTTAATAAATAAACTAGGTATACCTCAACAAACATTATTGGCGAAATAAAAGATCATAGACCTCACTGGCTCGGACAAATCTTATACAGGCAGAACTGCATCTATGGTGCGACGTAAAACTTGGCTGACGGCCAGGCGTACTCTCCAGCACTCTAGGGCCTAAATCCTCAAGTCTCTACCTTTCAGTTTCCACCTCTCGTGGTGCAGGCATTTCCCCTTGGGACCTGTCATCCGCTTTGCAATGGAGAAAAGTTGAACCATAATTTCGAACTCCTTCAATAAATTTCGTTGCAGGTCCAATGACAGTTTAACTTTCCCCCGGGACAAACTTGACCTTCATTGGTTGGGTTTTTTATGGCGGTCAAGCTGTAGATCCTGGCTACACAGGGGTTGCAGCGGTGGGAACGAGAGGTGGGAATAGTCCCCTTGGCTCGGACATCTAAAAATAATGGGAGAGGTACTTTCTTGGGACGACCAAGTGGTCGTCGACCCATTGGTTGTCCCAGGACCGCTTGGGAGACGAAGTCGCTAAGGACCTGCGCGATCTCCACGTTAACAATTACTGGCTATTATTTCACGTATTTTGATACAGAGATTTTGACACAGTCAAAATCCCGTTGACGTTTAGAAGTCATCCTATTGAAAATAGAATGTTGAAAAACAAGGGTCATTTCGATAGAACGATTACTCGAGAGGATCGCAAGTCGCAACTCAGCGATTTGTTGTCGTTGAAGTTTTGTTACGTGAATGAAGAGCGAGTGGAAATTTGTGTTTTCGGAGGCCAAGGCTCACTTTGGGTTCTTGCGCCAGTTTAGTTAGCTAAGGTAAAGAAAAAGAAAGGAATATTTATTTTCAAATAATACAATAAGCCCACAGCCGTGTGTGGCTTAGCTTTATTCGAAGCTCTGCGTTCACTGGCTCAGCAAATGTGAGTCGGTGCGCTCATGTAAATGTATGGCTCATTTGCGTGCACCACTACGAGTATTTGAATGAAAAATGTGTTTCGCGATGTATGGAAATGATGGAGTTTGAATTTATATCAGCCATATTGCAAATAGCACAGATGACTGGAGGATTTTTTGAAGTGAAGACGAAGAATACATGCAATTTTATTTTCATGGAAGTTTTGTGTAAAGAAATTCCGTATTTTATTAGATAACTTTGTAACAGGCGAATTCATTTTGAAACAACTTTGTTACTTGGGACTGGGAATTAAGCGCCAGAATAGACTTAATTCGTAGATTTAAAAAATGTATATTTAGAAATGTATTACCCATTTGAGATAACTTAAAAACTTATTATCTTAAAAAATAGGATTAATAAATTAACTTTGATTATAAAAATGTAAGATCTTAGGTTGACCCTTCTTCAGGACACCCTTCCAAATAAATGAGGAGTATTAGATGTTTGATCTTTTTTTAAATTAGCTAACATGTATGGAAAACTTAATGTCTTTTGCTGGAGAACGATTCCCATTCGTGTCACAACTAAGGTGCATTCGTAAAGCGAAGTATGTACTTTTAGCAACAAATAAATTAATAATGTATTTATTAAAACACGGCCGCGCATTGACAATCCCTGCGCCGGCGCCGCTATCGTGGGTCGCGGCCCGCGTATCTCCGTAGCGCCTCTTAAATACGGCGCGTACCTACCACCGGTCCTATAATATATTATTCTCACATCAATTACCATTTGTCCGTCTCGGAGCGAGCATTGATTTATGTCTATACAGGGCGTTTAGCTTGGAAACATGTTCCAAAACAAAACTCATTTTATTTTTGCAAGGCTTTTGAAAAAGCACTTTTACACGTCCCAGTATTAACCCTACCATTGCTTCGGGACAATAAATGGGCCAGTGCTGAGAAGAACCAGCGCAAGAAACTTACACCCGTATTCACAAACATTACTTTGAGGCCTCATAGTGCAAGTGGACGCACAGGGTCCCAAAAACCTATTCATAGACGATACTTCAGTGGTGACAAGCACTATGCATCCCTTAGAATGAACGCAAAGCTAAGGTAGCCAGGGAGCTGTATTACGCAACGCATAGTGTCTATTTACGTCAAAATTTTTAGGTTATTCTCGTTTTTGAGGTTTGTTTGCTTTATTTATGGTTGTATTCGATTAATATCATCTTACAATGGATTACAGTAGTGAAGAAATATTTGATAATTATATCAATGAGCAAAGTAGAATAAAGAAAGACGAAAGAAGACCTGAGGAAATTAACTGCTAGAAGCCTTCCAGTACCACCTACATAATGTATCAGTTGCTAGTGGCAAATAAAACATAAAATGTTTAATGAAGTTTTATTTTCATCAATCTTCAATGTCTAATATAATTTTATGTATGTATTTGTAAATCATAAATCTTTTTTTCATGTTCTAACAAATTATTTTCTCTTGCTATAAATTTTTTTCCTCCTTTCTTGCAGCCCCAACTCGTGCAAAGCCTGGTCTTGTTGTATATTATTCAAAGTGGTGCGTTTGATTCTTGTTTCTGTCTTAATCTTCATTCTTGCTACTTTTACTAATTCTTACTAATCTTAATTTCTTGATACCTGAAAAGCAAATTATGAATTGATTTCCTTTGAGTATATTCTGCTTAGTTATTCCTCATAAATCTTCGTGGGTGTCATACTTGCTATCGAACGTTGAAGTATCTATTGTCTAGATATCGACAACTATGCATCAACGGGTCGCTACATCTACGGTACTCCATATTAAAAGTCATGAAATCAACGGGTCGCTACATCTACGGTACTCCATATTAAAAGTCATGAAATCAATCGGTTGTTTAATCAGTGTCATGACATCAAAAGTCGCGGTGGGTAAATAACGAACTTCTCAGGGTGGGTAAGTAATATTTTCCTACCAAATTTTGTACTAAAAGGTAAAGTATTAAGAAAAAACAATTTTTTAATCATACATAATTGTGTATTGAAATAATGAAATAAGGAGTCCCAGGAAAGGACATAGGATAGTTTTTGTAGTGCTCCTGTAACACGATCTCACTGGCTCGGCAACTCACTGTGTGCGCAGGCGGCACGTCCGCTCTCGCCCGTGGCTCACGCTGCAATGACCGCGCGCCCCGCCACACAGTAGGCACGAGACAATGTCATACGTNAAGGAGTCCCAGGAAAGGACATAAGATAGTTTTTGTAGTGCTCCTGTAACACGTTCTCACTGGCTCGGCAACTCACTGTGTGCGCAGGCGGCACGTCCGCTCTCGCCCGTGGCTCGCGCTGCAATGACCGCGCGCCCCGCCACACAGTAGGCACGAGACAATGTCATCATACGTACTAAGGATTGTAGGTTAGGCTACTCAAACACTACAGTTTTTATCCCGGTTTTTGAAACAGGGACGTGCGCGATAAAGTTTTTCTGTGACAGACAAGATTCCACGCGAGCGAAGCAAAGATGATCCCATATTGCTGTCAACGGAACGGGGCAACAACGACTAGGCGCTGCGGAGACATTTGAGTACATACGCGTGCGTGTGTGTGACGAAGTCCTTGCGAGCAAATCCGTGGGTTGCGGGCGTACGTTAAAAAACCCATGCCAAAGCGGGAATACAAATAGATACAGCAACATTCATTGTAACGTACCTACTAATTATTATGAGTTACTGAGTTTGTTCCGGCGTTTCTTCTCAGCACTTGCCATATGTTTGTCTCGAAGCGCTGGTAGGGCCCAAAAGATAAGGAGACATGTAAAGTGCCCCATAAGGGCTAACTTTTCTTTTTTATTATTTTCTATAATAATTTTGACGTTCATAAGTGCCACTTGTGGTCTAAACTGAATAAATACTTTTGATTTTGATTTTTTTTGATTTTATGGAGTACTGTAGATGTAGCGACCCGTTGATGCATAGTTGTCGATATATAGACAATAAATACATGGACGTTCGATAACAAAACATTCATTGTAACGTACTAATTAATATAGAGTACCGTAGATGTAGCGACCCGTTGATGCATAGTTGTCGATATCTAGACAATAGATACTTCAACGTTCGATAGCAAGTATGACACCCAATCTTCGGGTGTACCTACTATATATTTTAAAAACATTACTTACTAGTGGGTGTTGAGAACGTTTGATTGATTCCTGAGAAAGTTATTTCTTTCTTTGAGTCTTTAAATTATTCCAGCAGCTTTTCAGTTGATGTGTGAGCCTTTGTGAAACATAAAATATGGTTGAGCCACTATTGTAAGCCACTGTTAGACTTTCCCAGGCCTGCTTCTTCAACTCGATATTTTAGAGAGGATAATAATATGCTTGTCTTCAATAATAGGCCGTCATCTTATTAAGCTACAATCAGCAGCTCTCTTTCGGAAGAAGAAAACGGCAGCTTTTTATCTGAAAAATAATGATTGAAACATGATTTTCACTATTTTTATTACTGCTCAAGTTAGTGTTTTATTATTGAATGAAAATAAACAATAAAATCAAAGTATTCATACTAACCTGATAGTTGTAGTTTTATCCATATTTATTTAATTCACAAATCCACAAAATAACGACACTTATAAACCGTTGCACCGTTTGAATGACAGGAATGTCATGTCAGTTAGCGGAGTGAAGTGCGTAACATAAGCGAACCAATCACAGAACTCTATTCAACACTCTGATTTTGCATAGTCAAGGGTCGTCTAAGTATTGTTTATGAATTGAAAGGCTTGTCATATGGAACGCATTGAGAAATGTCTCATTTCGCATAGCGTTGCTGCTTTGCATAGGTAAGTATCGTTTGTGAATACGGGAGTTAGTCACTAGAGTACAACTATAGAAGCTTAAAAAAGTTTTTAGCTGTAGGAAAGGTAGCGGCCTATGTTTAGAAGTTGCCTTCGGAATGCTTGTAATTTTGAGTTTCTTCCGCCACTTCCTCTCAGCACCAGCCCATATGTTGTCCCGAAGTGGTGGTAGGGCAAACTATATTTGGGACGTGTATAAGCGCCCTGGAAAGGGCCTATGTACTGAATAAACTATTTGAATTTGAGAGATTTTACCTCTAAGTTTTTCAGACTGATAAGTTTGCTCTACTTTTTCTCTAATAATGACCATACTGCAGTACAACAGCAGGTTACTTCTGCTAACATGTACATAGTATTTTTTATTATTCATGCATTATTTCAATTAGGAGTAGCAGCTTTCCTATACAAATTGATGAATGGATCCGTACTAACCTCGAACAGCTAATAACACTCAAGACTAACGAAACAAACAAACTTTGTTAAAATGATTTTTTAACCCACGACCTACGTCCCGATGAAGATGATTCGTTTAAGATTAGAGATGGTTCTACTTGGTCGCTACACTCTTGCCAGAGAGGTCGTGGTCGTCACACCAGGTCCGGTGGCGAGCCTCACAATCCGTCGCCATTCCTCCCGCACTGCAGCCTTTCTTGTGCACTCGTGGAGTGGACCATTGAGTGCGGTTCTGAACTGGTCAGTCCAGCGCATGGGCGACCTGCCGCGCGCTCTTGTGCCCTCAGCCTTCCCCTGCACGACAAGTCGTTCAACAGAAGCGACGTCTCCACGTTTAATATATGTCGGCCGTTTGGTGTAGTGGTTCAGAACGGACTACTATGCCGAGATGTCCCGGGTTCGATTCCCGGCCGAACAGAAATTAAAATGATGAATTTTTATTTCTGTGACGGGTCTGGGTATGACTATGTATAATATGTAATTATGTATGTATTTAAAAAAAAAAGTAATATAAGTAGTATATTCGTTAAGCTAGCACCCATAACACAAACATTAAGTTGCTTACTTTGGGGCTAGCTGGCGCTGTGTGAAAAAAAAAATATGGCCAAAGAAAGTGAAAATACGACTTTGGCCGACGGAAGAAAGACGCTATTTGACATCAAGTTAGAGATAGTAGTAGAATCTTTTAACCCAAAAAAAAAGAAAAAAATCCAAAAGAAGATGCCTTAAAGTTTTTCATAACGAAAACTTTTACTTTTCCCGCGTAGATTATGCGTCTTGTCTCAAGTCACCCTGTGAAAGTCACGCGTTAATTACATGACACAATTTTCCGCGTACATGTTCATGTGCATTAATGCATTTTCATTAATAAACATGTTTATCATCTTCCTGTTTTGCTGCAACGATATCTGGCCAATTAATGTTAATGTTATATCGATCAAAGGTTAATGAAAAATGTTTCACGATTCTGGGGCGTTTGTCTAGACGGTGCGATAAAATTAGAACGTACGTGCTTAGATATGTTTAGATGTTATTAAATTTTAGAATACTACGTAGTAAAGTGAGCCCAATGTAAAGTTATTGCAACAAAGAAAGATTAATGTCAGGGTCTTTATTTAGGACTTCATAGTTAATTTTTTAGAAATTAAAAATTTATTTATAATCGCCTCGACTCCTTTTAAACTTAAACAGATCTTCAGTACTTCTCGTGTAAACGAGCTTTTGGTCACCTGATGGTAACATTCATATTGTCACCACGAGCGTAACTACTCGTAATACGTTGTCTTTTTAAAAAACTATGTGTTTTCTTTAAAAACACTCTTCATCGTCTTTCCTTTCTTAAAGTTGAGGCACATTATTATCCTCGTCCAAAGTCACTCCTAGTGTCACGCCACTTTCTTCTACGTCGCTACGCGTATGCATTTTGCAGTGTATGTGTGAAAGTAGATACTTATAATTGTGATTGTGTGTATTTATAAGCTGATGTCTTAAAATCTTCTCAAAACACAGAAATCTCAATTAAATAAAAATTGCGTTCGTCCTAACAAGCGTGATGAATAATTTATTACTGAGAATAATTTCACCGTGATGAATATTTTTAAAAGTGTTTTATTTTTATTATTTTCTAGTACAGACCTGCCTAAACAAGCGATCGTGGACCAATGATGGGAATAAATTATTCGGTAGCTCATCCATTGAGCTTTAAAAGTATTTCATAACCTGGTATTTGAGCTACAACGTAGGTATTTTTTCGCCCCCGAACTTGTAATCAAAGGCGAAACTTTGCATGAAAAACTTGAACCGCAGTTTTTATTTTCATTTCAAAGTACAGTATCTTTTTTTTTCTTCTATACAATGTTTTTCTCTTGTTAGTGTCTTTTTTTGGAAGATTGTCAGAATTCATAGCAGACTTATTAATTTCAGTTGTGAAACGTTTATTAAATACATAGTTTCATTAGTGCCTACTCATCACCTCCATTAGGTATAGACAGTTACTATGTTATGTCTTAGACACATTGTAAAAATAGACAGTATGCCTATTGATGTGATTTGAGTTTGTCGTATTACTTCTTATTACACATAGGTATCGACATTAAAATATTTGATTAAAAACTATCCTAATAGTTTTTATCCAAGTTTTGAAAAGCCTTTCTGTGACAGACTTAAATCTACGCGGGTAATAATTTATTAGTATAACATTGCTAGCCATTATGACCATTTTAAATGGAAAAAGTCTCGAATTTCTAATGAAAGTATGAAAATTAAACACTTTTCTGCTACAAAAGCGATCCTACCAGGTTTTGTTTTCGTGTGGTACGTAGTAGGGCGGCAAAATGTCGGTTATCACGGGGCTTATGAAGTCGGCGTGCTGCACTCCAGATAACTCGCGTTTTTTGTTTTGATCCAGATAAGCGCTAGTCGAGGGGACAGGGAGCGTCATGGAATAACATGTGACGGATTATGAAATACCGGTATAAACCGGTTTCACCACTGTCAGCTTTTAGTGATTTTCTTTTTTTAATGAGTGAATATCGTAATATGCGATTCCTGTACAGGGTGGAATTTTGTAATGCCACCTGGAGGGAAAGTACTCTTAATACTGTAAATAGAAAATTTTACTGAAAGAAAACATTCCTTCATTTTTGAAAAGAAAAAGAACTGCATTCAAAGTATTTTGAATTTTTTTCGAAAATTCACTCCTATACCATACAATTTTCTGTGCATAATTAAAATAATTTAAGATTTCATGGTTTTCCTTTCATTTGATTTATCAAGTTTGTTAGAGAGATTTTATCCTTATACTTAACCCTAACGATCGATGCAATAAAAATACAGGGTGTAATTTTTAACAAATTTTAGTGGTTCGATTCCCGGGCGTGGCAAACAAATTTTTAGAAATCTTTGAATGCAGTTCTATTTCATTTCAAAAATAAAGGAATGTTTCCTTTGAGTAAGATTTTCTATCTACAGTATTAAGAGTACTTTCCCTCCAGGTGGCATTACAAAATTCCACCCTGTATAAAGCTATGTGCGAATATAAAACGGATTAAATATGTTTCAATTCAATTTGTTTAACCTTTCATTCGTAGCTCTACAACTCTAAAGTTAGTTATATCTAAGTTGTAATTACGCTAATTAAAAAAAACAACAATATAGTTCCAGTTTAACTAAGCTTGATTGTACACAAACCAATTACAGGATTTCCCTTAGTTTAATTACTCGAAGCTTACCCAGTAGTTTATGTGCAGAAAGATTGTACAATTAAAATTAAAACTTAGTTAACCTGAATTTTCTATACAGTGAAAGTATTTTTTGCTTTATTTTAGGTAATTTTCATAACTCTTCTTAATATCTGTCTCTGATAAAATAAACAAAAATATTTCCTGTCCCCTGGACCACTCGTGTAGCTCACGTAGCTCAGATAACTGCCAATGACAGCTTCGGGACCGAGGGCGCTGTTTTTATGGCGCCTTTAATATTTCACTCGCTAATGAAAACAGTAGGCTGTTTGAAGAGAGACCTGAAATAATTCACAAAACCTCCTTGTCTCGTAACTAAATAAAACTGTTTACGTCTGGAATTCTAAGGATGAATTAATTATGCTACACTCGTAATTTGTTAAATAGTTAGCTTGTTTTAGACGTGAAAAGTAAGCCTGAATTGTACCATCTTACATTAACTTTAACAAACGTCAAAAATCTGTCAAACTCTATACAAAAGCATCGGTTATTGTTATAGTTACGGTCAAAGTTAGGTGGTGCAACTAAACCATACTCTGCGAGATAAATAGCTATATTAGACTAGCGGCCGCCCGCGATTTCGTACGCATGAATCCCGTTTTACCCCTTAGGGGTGGAGTTTCGTAAAATCCTTTCTTAGCGGATGCCTACGTCATTACATCTACCTGCATGCCAAATTTCAGCCCGATCCGTCCAGTAGTTTGGGCTGTGCGTTGATAGATCACTATGTCAGTCAATTAGTCACCTTTGAATTAATGTATATTTAAAAGAGATTACTAAGACTGGGTTGCACCATCTTACTTTGACTTTGACAAATGTAAAAAATCTGTCAAACTCCATACAAAAATCACCGATTATCGTTAAAGTTACGGTCAAAGTTAGGTGGTGCAACTCAGCCTATTTCTTTTATTAAGGGCGGTTGGTACATACCCTATTCACAATTGATAGCACCTGTCGTAGCGCTCGTAGCAAGGTGTAGTGTCGTAGACAACCGTAGCAGTAGCTGTAGGCTTTGCTACACAAAAGTTGCAGCAGTGGAAACGAAAGGTGCGTAGTCTCAAAACCGCAGCAGTCGTAGCGTCCGTAGCTTTTGGGTAGTAGCGCTTTTTCATCACATTTTAAGTGACGAAAAGTAGAAGATAATTTTAATTTGTTCTCCATTTCAAGTCAAACGCTTTGTAAAACTAGTTCTCCATAAGCAGTGTGCTACTATATTATACTTATACCTATGTTTTTTTTATGGGACAGGACAGGAGGCAAACTAGAAGACGTATCACCTGATGGTAAATGATTACCGTCCCCATAGGCACCCGTAGTCCCGGGGGCGTTACAGGTGCGTTTCCGGCCTTTAAGGTGTAAATGCCCTTTGAAAGTTTGTACACAGTAGATAAATCAAACAGTACGGAAGCTTCATACAAACGCTCGAAATCAGACTCACGCACACAGACGCACGCTTTACACGAGCTCTAAGCGAACCTCGCAGTCCATCCGTCGCGAGTGTCGCGCGTTGTGTTTTTAATAATAATTTTATTGCATGCACTGTCCGCTGTATTTTTAAAAACATGCTACGAGTGTATGTGTATTACGTAGTATACGGCTGCTTGAACTCGGCATCTTCAAAACCAGAACTTTCAACTTCGTAATAATTCTGAATTGTAAAAATGATTAAATATTACTTTTTAAGTAAAGTGCTTACATTTATGATTTTGTAATAGTTCTTTTTAAATTACGTAATTACGCTTTTTAACAATGTGTTCTATTTGATAAAGTAATTTGCTCCGCACGCTTTTGTACTAAGTGATGAACTGTATTTAAAATGAGGCAATAGGTATGTGAAAGTAAGTATCCGGTATTTTATTTATGAGAATAGATCTTCTACCGGCCTCTAATAGTACTTAATCAATTTATTCGATTATGTATTCGATCATTATTAGAACCTAATTAACGTTTTATTTTTTTGTTAAGTACTTAGTCAATTAATTTATTCCATTAGTTATTTGATAATAAAAAACCTAAATAAACGTTTTAATAAATAAGTAAGTAGAACCTTATTAATTTTATAAAGATTAAGAGTGCCAACCCTAACACTCAGTTGAAGTGTAGGTATTTAACTCGCCGAAAGGGCTAAGCTTCCGTACTGCTTTAGCTCATATATATACTGTGGTATGTAGGTTTGGTCAAATTAGAGCATATCTCAATTTGTTTACTTAAAAAATATTATTAAATACAATTTCCACCTACTTAGCGACAACATTTCAAACAATAAAAAACATTGTAACAAATACAAACATTTAAAATAAACTCGTAAATGAAACATAAGATAAGCATTCAGAATGTAATTAAGATTGTGAATTGCAATAGCAAGCAGACAGGTCATGCCTTCACGATGATAACAGGTGATAAGAAATTGTATTACTCTCTTGATTGTTTGAAAAAAATATTGCGTGAAGTCGATATAAGGCTGCAATATCCGGTACGAACAATAACACAATATTTTACTGGAACATAAAACCTTTATTGAGATTTCAATTCTCAAAACACAAACGAAAAAGTGATGAGTATAAAAATATGATATTGAGAAATAAAATAAATAAATAAATAAATATCCTTAGACATTTTACACTGCGCTTCTAGTCCCAAACTAAGCAAAGCTTGTGCTATGGGTACTAGACAACGGATATAAACATACTTAAATACTTTTTTTTGTAAATAAATACTTATTATACATAGAAAACACCCAGTTTCCCACCCATATTTCAATAAAAGAAATATTCATTTCAACAGAGATTAAAACTGCATCAGTGATCTAAAAATTGAGTCATATTGGGATAAAAATACACTTGATCTATTTTTTTTTTAAGTCTGTACTTGGTCTAGTTGGGACGTCCACCCACAAGGTGAACAGACAACCTCTTAAAGGGAGCGGGAAGGCGCTGGACTTAGGCCGCAACCAACGGGGCGATGGAAATTTCAATTTTAAATCGAACCAATTGTGTGTCTCTTACTAACCTATAATTTTTAAGTACTTATTTACTAACACTATGAACTGTATGTGGTCGAAATAAATAAATTTATTATTACTATTATTGGGCCTATGTTCAGCAGTCGACGTCCTATGGCTGAAATGATGATGATGAGACGATTTGGTGTTTATTCAAATCTCCTTTATCCGTTTGCAGTATTACTTTAGTCTATTTACATACTGAATTGATTTATACATTTTTATGTCTCAATCGCTCGAACCGCTCTCTATAATCTAAATATACAATAACTCAAATGTGACTGACTGTCTGACTGACATAGTGATCTATCGACGCACAGCCCAAACCACAGGACGGATCGGGCTGAAATTTGGCTTGCAGGTAGATGTTATGACGTAGACATCCGCTAAGGAAGGATTTTACGAAACTTCAAACCTAAGGGGGTAAAACGGGATCCACGCGTACAAAGTTGCGGGCGGCCGCTAGTGGATGAATAAATAAGTACGCGTTTACACTAACCCTGATCTGACATTGGATATCCATCTTAAGAATATATCTTGAGTAGTACTCGTAAACAAGCTGAGGTGTGAGGTCTCCTTATCTGTTTATTCAATTGAAAAATAATATTCAGAACTACCTTTATCTTGTTATAGATTGCAGAGGTGAGAAGAAAGGCAGAAAAGCAATTAAAATTATAATTTATAATTGGGATAATTAAATTAAGCTTTAACGCTTAGCGATTCACTTTAAAATACAGTTTCATCACACTTTGTGTTGGTCTTATGCCCGTGTTCAGAAACGATGCTTCAGCAAATCGAACGCACAGCATTGAATAGAGCTCTGTGATTGGTTCGTGTGTCACCCTGTGTGTCCGCGCGCACTGTGAGACCTCATAGTAATGTTCGTAAATACGAACGTTAATTGACAACATGTTAATCTCAAAATAGAATAGAACAGAATAATAAGTTTGTTTGCTTTCGAACAAGGTATATTTATAAGATCGATATGTTCATCATCCAGTCATTGACAATAACAACAATAAGGCTGCGTTGCACCACCTAATTTTAACGGTAACTATAATGATAACCGGTGCTTTCTGTATGGAGTTTGACAGATTTTTGACGTTTGTCGAATTTAAAAATAAGATAAGATGGTGCAACCCAGCCTAAATGTACGCAGTAAAACCATCTTTTACATGAGTTTTAATAGACATCCTCTGACTGTTTATAGGACCTATCGATTAGGCTTTGTTGTATCCTTTAGTTTCAAAGGACTGTGCGTGTGTGTTCTTTAATGCAGCGTAAAACCAAAACAGGTGTCATTATTTATCAAAACTTATAAAAAACTTGATTAGTAACAAAAACTTGATCAAAAATGAATGAATCATGCCCGTTGGTAACACCTGACAGGAATTATGTTTTCAAATGGGTCACTTCAAAAATATGGATTGATGGTGAAAACGGGCATCAGACTACCTATACCATTTTCTATACCAGTCAAATACCTGCCTTGTCTAGCATAAAAAAAAAAACATTTTTAAATACAAAATAGCATCTGTAGTAGCTTCGTTCGTAAGTTGCAGTTTATAACTGTCGCCAGCAGTTACCTAACCCTATGGATGAATGTTCATTTTGCGTTTCGAAGCTCGCCAATCTCTTACGGACACATAGCTTTGTATCAGAAAATAGAAAAACCTCAATCGTCGTGAAAGTGTTTTTCTGAATTTGTTTACGTAGTGCATTACGCAAGTTATTTGTTTAGTCTGCCTTGCGCCGGGCCTTGGCCTGTTGTCAATGCAACGCCTTATCTTATTTCCGCTCGGGTCGTCTTTGTAGAACGTTGGATCCGATATTTTTGATAAAACATTAGTATTTTGTTTAATAAACAATAGTGACAGTTTCTAGCGCTGCTTCTTCTCAGCACTGGCCCATTTTTGTCCCGAAGCAGATACCTACTAGGACGTGTAAAAGAGCTTTTTAAATGCCTTACTTACAAAATAAAAGAACTTACATTTAAAACGTATCATGAATAGAAATTCATAAGTACCATGAATAGTCCTACTACCACTAATATCTTCTTCTAGTAGATTTAACGATGTGATTGGTTTAAATAAAATCTTCAAATTCGCTCAAAAACAAACTTATGATTTATGTTTCATATTGTTAGACAATCTGGTTAAGTCTGTAACCTAATCAATGGAGAAAATTTTAAACGTGATATTTCATTTTTTTGTCCCTCCTGAGTATCGAACCCATGACCTCCAAACCAAGAGTCCAACTCCCTAATCATTTAACAAGGCGTAAATATGTAAATTTTAGTCAACCGTTTCCTAGACATTTTTCCCTTTAATAATGAATCCAGCTAAAGACAGTCATTGTTAATCAGGCCGTCACCTTCTTTCGCCAATTCCGAAGATTTGCCCTACATTTGAACGGCTTCGGTAATCAGCTTTGCCCAAAGAACTGATGGCGGGGCGTCTTGTATCCGAAAAATGGCCAGTGTAAGAACAAGCAATGGGTTTGAACAAAAACACGTCTTGATAAATACTAAAACGCAAAATAAACAATATACAGGTATAGAAGTGGTAAAAATGTTAACTATTTTAAACACTCTTTGAGTGTTTATCCCTTCCCAAATTAATTTATTTCATCATCAATTAAAAACACTTTTAAAAGTACCTACACGTATTTATTTCGATCTGTGTAAGTAGGACGAGTCGCTATGAAAATCCTTGGGGGTGGCCTTTATCCAGCAGTAGAAGTCATTCTGATGAAACGAATGATTTAATTCGTTTCGTATCTATTTAGGTATCTATTTCTATTACTAAAAATCATTTAAATTAGACAGCTACAGATCTTCAGATTTACAATAACATTTTTAATATAGTGTGCATTAAAACGCCGCCTGGCCCACTGCGATTTCAAGCTAGGTAGAGTATTTTTGAATGTTCATGCAGATTAGATTTCTTTTTATGCAAGGCAGGTATTTGACCGCAATCGCTCCTGATGTTAAGTGAGATGCAGTCCTCGTAGCATAGTACATAAATCTGTCCTGTAAGTGCTTAGTTACTCTCGCCTTGAAAAGGCCCGGATTATAGTGTACGGTCCCGGTCAAAAATAGCTCCTACTGAGTCCAGCGGCACTGTGTGGCGAGTTTCCTTTGTCGCTAAGCTTTTTGCGGCCTTTTCTATCAGCCCACCATTTGCCTAATCCACAATACGGTTTAGGCCGATCCGATGATGCAAATCCCTAAAAGGAAGCGAGATTTTGCGGTTAAATACACCTATTATTTATGAATATTATATTAGTTTGTGCCCCTTTCGAAATACGAGTAAATAATTAACTAGGAAGCAAGTAGGTACAGTTAAATTGTAAATGTAATCCTTAAATTGTAAATAAATCTAACAACAGGTGAGATCGTCTAGCTTGCTAAAATTAGATTAAAGTTAAGAATACATTTAATTAATCTTGCCGTATTGTCCAAAATGATGATGATTTTGTTATTGCCTTTAGCGGACTAACCACCCAGACGCTAAATAAATAAATTGACATCAAATTGCTTAACAACATTATTCAAATATCTTCCTCAGACTAAGTTCTTTATAACATTAATTCGTCGCATTAACAAGTGTCCTTGAAGACGAAACGTACATCCCTAAAACCCTTTTTCCATCACCAGCAAGTTAGTACTCAGTTAGAATTGCATTAGTTGTAATAGAAACAATTTAACTTTATATCTCCCGAAGAAAAAGTTCCGACTGTGACTTGAATTTATTCCAGCGAGGGCGCCGGATGAAAAACAGATGGGTGTTATTGGAAACGTCCTTAAAATTCTGATTAAGTTCGCACGAGTAGTTATTCCGCTCGATTGATTCAATCTGCTTCAATTTTGGGAAGGAGATGAATTCTAATTGTTTGTCAGATGTTTTTTTGTTCTTTTCAGGACATTATAATGCCCGTTTTCACAAAATATGCTTGCTTAAGTAAAGCAGCAAGTCGAACGCACAGCGATGAATAGAGTGATAATGTGATTGGTTCGTATGTGTGCGTCCACGCGCACTGTGAGACCTCATAGTGATGTTTGTGAATACGGGCGTGAATGTTCCAAATAAGTATGAGCTTCTTCAGGATGACATATTGGCTGATGCTATGAAAAAATTGCGGAACAACTCAGCGAAAATGAGTGTATAGGCTCTTTGCCCACGGAGACATCCCGTTTATTGCAGGATCCCGTTTAGTATTATACGTGTTTTAATATTAACATTCATACAAAAATCCTGTTTGCAGTGTCCACCATAAAACTGATCCGTTCCAATTTGGAATTCGAATTGCAAATACTTGTATGTTCACACGATGGTCCAGTTTTGCGGAATCACGCATTACTGGATCCAGCAAAACTGGATCACCGTGGGAAAGGGCCCTAAAAGTACGAGAACTTTGTATCAAAATAGAAACAACTGGATGATAGAAATTGATACGACGTCAATGAGATACATTTATAATAAATAAATAATCAAGTAAAGGTTCCAGCTGATATAGACAAACGCCCGTATTCACAAACATTACTATGAGGTCTCACAGTGCGCGTGCACGCACAGGGTTACACACGAACCAATCACAGAGCTCTAATCAACGCTATACGTTCGATTTGCTGCTTCACTTAAGCAAGCATCGTTTGTGAATACGGGCGAAAGCTTGCCAACCGTATTTACGGAATTGAATATAAAACAAAAATGGAAGGAATGTGTCCCTGTCAGCGTTTTTTAAACTGCGCCTTGATCGATGGACTCTCAAAAAGATATCAAAGTATCCATCAAACCCCTCTTCCTGATAAGTGAACTGTCGAATAACTGGAGCTATATCCTCCAAAACGAATGTTGTTCAGCAGACTTAAATGTCTTATGGAAGTGACCAAACAATTCGAATAATTGCAATTCAACCGCCTCTGTGGTCTAGTGGTAAGACCACCTGCTTCAGACGCAGAGGTCCCGGGTTCGATTCCCAGTGGGGGCAGATTTTTCTGTTCGGTATGGTTGGTGGTAGGGCTTGTTCTAAGTCCGCCTGGCTAGCTTCCACCATCTTACCTAAGTCTGTCGCCATAACAACAATGTTAACAGCATTATTGTGTTCCGGCAGTTAAAGGTAAGAAGATAGCCAGTTCCTCCGTGGTTGAGGATTCCGGATGAGGCTCGCTTCCACCTTCGACCTGATTGTCACTTACCATCAGGTGAGATACAGGCCAAGAGCTTCCTCGTTGTGGATAAAAAAAAATTGCGCAGATTATATTTGATCATCAGTATCAGGGCCCTGACCATTAGTTTATATTAAAAGTCAATGAATATTTTAGTTCTTGAAAGTAACCGCGCTATACAATGCCATACATCATCATCATCATCATTTCAGCCACAGGACGTCCACTGCTGAACATAGGCCTCCCCCAATGACTTCCACATCGCACGGTTGGTAGCGGCCTGCATCCAGCGCCTTCCTGCTACCTTTATCAGGTCAATGTCATACATTTCATGACATTTTTATGTAGACGCTAACAAGCACACCTAATATAAACTCAAGTTAAGGGCACAGATCAGCCCACGTTAGCTCTCTGTTGGGCACATCTTCAAATAAGCTTACCCTTTGCATTACTCCCAATAACGTGTACCTACCTTAGAAAACAATTTTTGTTTTAAGAATATTTATTATTCGATCGTCATTACTCACGGCCCATTATTTTAAAAAAAATTGATGGACTTGACAAGCTACATTTCTTTTCCATTTTGAATGTTATTATTTAAAGTAATATTTGAAAATTGTGATTGACATTCCTTGATTATATTTGGACATTGTTCAATTAGGTAGTAGGTCTATAAAGCAATGTTATGTATCGTGTTCTCACAAACATAAATTGAAATTGCTTTTAGTTCAAAAATATTTCACACTATCGAAAGTGCATCAAAACTTACATTATCCACGCTCACGGTGCCGGGAGGAATACTCGTAGCGTTACAAATCGGCGTGTAAAGCTTATATCGGTAGAGCTTCATGTAAAATATAGGAGCTTACACTAATTTTGTACTCTTAGCAACTAGTCTTAGTCGACGCAGTAGTAAATTGTTATTCTACGGTCATTTACTCGCAGACTTGTTGATATCGAAAACCATAGACGGCAATATTTATCGGCAGACAGTAGTGACTGAGTTTGATGCGGCGCTTCTTCTCAGCACTTGCCAAATGTTGGGCTCGAAGCGCTGGGAGGGTAAAAAGATTATGAGACATGTAGACACTCCTTAAGAGCAAAATATTTGACGATTTGCAAGTACTATTTAAATTGTATATAAAAATAAAGAAATTTTGACTTTGACTTAGAGACCCCCTGAAAAAAAAGCGGTAATACATTATTGTTATCGAAAAAGTGTCAACACCACGTCTAGCCCCGTCCTGTCCCTCTGACGTGCCATTTGCATGAATGATGGAACGACATCTTCTCCACCCCATTATTTATCAACATGTTGACTACTCTTGAAAGATTTAGTTACTCGCACCGTCGGCAATTAAGATTTATATTTTAAAACGTAGTTTGATCCAAATTCAAGCATATTCAAAGTATCTAGTCATATATTTTATTATTTTTTCTCGACTTATTTAATGTTCCCATTAATCCCTTTATTTTAATCTGCCATCGAAATACTGGATCAAATAGATGCCTACTTATATGCTTTGCCCAAATTTCTGCTATATTCTGCTTACCTTTTGCGATATTTCAGCTAATTCCTCATCTTTTAAATGGTTATCCATCCATCAGAACACTACTTAACTTATATTGTGTTCTCTATATCCTGTTTCCTTAAGAAATTTGCGTACCTATGCTAACTTGTAGTTAGTGTCAACGCTATTATTTTTCCGTACCTTATTCATCATCATCATCATCATTTCAGCCATAGGACGACCACTGCTGAACATGGGCCTGCCTCAATGATTTCCACAAAGTGGCCGGTTGGTGGCAGCCTGCATCCAGCGCCTTCTCGCTACCTTTATGAGGTCGTCAGTCCACCTTGTGTCACCGTATACCTTATTAAACGATGTCAAAGCCGCATCCAGCGCGCTACATCCTTACAAATCGGACTGCGCGTCCCTTCCCGCAGTGGGACGCGCCATTTGCATCAATCACGGGACGACATCTTCTTGCGATTGAGCTGCCCTGGTATTTTTAGAATATTCAAATGTTCCCGGTATCGTTATGGGAACCAAATTGAAGGAGCGAGGCAATTTGGCACAATAGCTACGGTAGAAGTACCAGGGTTTTAATATTAAGCTGGATTTCTATTTTTCTGACTTATTGTGCCACGACTCGTGAATACGGAATCGTTTTCATACATTTTGTATGGTAATGCTTAAACTAGAGTGCCGCATCGTGATGACTTCTGACGTGTCGCATCATGTATAAAAAACGAGCCTGTTCTGGTGCGTCACAATACAACACAGCTTGTTAGACAAATATGAATCCGACTTTACAGAACTTTGACACTCATTTCATTGAATGGCCAAAAAGGAAGTCTAAATGTAAAGTAATAAATGGTAACTTATTTTAACCTGCCTATAGATGGCAGACGATTTTGAATAAAACGTGTCGATTTATGCATCTGTATTTCGGCTTGTCCCAGTCATTTCTCGTTCAGTGGTCACAGTTTAAATAGATAGACGCTATTGGCTATTGCTATAGCTTACCAAAAAACTTACAACAGCACAATTATTTTTTAGGAAACATGTTGTTTCGGCCAACCCAGAGACTTCATTTATGAACTGACTTCATCACTTGAAAAATTAAGAGTTTCCCATAAAAAGTTTCATCTTTTTTGACATAACTTTAATTACCTGACGCTTCACCTTAACTGACAGTACTAACTAACTCAATCATATTGGAATCGATTAATTTTCCCAACTGAATTCAAAAACTGAAACTGGCAAAGGATAAATCACATTCGTAAGCAAGATTGGGTTCACCGCAGGATGTATAGACCCATCCTATTTTCCTGCCAGGGTATGTCTGCAGAATAAGAGACAAATCCGAGCGAGCGGAATGGTGGGATCAATGGTTATTGGAATTGCCCTACTTCTAGGCACCAAAGAGTATAGTGCAGATGTGGATTGAGTTTAAATGCCTAAAAAAAAACATATCGCTTTCATGAGAGATTTTTCAATTTACATTTTATATTTTTTTAAGTTCCGTCAGATTATAGTCTGACGTAGTTAGATTATTTATTTATTTATTTATTGATAAAGGTACACCAACAGCAATACACATTTAAGACATTCACAGTATACAACACATATTGGGGTTTTAGTTTAAATATGTTTGCCAATTACAGGTATACACAACAATTTCCAAAACATTGCAGCTTATTAGATATATTATTTATGTATACAAAACACTAAAAATTTCACAATTAACGAGTCAAGCAATAAAGTTTTCCTATCACGAGTGTGTACTGAAAGGCTGAAAATGATTGTTTAATTTAGTTTTAAATTTGGTAGAGGAATCGTTGAAATTGTCAATATCTGGTATTATGTTTTTCGTTTCGTTGTACAGGTTACATATTCTGGCTATGGGATAGTGTACTCCAAGATTAGTCTTGTGCTTCGGTATGCTGAACAACTTGCGTATAGGGTATCGAGGATATCTGTGAGGGACATTGATTTTAATTTGGCCAAGAAGATTAGTGCTTTTAAGTTTGTTGCTTAAAATTTTGTGAAGGAACATAAGGTCTGCCTTCGCGCGTCGGTTCTTCAGAGTTGTCATTTCGAAGAATGATAGCCGTTGGTTGTAGGGGCTCCTGTGGGATATACCTGGAGTTGAAAAGGCAAGATAGCGCGTGAATGCTCGTTGTATAGATTCAATGCGCTGGGATGGCGCACTATAGACTGGGTTCCAGGCGACGCTTGCGAATTCCAGATGGCTACGCACAAGGGTATTGAAAAGAATCTTTTTAGTTTGAATATTTCTGAAACTTCTCGCATTTCTTTTCAGAAAACCGAGCATACGAGCCGCGCTTCTTATTGCTTTCTCCGTATGAGCAGTGAGTTTCAATTTGCTGTCAAGTATCACGCCTAAGTNAATTAGAATCTAACCTTTTTTTTACCACCTTACTTTAATCGTAACTATTACAAAAACTAGTGATTTTTGTATAGATTTTGACAGACTTTTGACTTTTGTTAAAGTAAAGTAAGATGATGCAACTTAGCTTAAGTGGTGCATTGTTTGCAACTCTTTGTAGTCTCTTAGTCTGTATTATTATGTAGTACATTATGACCATCCGCCAACAATATACTCGAAGGTAGTAAACATCAAAGTGTCGCATCTGTTTTCAACTCTGTAGAGTCTCAAAGCCTGTATTATTATTTAGTGCATTATGGCCATCAGCCAACAAGATACTGGAAGGTAGTAAATAATTAAGTGGCGCATCTGTTTGCAACTCTTTGCCGCGTCTCGAAGTCGGCCGTTACGGGCGGGTTGAGGCTCAGTGAAAAACTGCGATCCTCCTGTTATGCTTTATGGACGCTGGGACCCGCAACTTATGTGGGGTGTACCAAAGAATTGGGGTAGTAGAACACGGATGTATTTGGTAAGGGTTTTGTCAATTTGAAAAGCCAACGCGCTTTTGAAGGGTTAGTAAATGTGACTACGGGATTGGCATGTACAAGATGGCTTGAATCAATTACTGGAAATGTGGTCGACTATATCTAGACATAAAGATGGAAGAAATATAATTATGATTATTGATAGGTACCTATTGGACATCCCAAGAATCACAACGGCATACAACTAGAAACTTTGGTAACGCATAAAAAAGGGTACAAAATAAAAAAGGCAATAGAATCAACAAAAAATCTTATTAATCTGCCATTAAAGCTAAAAATTAATTTTATTTGTTATCATCAAAAGTGCAGGCCAAAATAAGCCTTGAGTTCCAAAGCATAATTATTCCTTAACTCTCTATATCTAATTTTGCTAATTTTTGCCTCACATAAGATAAAGAATTGACGGTATTAGCTCCTGAAAGCGGTGTCGTTTGAAGCATTAGTGCCCTTAAGGAGAATACACTTTAAAAGTTGACGAGAATATTAGGCTTCTGCGAAAACTTTTGCTATTTTCAGCACCTTTTCGAGTAAAATCAAGAATAATGCGCCGAGACTTGGAGGTTGTTTAATATTTTCCATTTGCGATCTAAAAGTTTTGTCAATCTAATCTAAGTAGTTTGTATTAAGGGCTTTTGTTCGAAATTCCACGTATTTTTTGTTTGAGTGACCTTTAATTTGACCATCCAGTTAGATACTCATCACTACATATTATAAAACAAAAAGTCGCTTTGTTGTCTGTCTGTCCCTATGTATACTTATATCTTTAAAACTACGCAACGGATTTTGATGCGTTTTTTTTTGATAGATTGTGTGATTCAAGAGGAAGGTTTTTAAGTATAAACATTGTACCTGTGCAAAGCAGGGGCGGGTCGCTAGTAGATAATAATTTTAAGACAAAAGATAAGACAAAAGACAGGCTAGCTACCTTTGTAATAAACGTTACTTTTTCTAAGCATTATAATAACAAAACTTACAAAAACTGATGCATATCAAAATCAAGCAATATTCCAATGAGTCTTTCCCTTAAGTCTTTCTTTCGTCTTAAATTACTAATTAGAGCGCCTTTTGAATGCCGAGCGGGTGAAACGAAGGGGTGGCAATCAGGCTGCGGTGTGAAACTTATAATTGATACGTATTTTTGGATTTTTGAAGGAATATTCCATTTTATTCATGCTTTGGGCAGTTGGGGGTTGAAGGTTTAAAAGTTTTCCTGCTGAATTTTCTTGGAGAAAATCTTTTTTGAAGCTTTTCTTTCGCAGTGATTCAAATAAATCTAAGATTACGAACATACTTTACTTGTGAAATCCGACTACTATAGGGTCTTTCTTTTACGTAGCAGTAGTTAAAAATGTAAGCTAAACATTATTAAAATAAAAGTACCCATTTATATCGTCAGTCCACCTAGTGGAGGGCCTGCCTACTACGTCTTCCGGCGCGTGTCGTCGCCACTCGACAACTATTTTCCTGCCTTCAGCCCTACGAGCTATGTGCTTCCCTAAGTACCTATTATTAGCTTCTTGAGAATTGTTTTGCTTATTTGTTTTTAAGAACTTTCACAAGGGAACTAATATTAATATAGGTATAATACCTCGTTCGTTTTAGCCAAATGGACGTCCACTGACAAAGGCCTGCCCCAAGAATTTCCACAAAGACCGGTACTGCGCCGCCCGCATCCAGGCACCTCCCGCGACCTTCACCAGATCGTCGGTCCACCTAGTGGGAGGCCTGCTCACACTACGTCTCCTACCGAGTTATTTATATATATTATATATATACTCCCAAGCCGCTTTCGGCTACGGTAACCACGACAAAATTCCTTTAGTCCGCAATAAGAGGGCTACGCTGGGCTGCCCTATCATGTGCCCTCACATGGCTACAGTAGCCAATCTTGTTGGTAAACGTGCGCGAACAATGTCGACACGTTAGGACACCGCTGATGTAGTTGTAAAGTGATAGCCGCTGCTGGTCTGACTTTTCTGGCTTCAGCGCAACTGCTTACGTACTAAAATATGTCACGCGCATCTGACTGCTTCTGTTCTGTTCCTACCCAGTAATTACCCTTCAAATGTAAGTTTTCACAATGAAGAACATTATAACTTAGTATTCCTTCTCGTACATACAGAGACGTTACTTCGTCGCCTGAAGGCGGGTTTGGATGATTCGTCCTTAATGACAAAATTTAATCAGAGGGGAATTTCAAGTAAGTGAAGCGACGACATTTCCATACACTCTACATTTATTATGACATTAAATTAAGTCGCTACCTTTCAGTTGATTACAAATGCTGATTTACACGCTTACAGATAAAGATGATTGTGTAAAAATGTAGATAATGAAGTAATGAATAAAGCGTTATTATTTACTAGCTTTCCGCCCGCGGCTTCGCCCGCGTGGAATTTTGTCTGTCACAGAAAAACTTTATCGCGCGCGTCCCTGTTTCAAAAACCGGGATANCATACGAGCCGCGCTTCTTATTGCTTTCTCCGTATGAGCAGTGAGTTTCAATTTGCTGTCAAGTATCACGCCTAAGTCTCTGACTTCCTTAACTTCTGTTAGGGTGACACCATTCAAGGTGTAGGTGGTGTCAACAGGGTGTTTCTTTTTTGTGTAACTGATGTGGTAACACTTGGCAGGGTTTAGCAACATCCCATTCTGAGCACACCAATCGGAAATGTTACTTAAGTCGGTTTGCAAATGGTTCGCATCTTCGGGTCCCCTGATAGTTTTACTTATCTTAATATCATCAGCAAACATATATACACTGGCGTGACTTATTTTTGCAACTATGTCATTGATGAATATTAAAAACAACAAGGGACCCAGATGAGAACCCTGTGGAACGCCAGACACAGCGTAGAATACTTTTGACTCGTATCCATTTATGGCCACGGCCTGGGGTCTCTTTGACAGATAGGATGCAAACCAACGCAACAGCGACCCATAAAAACCCATGCCTTGAAGTTTGCACAAGAGAATGTCGTGATCGACCTTGTCGAACGCGCTTGAAAAGTCGGTATATATAGTATCCACTTGCAAGCCCATGTCAACCTCCTGAGATACAGTAGAAACAAAAGATACCAAATTAGATTCCACAGATCGGCCACGCATAAAACCGTGTTGTACCTCTGATAAACTATTTTCGGTATAGTTGTAGATTAAGGGGTATACGAGGCATTCGAACAACTTAGAGAAGCACGACAATATTGATATCGGCCGGTAATTAGCGACATTAATTCTGTCGCCTTTTTTATAAATTGGTAAAATTCTGGCTTTTTTCCATTCATTTGGAAACATTCCATCGCGTAAAGAACGATTAAATATTATCGTTAATGGAATGACCAGTGAGGCACCGCATCTTTTTACGAAAAAAGGTGGTATGTCATCTGGGCCGGGACCTCTAATCCATATCTGTGGCCGGGACCCTTTTTNATCTGGGCCGGGACCCTTTTTGGTATTTAGTAGTTTTATTTTTGCTAGGACGTGCGTCTCGGTTAATTGCAAGTTAGTAATGTGCTCATTAGTGCTCGTATCTGAGCTGAGAATATTGATGTTATTGGTAGTTGAGTATACCGAAGAAAAGTGGCTTGCAAATAAATTCGCTATCTCAAGCCCTGAGGACGCGGTCAAGCCATTCAGTTTCATTTCAGAGGGCAGAGCCGAGAGACCTTTGCGTTTATCTTTTATGAAACGCCAAAATTTATCAGGATTTCTACAAATGCTTGTTTCGATTTCCTTCATGTAGTTATTATGACAAATTACAGAAAGTTTATGACAACGTTCCCTAAGTAAATTGTATTCATATTTGTCTCTTAAGTTATTATATCTAATGTATCTTTTACGAGCTTTGTTCTTTTCACCAAGTAGTTTTATCATTTTTTTTGTAAACCATGGTGGAAAGTTGGACTGTTTTGATATATTTTTGGGTACATTATTGACAATTCCAGTTTTCAACCTCTCGTAAAACTCAGCAACAAGTTCGTTTNATTAGTTGGGATTAGTTGGGATTATTATTAAGAAGTTACTTTACACAACTCGTAGGTATTATTAAAAATATACAGTACTATAAAACATACGGGCATTAAGGGTATACTTAACAATGATAATATACCTACGTAGAATACTGTAACTTTCAAAAGTTGAAAGATGATAAGTGTTACATAAATAACTAGACCTTTCTGTGGGATTTGTATAACCCTGCTTTAATAGTTACACTAAATTTGCTTTAAAATTACATTGCTATAAAATAATTACAGGCGTTTGTTACAATTTTAAAAATAACAAAAACTATTTTGAAGATTTAAAAAATTAAACATATTAAATAAATTGATTGAATGTCTCCAAAATAGGACTCTCTCCCATCCAAGGACTTTTCGTAAATGATTTAGTGATAAGAATATCGCAATGGGTTTGGTAGTGGTAAGGCGTGTCGTGAACGACGAAGATGGTCGCTCCTATGAAGAAAGGACTAAGTAACGGGAATGTTACTAGGAGTCTGGTAATAATGCGGGGTTTCATTCAAGGTGGTCGCTCCTATAACTCCGCCAGCAGCCACCAGCAGCAACCGCCGTCTCCTATGATGCCTCAGCAGCGAGGGAACACTGGCGAAGCTTCGTTCCCCGCGCCGAGCGTAGCCCAAAGCCAGCCGGCCGTCGGGGCGCCGGCGCACGCCTACGTTATGCACTGCGTTCGCGCATGACACGGTTAGCGTGTACGCGTGGTTGGGCTGAAAAAACAAAGAAGTTTCATTAGTTAATTCTTCCACCGTGTAGTTACAACGCAGGAGAACCAAAGGGACCGATATAGCCTACAGAATTGCTTAAAATCAAGTGGCAGTGGGCGGGGCATAGCTCGAAAAGTTCTCGAGTGGCGACCACGAGCCGGAAGACGTAGAGTGGGCAAGCCCCCCACTAGGTGGAGCGACGATCTGGTGAAAGTCGCGGGAGGTCGTTGTGGAAATCCTTGGGGGAGGCCTTTTCCAGCAGTGGATGGGTTGGTGGTGGTGGTGGTGGACGTTTCCACCGCTGCGACTCCTGTGTAGCCGGGATCTACAGCTTGGCCGCCAATAAGAACCCAACCAGTGTAGGTAATTAATATTTGTTCCAAGAGAAAGTTACCTCTCATTGGACTCGAAAAGTTAAACGATATTCGGGGAAATTCAACATCGGATCGGAGCTAAGTGTGTTAGTGTGATTAAAGAAACTATTTACTCTCAGAATTGTGTTCACAAAATTATAGTACGACGTATTATTCTTTGCCTTGTCCCCACCTTTATTTTTGCCCTAGTCCGACATTCTCTCGCACAAATAGTACAGTAATAAGTTTGCTCACTCGACAAACCCTAAAAGCCTCACGACACCCTGTTTTATTTCTCCTGGCAACAATATTATTTTATCATCCCATCCGCAGCAAACTTAATAATGCTGGCTACAGTAAAAACATGCGTTTTCGTTCCTTTATACTTGTATTTGCTATGGTGGACACAATGCGAATGTATTCAGAAACTTTTAACTGAACGTTTAACTTCAAAACAGCTATTTCCAATGTAAAGTTGAATATTATGCAGTAAAAAAGCACTAACATTTTATACATTCAATATTTTTATCCCATACCTACTTATTTTCATCCCTTCAAGTTTTGAGACAAAAGAAACCTAATTTCGTTCTCGTATGTCCAGTATCTCATTAAAACGTTTCATTTAGATCAAAATAAAAGTAGTTAAAATAATAGGTAGTTGGCAGTATTAAGAAATGGATGAAGGATTTCATTTTTCCATGTTAAAAATGGAATGGGTAAAGAAACATAATAGTCGGCCGTTTGGTGTAGTGGTTCGAAACGGACTACTATTCCGGAGGTTGCGGGTTCGATTCCCGCACAGTACAAACATTTGTGTGCATGAACATATTTGTTTGTATTGGACTGGGTGTTTTCTATGTATAATAAGTATGTATTTACAAAAAAAAAAAGTATTTAAGTATGTTTATATCCGTTCTCTAGTACCCATAGTACAAGCTTTGCTTAGTTTGGGACTAGAAGCGCAGTGTAAAATGTCCAAGGATATTTATTTATTATTTATTTAAACATGGGAAAAAAGAAGTTGAGTCGACATCACATCATGTCACCTAACTACACAAAAATGCCTTTTTGTCCACCTTTTTCTGCCGGTCTGTACTTACAATCAAATATCACACGAAAATATCTCTTCTCGCTCATCTTAGCCTCCCTACGTTATGTCCCTGCCCATTCTGCGCCACTAACAATATGCCTACACGGGCAGGTACACATTAGGGAAATTACTACTTCCACAACGTTCACATATCTGCTACTTCCATCTTATTTTATCGCGTGCCGTGAGTAAGCAACGGAGTGTGTGACGTCCGCCATATTGTATTGTGTCATTCAACGTAAAACTATGTGTACCTAGATGAATTGGCACATTTTCTGCTATACGATGAAATAGAAGTTACGTCAACCTCAGCCTTATTCATTACGTAGTTTTGATATAATATTGAGCATAATTCCCAGGTTTGGAAGAATAATTTTATAAGTTAAAATGTTAACTGTTTACTAACGCCCTGTATTATAGAACGTTTTAAGCTGTCAGCTATAGCTGCGCTACCTCAAGTGCAAAACACATTGAGAACATTTCGACGGGAATTTCGTAATATTTGAAGTTGCTATATGAGTACTAACAATCATCAGAAAAATTCGATGAATATAATCAGAAATTCATATTAAATTATGTTCGCCTGAGAACTGAGGCGTTGAAGTGATTTGATACAACAAAACAAAATCACTTCTCGCAAATCCACTACCGGATCGTTTACTCTCTGTGCATTCGCCGCTTTATTCTGTAAACCAAAAAGAACATACCTGACTAGAAGGTCTCAATATAAACGTCCCATCGGGCTGTCCCCTCAGCAAGTTCTCCGCTTCAGTCCGCTCCACGTTCATGTAGTAAGGCTCGTTCTCCACCGGCACCGGAAGCGGCCGATCCGCCATGTTGTGCTTCTCCGCTCGCACTTCCGTTTTCTCCAGTGGATTATTCTTGTCGTCCTCATGTTCGGATTCGTCGGATTGATTCGCGTCGCTCGTTTCTGGGGATTTATAAGTAATTAGTTATGCGGGGCGGATCTGAATATGGATCGGGCTCGAAGGACTAATGACGGTAATAAGTATGGATTAAGAAATACGTAATGGAGTGTCTAATTTGAGATGATATTATTTTGTGTAAGATAAGAAAATTCTGTAGAGGGTATTTTTAGGTTAATCCGTTTAAACAAAAGGTTTAAAAAGTTATGAAATTGAGGTTGCGGTTTTTATATCTCCATAATATAAGTTACGTAGATATGTAGGTACGTTTGAGAATACTCATGTAGCAAAAACCCTAGTACTTAATGTACAAATTGTATGTAGGTAAGGTTTCAGGTCTGTTTGTCAAACATGACGTCTCACCTGTGACGACATCGGTGAAGCAGTGCAGCGTGTGGTAGACGGAGTCCACCAGGCTGTCTGCGACCCTGGCGACCAGGTTGAACACCAGGGGAACGCTCACTCGTAACCACCAGCACATCATCAGGTGCTTACGGTCACATTTTATGGAAACACACGTTTCTGTTTTGTTTAGTTTTTACACTAAGTATTTGCACTCATATGTACCTAAGTTTGTATTTTTCCAGTCTAGTCACCAATACTTCTCTAATATCATTGTTAACTCGATTTCCTTTATTCTTTATGTGTCCGTTTTATGGCGTTACCGCCAAAATTGAGCCATTTCAAGTTTTTATAGCAAAATTACTGAAACGGCACAAATCAAGCGGTTTTATCGCTAAAACGATCACTTTAGGAAGTATACCTACTAAGTAGGAGAAAAAAATAAAACCGACTCCAAAAAACCTACACTAAAAAGTAGAATAATAATTACTAATTACCCACTTATTTATTAGGACGAATTCTTTCAATTATTAATATTTATGTAGGTATACCATGATTGATACTTCTGGAGTCGGTGCCAAGATTATGAAACATGTAAAGTTTGCCTGCACCGACTCCAAAAGTATCAATCATGGTATACCTACATAAATATTAATAATTGAAAGAATTCGTCCTAATAAATAAGTGGGTAATTAGTAATTATTATTCTACTTTTTAGTGTAGGTTTTTTGGAGTCGGTTTTATTTTTTTCTCCTACTTAGTAGGTATACTTCCTAAAGTGATCGTTTTAGCGATAAAACCGCTTGATTTGTGCCGTTTCAGTAATTTTGCTATAAAAACTTGAAATGGCTCAATTTTGGCGGTAACGCCATAAAACGGACACATAAAGAATAAAGGAAATCGAGTTAACAATGATATTAGAGAAGTATTGGTGACTAGACTGGAAAAATACAAACTTAGGTACATATGAGTGCAAATACTTAGTGTAAAAACTAAACAAAACAGAAACGTGTGTTTCCATAAAATGTGACCGTAAGCACCTGATGATGTGCTGGTGGTTACGAGTGAGCGTTCCCCTGGTGTTCAACCTGGTCGCCAGGGTCGCAGACAGCCTGGTGGACTCCGTCTACCACACGCTGCACTGCTTCACCGATGTCGTCACAGGTGAGACGTCATGTTTGACAAACAGACCTGAAACCTTACCTACATACAATTTGTACATTAAGTACTAGGGTTTTTGCTACATGAGTATTCTCAAACGTACCTACATATCTACGTAACTTATATTATGGAGATATAAAAACCGCAACCTCAATTTCATAACTTTTTAAACCTTTTGTTTAAACGGATTAACCTAAAAATACCCTCTACAGAATTTTCTTATCTTACACAAAATAATATCATCTCAAATTAGACACTCCATTACGTATTTCTTAATCCATACTTATTACCGTCATTAGTCCTTCGAGCCCGATCCATATTCAGATCCGCCCCGCATAACTAATTACTTATAAATCCCCAGAAACGAGCGACGCGAATCAATCCGACGAATCCGAACATGAGGACGACACTCAGTGAAAACAATAATCATATAGTTATTCAATAGTATGTTTTTGTACACTTCATTCGTCTTCGTTCTGATGCCACGTGTATTTTGATAGTATATATTGAATTTCACAATTAAACACTGTAACATTCTTGCTAATACTTAGTCTATTTGATTGACGCTACACTATCCATATTACGGATGAGCAGTGCCTCGCTGAATTCATCTTTTCGGATAAAAATTCTGCCGTTGCGCACCCATGTGAATTTGTATTTGCATTCCTTGGCTTTCAGTCGTGTGGCAGCGTGCAAAGCTTTGTTTGTTGGAGATAGATGTTCTTCTTCTGCATTCTTACCTTTTGTATGCCAAAAAAAAATTGATGGTTGGTTGGCCACGTAGTATTAAAGGTTTGTAATGCTAATAATAACATTTAAATCGTGTAACTCCTATTAAATACAAATAATAAAATCTTCAAAATGGCAGATTAGCAAACAATATTATAATCGAACCCTTTCACTATAGAGCAAATACTCTTCAATTTGTATGGGATGAATGTATGGGTTGAATGTATGGACTCTATGAATGAACGATAATCCTTTTGGAATTTAAGTGAACAGCTAGCATCGAATTCAGACTTGAAAGTTTGAAGAACTTAATTGTAAAGATCTTAAAAAGCTTTCATGTAATAAGAATTATTAAAGTTTCAAGTAAGCTATGATATTATCTCAAATTATACATACGCCCGTATTCACAAACGATGCTTGCTTACGTGAAGCAGCAAATTGAACGCACAGCGTTGAATAGAGCTCTGTGATTGGTTCGTGTGTCACCCTGTGCGTTCACGCGCACTGTGACACCTCATAGTAATGTTTCTGAATACGGGCGTTAGTACTAAGTACTACTGTCATCTTGGCTGCATAACACCTGATGGAAAGATAAACTACTTATCTAACCTCCAACTGCTGAAACATCAATCTCTACTAATATTATTAATGCTTTGTCTGTCTGCTACGCTTCCACGCCGCAACTACTAAACCGATTTTGATGAAAGGTATAGAGATTTAAATCCCTGATTAGGACAGGATAGTTTTTATCCCGGTCTTAGAAGTAAGGGCGCGCGCGATAAAGTTTATTCTCTTCATGCGGTTGAAGCCGCAGGCAAAAGCTAGTGTTGAATATTTGATTTTAGAACATGAAACTGGATATTAAATGCACAAATTACAGCACACTGAAAAAAAAATTACTGAAGACAACAAAATGGACAGCAAATTTACAATCCCGTCCAGTGGGGGGTGGGTGGTAATTACCGACACCTTGTTCCGACTCGAGGTGGCAACCTCATTAAAGTCCTCCTTAAGATTATTATCTCTTAGTAAGGAAATATTATTAAGAGCACAATAGATTCTTTTGATAGAGTAGTTTTAGTTGCAGAGAAAAGTTGTAAGGGTGTAAATTAGACGAGTCTTCCAGTGACTTGGCCCACTTTTAGCTTTGTCCACGTGCCAAGTCACGGGTTTGATTTTATTAGGTAGGTACTTGTGTGCTACGTGTGTACTCTTTAAGGCTTTTTGGGAATTCCAAGAAGTTGTGTTGCTCCTGTTCATTAGATTATTTGTTGTGAATAGTCTATCGATTCTTTATAAATAAAATCATTCTCTTTAATTAGTAATGGGTTACAGTGTTTTAGCCAACATCTCATTTTTTTAGACGTACCACATCTGTAACCAGTGATTCAATTCTAAAAAACCGTTTCACCTATAAAAAGCTCTATCAACGAGTGTCATTTGCCCATTTTCACCATCAATCCGTTATTTTTAAGTGACCCCTATGAAAACAAAGTTCCTATTAAGTGTTACCATAGAGGTCATTTAAAAATTAGGGAAACGGGCAAAAGTCTACTTTTTACCACTAAACACATCCCCAATGTTACCAAAATGCCTATGCCAAAACACTCAAACCCGCGGGCGAAGGCTAGCCAATAAACAGTACAAAGCACCCATCCCTCTCTGCGACCTCCCTCTCCCTCTAATGTTATTAAGCATCCATTTTTGTAAGCGCGCCGAGCCCGATCCAATTTCAAACTCATTTGTTACGAGTAAAACAATTATTAAAAAACGCCAGTGATTTGGCTAGCAATTTTTGTCATTTTACATCACTTAGTAAGGCTTAGGATGCTGTGGAGTCGCTTTTGTGAGAATAATTTGACAATATTTTTGTAGCTCACGAGATAAGTCTCCTTATAATATAACCCTATTGTGGAAACTAAAAGTGGTTCTACCATTAGTCAATGATGATTGATCTACTCGTACACTAACTAATATTATAAAGAGGAAAGATTTAATTATTTGTGTGAATTGAATAATCTTCAAACTACTGAACTTCTTCTTAATCTCGTGTCAACAGCAAACCTACACAGCGTCAGCCCAAAACTCCGCCACAAGAGTGGCGTTGTCATTGACTACTGGACTGATTTGAAAAACTCTTTCACCATTAGAAACCTACATTATTTCAAATTAACAAAGGCGGCACGAAGTTCGCCGGGTCTGCTAATGATAATAATTTGACAAAAATGTTTTTAACTCGTGAGATAAGCCTCCTTGTAAGTTATTACGAGTATAACCCTATTGTGGAAACAAAAAGTGAGAATGGCACTACCATCATCAGTCAATGATGATTGATTAAGTTACAAAATTGTAGCTAGGGTAAGTGTTACCACAAATCGTAAGTAATTACTTTTAAGAACTGTCCAAATGCTAGTCCAGATTTAAATTAATTGTGTTGCAAAAAAACCTATGGCAACACTTTGTTCGTCATTCTTCTCCACAAGAAGCCCATGAAAATGCATCCAATTTGTGCGATTCCAAAAGCTTCATTTCAATCCCCTGCGACGCACTCCTAACACAGAAGCTATTTGGAGAGATTAATCTGCACTACAAACTACTTATTAATAAAAAAATCAGTAAATCAAAAACTGCTTGGGTTTTCAGTGCTGAAAAAAACGTCTTTCAATGAGTACTTCATTGAAAGACGTTTTTTGGGATTAATAAGAATTATTTTTATTAATCCCAACTATCAGCAGGGAAGCGCTGGACGCAGGCTGCTACCAATCGATCAACGTGGAAAGGAGGCCTACGTTCAGCAGTGGACGTCCTATGGCTGAAATAATGATGATGATGATGATGATGAACTATCCACATAACGTCCAGCTGTAGACGTAATTTTTTTGACTGAAACAAACGAATACCAATTATCCTACAAGGCTCATGATGGTCTAGATTTTTCATGATGATCAAGAAACGATTGAGCATTGAGTATCCAAAGTTGTTATAACCCACCCTACAAAATATACAACGCACAGTGTGTAGAAGCCACTTCGGCCCTGTCCATTAGGGGCACTCGAATTTTTGCAGTAATCGAGTCTCGTGCGTCGCCGTGTATGATATAATGGAGGTTCTGCAGGTAGGTAATAGCTGGAGAGGTGAACGTTTTAAATAGCCAATACAGGGTGTCCCAGAATGGGTGAATCAAACTACTAGGGAAGGTAGCTCTACTAATGTACTATCCCTAAAAAATATGAAAAAAAATAAAGCGCATAAGGACATAACAAAAAGTTTTTTTTTTAAAGTGAACATAAATCAGATTTGCCTAAGTATTTGGCTTTAATTGCTGAGTTTGGAGTTTATTTGTACTTTTTTCTTACTAATATTAATTGTACATGATCGGTTCGTTTATCTGTAAACAAACTTTTGAAAATAATGACTAGATTTAGTGTTTGGAGCACTTTATTTAAAAAAAAATCCGAACTCAATTTTTTTTTTCATTTTTAGGGATAGCACATTAGTAGAGCTACCTCCCCTAGCAGTTTGATTCACCCATTCTAGGACACTCTGTATAATCAGAATTTAGATATTGCTACTTGCTGTACTAATAAGTTAGATAGAACACACTCTATAGCACTTACTTTACACCTATAGACTACACCACCAACAAAAGAAAGAAATATACAAAAGAGATGGCACATTTAGGCGCTCTTATCGCTATAAAGCGATTATATTCCAGCCAACCTAGAGCACAGTATCTTAGAATAGGGTTTTTTTAATAATATTAGTATTATATTTTGAACAATTTTTGCAGTAATCGAGTCTCGTGCGTTGCCGTGTATGATGTAATGGAGGTTCTGCAGGTAGGTAATAGCGCAATATAATGGGTGAGAGCAAAGTTTAAATAGCCAATCAAATAAACAGAATTTTTATAACGCTTCTTGCTGAATATAATTAACATTAAGTATAACAGCAAGGGAATTAAGTGCCATTTAAAAAGCATAATAGGTTGGATTATTTAGGGCGAAGGTAGATAGAAATGAGCTTCATCATCAGTCAATAGGAATCTTACCTCCAACTGCTAACGCCCGTATTCACAAATATTACTATGAGGTCTCATAGTGCAGTGCGCGTGGACGCACAGGGTAACACACGAACCAATCACTGAGCTCTATTCAATGCTGTGTATCCTAAGCTAGCAAGCTGTTAAAATTGTTGCTATAGCTACAAAGGTACCTTATTATCACTTTGGTTACCTTAAATGTAAGACAACACATCAGTATCCGACAGGATACTTTTTGTTGCAAATTAGCATTTATTAAAACTACTTAGGACACCAACCACGGAGTAAATGTATTGAGCCTGAACCAGTATGCACCCCACCAAAACTGTATTTAACGCTCTACATTTTTACAAATTACCACTTATTACAACTACATAAGAAGCTACAGAGTATCAATTTACCAAAACTGTGTTTATTACTTGCTAGTTGCTATGAACCCTACAATTACAGTTTGATACCCGAGCAACGCGTGAGCATGTCATTAGTTCCGCGCACTGTCGTTACCGCAGCGGGGCGCCACTGTCGCGATTTTGGTTTGCTTTTGTGATGCTGTTTAACGTTTTTTGGGGTCCGTTGGGAAATGCAGATAAAAATGTGTTTAAAAAACAACTTTAACAATTCATTTGTTATTGGGGTAAAATTAGGTAGGTATACCTATTTACCTACCTATTTTATTTTTTTAATTATACCTTTTTCTTAGTTATTATCGATATTCCTCTGTGATAAATTAAATAAATATTTATTGAAAAGTTTAAAACCATTAAATCTTACCGCTTTCATTTTATTTTATTTTGATTAGTTACGTTGCTGTTAGTTTTACACCGACACATTATTATTAAATTGTAATCTCAAAAACGTTTTTTTTTTGTTTCTTTTTTACGCATTACAAGGCAGGGCAGGGTATTTGACCGCAATCGCACCTGGTGTTTTATAAATGTGACGCAGTTTAGGATACTTATTTTTCTTTCAGAAATTAAAATGAAGTTACATCATCCACAACTGAAAGTATTACTATTAAGAATATACAGAACCCTCCAACCCATCGTTTGAACTAACATCAGACGGGCCGTCGCCAGCGGGTGTCCGGTTCGAATCCCGGTCGAGGCAACGCGTTTATTCCGATATTTTCCCCGGGCATGCCCACTGGGCCAAAGTGATTGAAATTTTAAATCAGTTACGTTGATTTAAACTGTGATCGCATTTGTTTGAGTGTTCCGCACATGTCAAGTTTTTTGATGATTGAATGATGTTTCACTCGATTAGCGAAGAGTTAGATGATTGGGTGATTTCGATTGCAAATGGTTATTCAACACGCATGAGTTTGTTATAAAAAAATGATTTGAGTAGAATTTTGTCAAAAAATCCTTTACAAAATTGTGTTAGGCATATTCATTGTTCTAAATAGAATTCAACCATCGGCTTAAGTCAACATTTAGTTTTGAGTCTTGTTCAACAATACAAGCAGTCACATTAATTTAACTATTTGTCTTAGTAACCAGGAAATAACTTCTGTTTCGAAGTTTCTCAGAAAATACCTAAGATAAACTAGGCAATATATTTTTTTAATTACTTGTTTTTCTATACTTTAACCGAATTATTGTGAAAAATATTTTGTGTACCTAGAGATACTAAGCTAGATAGCTTTGTAAGATTTAAAAAAAAAACAAATTTCAAATAAAATATCACACCTAATAGCTAATTTTAACCAGTAAAACATTATCAAAACATATCTCATTATTTGCAGAGTATTCAAAGAACAACAATTACTTTTGCAATTTGCGTTCACTCACTATAACCGTATTTACGAAATCCAGTTAGCACTACGAAGTATGTAATGGGATCGTTTGGTGCTCAAAATTGAAATTTAAAACAATCTTATTCAACAGTGGGGTAGAGTCAACCCTAAATTATAGTATAAATTATTTCAGTAAGTTCAACATAGAAAGACTGAACACTCTGGAGAGAAAAGATCTCTTCTAGAAATTCCATATCGACCGTTTCTTCGTTGTCTGCATCCAGTCTCATGTCCAGATGCATCAAGTCGGTTTGAACCGATGACCCGGCATTCACCGGTCACGTAATTATTTTAAAGGCAGCTAAAAGACAAATTAATAGTATGCGAACATCAGTCCTCTCCAACCCCTGCCAGCAGATCCTATTTCTGGAGTGAAGAAAGAAAGAATTTCCTGATAAATCTATACTATATTTTATAATAATATTATAAAGAGGAAACCTTTGTTTGTTTGGTTGTAATGAATAGGCTCAAAAACTACTGGACCGTTTTTAAAAATTCTTTCACCATTCGAAAGCTACATTATCCACGAGTAACATAGGCTAAATTTTATTTTGGAAAAAAATAAGGTTTAAACGTCCACGCGCGCGAAGCCGCGGGCGGAAAGCTAGTAAATAATAAATAAATAAATCTTTGGACAATTTCACACAGCGCCAGCTAGCACCAAAGTAAGTTAATGCTTGTGTTATGGGTGCTAGCTTAATAACGGGTATACTACTTATATACTTTTTCAGCATACTCGTAGTAGTCCGTTCTGAACCACTACACCAAATGGCCGACCGATGATGACACAGTACATTTCGTAGTTTCTGCAATTTCACATCTACCTCCACAATGCACCTACTAACTACCTCTGCACTGTGGTTACGTCTGTTATTGAACATTGCCTCCTGGAGGGGACGAGATGTTATCGTCCCGGACTATTATCGCCAACAATGGGTTCTTACGAGGCAAATTACGCGAAATTTAACATTCGATCGAAGATAACCAGTCAATTTGTATAACTTGGGAATCTATTCAATATGTATACTTGTTGACTATTGTTATAATGTACTTATAAATTGTTATTATTGGATTACGGTTGTAATTAAAGTAATCTAAGATGCTTTTATTGAAACTTTTTTTATTAAATGAGCAGAGGCGAAAGCACCGGCAAACTCTACCCTGCATTATAAGTACTTGCGTGAAAGTTGAAATTANTTTTTTTGAAGTCGGTTGAAAATAAGCTATCATTTAGTGTTTGTAATTACTTTCAAAGAAGAAATTAATGACCAGTAAACAGGCGTTATTATTGTAGTTTAAACATTCCAAAACGATCACACATTACATTGTATACATTTAAGTACAATTTTTAATGTAACTTTGAGATTCGTGATTAAATTACGATTATCTTGAAAAAATTACAACTAACTGACAACTGCGTAAACCAACGAAAGCTCTGAAAACAGAATGACTCATTTTCTATTTTGTCTTCTGACAAATGTATATCGAAGTATGAATCTCAAATGACCCAAAGCATCTAAAAGTACCTACATAAACTGAACAAATGACTCATGACACTGACTCAACCGAGACTTTACCAATTAAATCAATTACAGTCTGTCTTGTTAATAATGATTGACTCTTATTATTCGAACTAGATATGGTCATACTTTTATTATTTTATTCACTTCACAATGACAATGCAGTCCATAAAGTACTACAAAGGTATAAGGATCTTCTCGAGGTGAATTTTTAATAATTAATAAATATTAGAATTCAAAGTACAATGAATGAAACAATGAAGGTTTATTTGCAAAATTAGTACTTATTTGTTCGATCAACTTTGGTTTCTCCCTAAAAAACTCTAGCGCTTCTTAAAATGTAGATATTTAGGCTTTGAAATTGCCTAGAAAATTATGGTCATAAAATATATTAATATGGCTTTCTCTCATTAGATTAATTTTCTAATAACAGCAAGATTCCATAGATTTCGCCACCCAAAATCATAAACAATCGACGGTTGTCTAGACTATAGTGACTCTTGCTTAAAACTAGAGGTCGCACAAATTCCCAAGCTAGTTTAGAAACAACAAGTTCCAAGAATTAAACGTAATATTTGACCAAATCCCTAGTGTTATCACAGTAAATAAATACAGTTAAATCGATCACGAAAGTTGTACTTTAACAACCAATCTTAGAAAATACACAAACTTATATTTTAACCAAAATAAGCTCTGTCCAATATATTTTAATCTATCAGTAAAGCTCAAACTCGTCTAGCCTACTTGTGGATTCAATCTTAAAACGAATAACAAACACTAAACTAAAACCGATCTCAAGAGTTTTAAATTTCACAATTTATTTCTCACTGTTTGTCTTTAATACACTGAAACTCAATTTCATATCGAAATTCAATCACTGATTTTCACTGAAACTCAAAAGTTCAAGTAAGTCACCTTGGCTGTGATTTTTAACCGGCTTAAAAAAAGAGGTTTTCAATTCGACTGTTTGTTTTTCTTATAACTGATATTGTATTATTGAAATTTATAAAGTACACGTTCGTGTATGGTGTGAAACTACAAGGAATGATGCGTATTCCATACTGTTGTTGTTATTTTTTTGTAATTAAACTATTCATTATTGGGTAGTGATGTCTCTACAAGATGCATTCGGTATATCGATGAAATTAATTGTATGCATGTAAGCAGTGTGTCACTCAAACCAAAGCCTTAAAAATATATTTAGCATTGGAGTTTCAGAAAATCATGGTGAGAAATCCTAAATATTATTTAAATTTAATTTTTCCATGTAAGTCGAATGTTATTTATATTTTGTATCAAATGCAAAGAATACATGGTATAGTGGCGGATAACTCTTAAAATCTTAATCCAAGGTTGTGAAAATTTTGTTTTAACCCTAAAACATTATGGACTAATGTAAATTAAAAAATTAAAAGACAAAATTTAATCTAAACACTAAATTTTAGTCTTATGTTTTTTTGAGGAGAAGCCTGACTCTCGTTACACAGGTTAACCTTATACGAGAGCGGCACATATCTTGTAATTGTAAAGTGTTTATTTAATAAAAGTATTTTCATTTTCATTTTCATTTTCAATGTAACTAGAGATGTAGAATTCATTGGTAATTAGCATCGCTATTATGTTTTATCGACAACTTCCCGCCCCTACACACAAGGCGAACACATGTGGCCGCCCGGCACTGTGACAAAAAGAAACTAACTTATGAGAAAGTAACACTTTCAAAAAGAAAATAAACATGTACTTTTTTATTCTTCCGTTCTTTCAGTTCCTTTATAATAATTGAAATTCGATTAATCTTCATTGCCACCCAGGCCAAAGTCAATTGCAAATTGCGTGTAGTAGTAACCTATTACGTATACTTTAATGGATAAAGATATTAAAGTTTGAAATTTGATCTAGAATATTCAATTTGCTAAGACGTCTCACAGCATAAATTAGGGAACCATCAATCTTGAAGTTCTAATCACATACCATGTGTCTGTCATTATAAACTTACATTTTGTATAAGGTACCGAATGTTGGAAAATTGAACTTATTTCAGCAGCCCATATTTAGCTCGTTTTTTGAACTCGTACTTTATAAGTAAGTAGGAGAAAGAAGCATATATAAACATACATAGAGATAGAGAACCTTTAGAACGCGAATCCGACTCGCACTTGACTTTTTTTTATAAAGAGATTGTTGATATTGATGTCGATTAATCCAGCTGTATCCATCTCTGTCACTCGCCCGGGGACGAATTATTTGACATGAATTTATTTATATTGACTCAAGCAAATTGCTCAGTCGACTCGAGCCGAAAGTTCCCTTTCAAACAAAGGGCTTAATGCAAATTACTTGTTATAGTGAGATCCCTTTAATTTATTTGTCTCTTCAGTTCAGCAGTAAAAGTTAAAATACAGACCTAATAAAAAGTTTCTGTAGTTAAATAAAAAATAAACTGAATTAAACATAGCACTGCTGTGTTTTGATAATTTAACAAAGATACATTTTAATGTATGCTTCACGTCACAAGAAACATTATCGTAAAATTTCGGGGAAGGGTTATTAAGTGTCCTTCTCGGTAACCGATGCTAGTCCTCTGCCCGCGGGCCGACCGCAAACCACTGTGCACAGAGTGTCCGTTGTAGTGATGCGCAAATGTCGATATTTTGACTGTCGAATGTCGATAGTTTTAAAGAGACAAATGCCCAATAGTCCACTGCCCGCGGGCCGACCGCAAACCACTGTGCACAGAGTGTCCGTTGTAGTGATGCGCAAATGTCGACATTTTGAATTTCGAATGTCGAAAGTTTTGAAGAGACAACGGCCCAATGGTGTCAGTGATCGGTGACGGACTGGCCGAATCGAGATGTGAAGAACGCAAGGTTGAACCTTGCTGACACAGCTCAATAATAGCTGAATCCAATCGTGACACAAACCACGAGGGTTACGGCACTATTAGTAATTTGTATCTATAAATAATAAGCTTGTTGACCTTCTCTTAAATACTAAAATTAAGTAATGTACCGATACCTGACAGGATCTGCCATGTTCCTGGCATCTGTCAGAAACATATTATTAAATAATAAATAAATAAATAAATAATCTTTGGACAATTTCACACAGCGCCAGCTAGCCCCAAAGTAAGCAACTTCATGCTTGTGTTATGGGTGCTAGCTTAACGGATATACTACTTATATACTTTTTTTTTTTAAATACATACATATTATACATACTAACACCCAGACCCGTCACAGAAATTAAAATTCATCATTTCAATTTCTGCCCGGCCGGGAATCGAACCCGGGACCTCTCGGCATAGTAGTCCGCTCTGAACCACTACACCAAACGGCCGCCGATTATTGCAAAATTTCACTTATTAAAACTACTTCATAAATACCAATTTTGCACAAATAAATTGACCAAGCACATACAGCTTAGCTTAATGATAGGTATTGTGCAATATAAATGAAACAAGAGTTTGTTGACTAGTACCTGTGTAGATCATTATTTATCGATACGCTACTTATAGAATTGACATCACTAGACCATTCCATTATGTGGGAAATACTTTCCCACCAGCTTGTATGAACTGTTAAGTAATTCTGTGAATATTGTTACCGATCCTGATCACGAGTGTAATGTTTGTTTAATTATTATTAGATACCTAAGTTTATTTATTTACGTTGTTGGTTTTGATAGAGGCTTAGTGTTTTGTATGTCTATTGGACTCAAAGCTCGTTCAAAGTTTTGTGTATTTAATGATAAAGTTACCAGCACTTTCATTTTATTTTCATTTACAGCTGTAAATAAATATTGAGCAGTGTCTTATCATTGAAATAAATGAAACGAATTGAGGACTTCATCCCAATTTCTAAATATTTGATCTAGCCAGATTATCATTTTGAAAGTAGATACTCTAAAATCAATATTTTCACAAAGGAACGGTAAGTGAATATATAGGTACTTACTTATTTTTTGTAAGCACCTAATATAATATTGCATAGAGTCGTAAAATGAGCGCTGTCCTACGGGTTCGTCACGTGACTTATTGGCTCGCTAATTTCATTTCTCCGAAATGAGAGCTGGCAGGGAGTGCCTCACACCGAACTGTAACGATAGGAGTAGGTGTAATACATCGAATAGCCATTGCCATTATTGGGGGAAACTAAATGTTAACTCTATTTAATTCATTGTTCATTGTTCATTTTGTTTTTGTATTTTGATATGTAAATGACTGTAACCTGTATGTGTACTTATTGAATAAAATAAAATAAAAATTGTTTACTTATTTCATCATCATCATTTCAGCCACAGAACGTCCACTGCTGAACATAGGCCTTCTCTAATGATTTCCACATCGCCCAGTTGGTCGACGCCAGCGACGGTGTAATTAGAGACAGCTTACTGTGCAGTACATGACCAAGCTTAGACTAAGATCTTTATTTGACTAAGCAAGTCAGTCAGATCCAAAAAACAAACCACTGTAGACCCTACTTTAGGTGGTAACGCATCGAAATTGAAAAGTCTAGACAAAAATAAATAATTTCAGACACAACAAATCATACAAGTAAATAATTCTAAAAATGTACAAGCACCCACGCCTATAACCGTCCTACGTCATAAAGTTATATCACATTTGTTGGGAACTTAATCCGAGAGCGTATTTCACTTTCGCTGAAGTTTTATTGGCTTCACAAAAGCTCGCATTACTTTTACCGTGATAACTTCTTTTCAAATATTACACGTCAAAACAAGTTAAATATGCTAATACTCGTACTTGTATGTGACTTTGCAAAATGATGTAGTAGACGAATATAAATAGAACGATATTTTTATTATAAAATATGGTTATCTATAAGCGCAACTAAAACTCTTTGCTCTATATACTTGCTGTATTATTTTTTGTATATTTTAGAATTTATTGGCAATAGTTATAGCTTTTAAAAAAATGAGGTTTTGATGACTATCTCGACTTTTCGAATCCTCCTGCGTGCAGTTGCTCGGGCACTCAGGGCACATCATGTGCTTCATCGGCTGGGGAACAAAACCGCACGCACTCCATGTTTGAGCCATCCAAGAATTTCAAATGACCTGAACCCCACCTGACCAGATTTTCAAATTAATTAATTAAAATTATTCACCGTCGGCCCTAATAACCCACGACAGATGCCAATCTGGCTCATGAATCATCAGTACATAGTCTGATCCCTAAAATCAATTAATACGGAACGCCACTCTTCCTGGAAAACTATAAACCAATCAACAGTATCTCTGACCGTCGGTATCGAAGGAAAGTTAAAAGAATCTTCAAACAAGGTTCGTCGATAAAACTAACACTAAAACTTCCCCCGAGTCTATTCCGCTGGTTTTACCCAGCTACTGAAATTCTACGAACTTTTAAAGACTTTTACACCTTTTTTATTAGGACTGTGATACCCTGTTCAGGGGTGTTCGCGAGTTGCGGTTTGCTCCTCGCGATAGAGGATGTAGAGTTTTGTAACTGTTACATTGGATAAGTTTTAAGGAATTGACAAGTAATTGAGTTAATAAACATCTGTTGGGACCTTTATAAGAGTCTCATATTCATCATAATTTCAGCCATAGGACGTCCACTGCTGAACATATGCCTTCCCAATGATTTCCATGTTGACCTGTTGGTAGCGGCCTGCGTCCAGCGCCTTCCTGCTACATTTATAGTGTCGTCGGCCGTCGGTCGGCGTGTATAAGAATCTATTGGTATTATTCTATTTTAACGGGAAACATCTGGATGCGGGCAGCGCAGAACCAGTCGTTCTTGATATCCTTGGGGTGGTCTTCGTTCAGTAGTGGACGTCCTTTGATCGAAACGAAAAATAATAATCCCGGATTTCAATAGAGAGTTTTTAACGCTGAATCATTTATTTTACTTAGCTACAACCACATTTATGTATTATCTCGTAGGTATATTTTGAAAATATGTAGCGTTCGGTGTAAGCGTGTGCCACGTCAAGGCACATCGGGAATTATGTCGAACGGGATTATTCGTTATTATCGGCTCGCACACACGCACAGGCGGCCATTATTTAACGCGATGTATTCGCGATAAATGCGATTCATTAGCCGTATCATTGACTGATGAATACCTCAAGTAATTATGCTCGTTAACGTCGATGGTGCTTGAGGGACAGTGGCGAAGCGCTGACTATGTGATTTTTTTGAGAGTACTAGTATTAGTACTCGTGAAGGTAGCAGGGAAGCGCTGGACGCAGGCCGCTACCAATCGATCAACATGGAAAGCATTGGGGGAGGCCTACCTATGTTCAGCAGTGGACGTCCTGTGGCTGAAATGATGATAATGATGACTAGTATTAGCAATTTGTGCACAAAAAACATTAATGCTCTTATTCTCCCATTAATGCCTTCAGCTAAGCTAAATACAATAATAATAATAATATGATAAGAGTAGACTTGCCAGAATAGTCCAGAGGTCAACTTGGAGCATAATTTACACGTGCGTTTAATTTTAACCATTTATGTCGTATAAAATATGTTGACTAAACTATTACGTACGTGTCTTAGTACTTCGTACTCACCTTAACTTTTGACTAGGTAATTTGTGTGAAATAGATTGTATACCAACAAATATTTTTCTTATAATACGAGTATGTCTATAAATAAAATACTTACGATTTTCTCAAAAAGGCAGGGCGACACATCAACAGCGCTTCTGGTGTAGCTGATTTCAATGGGCACTTACTATGAGGTTATCACACCCAGTCTCCTAGTCTATGCATAGAAAAGGTACGAACCTCGTCTAAAGCCGAAGCGTGTGTCGAATATGCTCATGATGTACCCGAGCAGCGAGTCGTCCCTCTGGGGCGCCACGTCACAGTATTCTTTGCTGAGCTGCACCGGCTCTAAGTATTCCTCCACTGGGAGCTTGCCCTGGAAACAGTTTATAATCAAGTGATTTCTAAAATGATCAAAATTCTGAACAGCCAATTTCAAATATTTGAAAAGCCTCCACCAATATGAAAACAATTAATTATTAAGAGCAAAACAAAATAAGGATAAATATTTTTATATCACTTAACTAATATTATTTTCTGCACACCAAACTAGATCTTTGTAAAGTTATACTCTATCCAATAATATTGAGATATATTAGGTAAGTGCGATTACAGGCGAATATGGAGGCTGAGTAAATGATCATACTATGGCATGGTGCTGTTCCAAATTTTAACGATAGGATTCAAAAGAAAAGGTAAAAGGATAGAAAAGAAAGAAAAGTATACACGAACCCTGGAAATGTAAAGACATAGTCTTCAATTTACTTAATTACTTACTTGTTTGTTATCCTTATCATCTACTTCACTGAGCAGTTTGACATGCACCGAATCGTACATATTGGAAATGCTTTCAGCATTTTCATACACGTTGGCTTCTCTTTCTTTTTCTACTACTTCAGCTTTAGCAACTCCTTCTGTTATTTCAGGCTTCTTAGAAAAGGGCATTTTGAAGGATTGGAATAGTTCTTGCAATTTGACTAGGCATGGTTTTACATTGCTGGCTTGATTCAGAGCGTTTGTTTTATTCTTTTCAACAGTAGTGACTTCATTGTAGCATAAGTCTTCATAGAAATGGTCTTCAGGTAACTTCGCACTCAATTCTTCAGGTGTTTGCAATGACTTGTATTTGGTTCTCGAATCTTGTTTTCTGTACGTCTTCTGGATGTAATACCTAGTGTTACTTTTGACTGAATAGTATCCTCTGTCCTCAACGTTTTCTTGTCTTGAAAATATTGATAGCAAGTCAAAGTTTGGATATTCGTAAGAGCTCAATCTGAAGAATTTTCTAGGTTTTCTAGTGCCATCCATCGGGACATAGGATGGAACGGTTTTGTCTGTTTTTCTCTGCTGATTTCTGTATAGAAAACTTTTAGCGGGCACTATCTTCTTCAGTAACTCTTCGACATTAGTAAAATTAGCTGTCGTCTCCGTTTTGACCTTTTTAACAGTTTGATACTGACTTTCGATCGAAGCAACTGAAGTAGCAGCGTCCATTTCTCTCCTATCTTTTGTCACATTAATTCCACCAAGATACTTTTCAGGATTGAGTTTGAAATTTTCAATGAATAATATGAATTTCTTCGCGTTTACTTTGGGCTGCCATAATTTAACAATTCCCTCAGTGACATCCTGTGAATTACAACGTAAATAAATTTTCGTTTCGGCTAAATATTCAGAAAGTTTGGGTTTGTGTTGGCAGTGCAAATTGAGTTTTATGTTTGAGATCGTAAGGTGTTTTTCAGATAAAGCTGAGAGTTGATTCTTGGCAAACTAATGGGTTAAATTAAAAAAGTTTGTTTGTCGGTCCGTTCTAAGTAGTTTTATTGAGAGTCGCGGGGAACTAGCGACTAGTTAGGAGTTTGATGTAAAGGTGTAACAAGCCGGTTAACTTAACTTTTTCGCTTAAGGTAAACTTTAACTGTTACTTAAAAGTGGACCTGAAGCGGAGAACTTAAGCTATCCTTGTACTTAGTTGCAACAATCTTGAAATGTTTACGGTGGCACTGGCATAGTGAAATAACAGTTAGACTAGGCGCAGACCACCGATTTTTTGTTGGCCGATAGTTGGGCCCGATTTTAAATTGTATGAAGAATTGGCCAAATCGAATCGGTGTAATGTGCGCACTATCGGCCGACGAAAAATCGATGGTCTGCGCCTAGGCTTACTTAAATTATATGCTACTTTTTCATGGGTATGTTAGTGTGAAGGGTAGGCCTGTTTACTAGGCGTCTTTAAGCCTTTAACGAGCATAACAAGTCCAAATTTTTCATTGTTTTTGGACTTAAGGGAATAAAGTTCAAAATATGGTGGGAATTATATTTCCACTGTGAAATCAAGCAATGCATTAAAACACTGTGTAGTTGTAGACATATCTCTGATAGCACATTATGTGCTAGCTTATAATGTAATCAAAGCTCTCTCTATCACAACATTGGCGTGATATATTCCAAATTTATATGAAGCAACTCAAGTGGAAGTATCCATCAAAACTGGGATCAAAGTGTGAAATAGTTCTGTGTGTGGAACGGTGAACGAGCAGAGCGTAGAAACAATCTACGACATAATTATCAAGTTTTTGCTTTTTCTTCGCGTGTCAATTTTATAAAATATCGGACGAAAAATATGCCGTATACAGGGTGTTACAGTAACACGGTGTATTTTTGCAACGTAATCAGATATTAAGAATTATGCCTGAGTAAATTGCCCGGTTGGTAGCGGTCTGCATTCAGCGCCTACTACCTTTATGAGGGCATCAGTCCAACTGGTCACCCACAAGGTGGACTGACGTCCACACGTCACACGCTGCGTTTTCCGACCGCTACCTACCGGGCAATATGGAAATCATTGGGGAAGGCCTATGTTCAGTAGTGGACGTCCTATAGCTGATAATGATGATAATGATGAATTACTTCTGCGCTTTTTCCGAGCACCTGCATGAAGTTATAAATCAAGCAATGCATGACAACGGGTCGGCTGCTCTTGTGAAATTTTATCGCCATCGTCGGGTCAATCCGGCGCTAACAAGTATCGGGCTTTGTCTAACTCCAAACTAACTCGCACGAGTCGCGGGCGAGTGTCCTAACAAAATATACTACTGGGAGGCGCATTTGTGTAGTTTGAAAATAGTTTCAGTATGGTTGCAAATTCATAAGAATGGTACATTTTACGTAAACAAAATAACGATATTTCTCTCGCTGAAATCGATCAAGCCGTTTAGGCTATAAAGCGTAGCATACATAAACATACATACTCGAAAAACATAACCCTCCTCCTACTAACGGCAAAAAATACTTACAAATGCAGCTATGTCAGTTTGAGAGTTGATTTCAATCACTCTCAATTATCGACTTGATTACAGAGTGTAAGTGGTAGCGGAAAGTGGCTCATAATATTATTATTATTGTTTTGGTAATATTTTGGAATGTGATAGGTAACATTTAGTTAGTTAGACATCAAAGTCAAGCTCTATTTAATTTATTTTTATAGGAAAACAAGACAAACACTGAAACCATCGTGACAACAATTGTTTACTTAATCTAAACATAATTATAGCTTGCTAAGCATCTACCGATGCTACTGTATTAAATTCCAAAAAGAGCTACTCTACATCTTTGTTTCTAGAATTACTTTGTGAAAATACTACCTATTATTGCTTTATGAAATTACTTTAAAATAATTCCTAAGTGAAAACAACTTGAGTAGGTACTTACCAATAATTTTCGCCCGTCAATCCGCCTGTCTTTCACGAAGTCCACAAACTCGGCCAAGTCCCATTTCTCCAACAGTTCCACAACACTATTAATGTCCAAATCCTCGGCTCTTACACATTTGTTTCTTTCCATGATGTCTTCATTCGCTCTATATTATTATTTATTTGTTGATTCAACTGTTGATAAAGTCAGATTAATTTTAAACACTGATTCGTTTAGTAGAGCTTTTTAGCAGACTAAATTATTTAATCTGGTACCTAATCTAGAGAATAAAATGACCCAGGAAATTGAACGCCCTGTAGAATTGAACACTTTTTATTTTGGTTTATTGATTTGATCAATATAGGTACTCAAGTCATTATACACCTCCTAAAAAATTATGAAAATAGAACAAAAGCAACGAGTATAGGTATCTTAAAATAAAATATGTATTTATAAGTCACGCCATTTATAACTGAGAGAATTTTCGCAGCATCCAAAATAATCGAATTCATTATTCCAGTCTGCAATGAATCCCCAACAAAATTGCACTTGCAATGCCACTCTCCCCCAAAACGCGTCAAAAGGCCTGACGAGTCTGTTGACTCTCTAACTAGCGTGTTTGCCTCCGACCAACCCACATTAACTACGGACTATATTAGCGTTTCGACATATTTCACCCCAGATAACGCTACTCGGATTGTCTAATTATTGAACAACATTTTGACTATTTTAGCTATTAATTTTCCATGGAAAGGCATCTGATAATTCCATCAATGACGATTGTTTTAAGCTTCTAAATTAATCAAATTTTAATCATTTATTGAATAGGCGTAACTTAGGCGTTATCTAGGGCGTTTACGTCCCAAATATGACTTGCCCTACCACCACTTCGGGACAATAATGAACTGGTGTTGAGAAGACCTTTACCGATGCAATAGTTTTTAGTTTTGATTTGAACCCCAAACCATATTATTCTTTACAATTCAGTGTCTACTATACACTATTACTAAAATGTCTACATTTATACGAAAAATTATACGTAGTCACAATGGATTTGCCGTTCGTTGCCCAATATCTCCGTATAGGTACGAGTATTCCCAGTAGACCCGCTACAATCGTTGGAAAAAACCTAAATATAAAATAGCTATCGTATTGTAATAATATTTTCTAGAAAAGCAGTCCCAGTATTTATATTTAGTGACTACCTAAAAACGCTCCACATGAGTGATTCCCTTATGAAGTCTGGATTCACTTTTGTTATTTTTTAACACTGTTATTGTATACTTTTCCCACGTTTTGCGATATTTCTAAACTAATAATCGTTACGGAAAACTTATAACGAGAGTACACTTCTTAACAATCTCACTCTGAATCCAATACTACGTTGCTATTTTTAACAATGTCGTTTTTCAAACCGCGCCAAACTGTGCAAAACAAAGAATGACTCGATTCAAAATTTTCTTACCGCTCAATGTGAGCATAGTCACTGACTTATTTCAAACTGCGTCGTCTGGGCACGTATGGGACCCTACTCCGGAAAAATATTTTGTTAAATTCCCTTCTATACATCTCTGTCACTCGCCTTGTAAATGAAAGAGAACAATAGAGCGATTATAACGTGACGTTTGTATGAATAAGAGACCCAGTGATGTCACCATGCTTCGTGACCAGTCGCTAATTGACTAATGTGGAGCTGCATTAACTAAGTAATATATTGCATACACCTAAGGCAACCATGGGTACGTTTGTCATAGCCATAACAGGCATGTTGATACTACCAATTTACTGGTACAAATTGTATGATCTGACAAAAGGATGACTCTACGCATTATAGAAAATGTAACCTTTATCGATTAAACGTCACTTTTTTTAACCGTCCAAAACACTTTGGTTCTATTGCAGCTTACCTTAGAATTATTTGGAAACACTACTCAATATGACTTTTATTGCATCATATTTATTTGTCCTGTTATAGTTACTGTTATATTTATTCTCTATAGTTTATAATAGGATATTAGATAGAGTCACTTATTCTACGGGTGTCATTTTTATTTTTATCTAGGTACGATGATGACATATTTTCATCATTATAAAATTGGTTCAGTGGTTTAATGACGGCTGGGTTGCACCATCTTACTTTGACTTTAATAGACGTCAAAAGTCTGTCTAACTCCACACAAAATACACCGGTTATAGTTATAGTTACAGTCAAAGTTAGGTAGTGCAACACAGCCTAAGTGTGAAAACGTATGTAACGAACAGAGAAAATTTCGTATTTAATACATATTTATAAGTCACTAGCGGCCGCCCGCGACTTCGTACGCGTGGATCCCGTTTTATCCCCTTCATCTATCTTACGCGGTTTAGATTTTTTCATACAAATGTTTTTCCCGCCAACTCCCGTTCTCGTGGGAATTTTGCAATATTCTGTTGTAACTAAGCTTTAACTTTACTAAAGTACCTGCATGCCAAATTTCAAGCGTCTAACTTAAGCGGTTAAGATTTTTCATACAAAAGGATTTTCCCGCTATTTCCCGTTCCCGTGGGAATTTCGGGAATTCCTTTCTTAGTGCACCTCTACGGTACCTAAGCTACGTCCCTTCCAAATTTCAAGTGCCTACGTTTAGCCGTTTAGGCTGTGCGTTGGTCTGTCAGTCAGTCAGTTTCTCAGTATGTAGCTAGTATATAAAAATACATATTTAGATAAAACGTGTATGCATATTGGTCGTAACGTATACCTACTCGTAGTTTGATTAGCGATCAAACTATCGGAACGGCCGCCCAGCTAATATTAACTTAACGATATTATAGGGGCGGCGTTCACGCGTTAACCCGAAAGTTGGGCGGGCGGTCAGAATTGCCCAAACCAAATCTGTTGGCGGTTTGAATAATTTGCTCAGTAATATGCACTAGGCAATTATTGGAGACGTTAAATAAGATTGGAAACCGTGACTTTGGACAACAAAGATTCGATTTTGACTCGAGATTGTGATTACATCGCTATACTCCAATCTGCGTCCAAATGCATGCGACTTATTCGACTCGAAAAAATGTTTTTAATCTACTCTAGGTAGTTTCCCAAAAGCCTCTGATAATCATGAATATTTGATTTTTTACACTAGATTTCTTATGCCTGTTTTCACCATCAATCCTTAATTTTTAACTGGCCCCTATGTAAAACAAATTCCTGTTATTTATTACCATAGGGGTCACTTAAAAATTAGGGATTAATGGCGAAAACAGGCATTAGAAACCTATGACGATAAAATGAATATTGAATTGTCTACACTACTATTCGAGTTCATGGCCTAGGAGGTGTCTCTGATGGCTCCCAAAGCCTGCTTTAAAATTATCGTAATTTATTCAAGTAATTTAATAAATACATATTAGTTTAAGACACCTAGACCTTTCAGACCCTCCCCAAGTGGCACTTATGAACGTCAATAGAAAATAATAAAAAAAGAAAAAGGTAGCCCTTATGGGGCACTTTACATGTCTCCTTATCTTTTGGGCCCTACCAGCGCTTCGAGACAAACATATGGCAAGTGCTAAGAAGAAACGCCGGAACAAACTAATATTATGTTATGTATTGGATCTCTAATAACTTTCGCCATTCTCCCAAAGTAACTTAATTAAGGCAATCAGTGCATTACTTTAATTATACGATACGTCACCCAGACAAGTTCATAGCAGTTCATGACTCGTCGGTGTCAAACTTGTGATTTGCGTACTAATTACTTTAATTACATTGTCGAGCTGATTGGCAATTAGGACTGCATGAGCTAGAAATAGTTTTTGTTGTGTAATTTCTAATCATATTTGATTAATAATTATTAAATACGCAAATCAGTAGGGTTAATACCCCGCGACGCATGATATCGAATGACTTTTTCCAAACTACGACTGACAAATATACTTACTAAGATATACTAAATATAAACAGCACACTTTAGGCAGTTTTATTGTTAGGATATGACCTCTTTCAGACATTCATGTGACGTATTTGCAGAGGGGTGGAGTACGTTACTAGCAGAATGTTTGGGTTACTGTGAAAATAATCGCATCTGATTTATGTACTTTTCCTAAATTAAGTTAAGTTAAATTGTTTTTAATTACCTAAATGTTATTCTGAGCTTTGTTACGTCTTGTTTGAATAGTGTAATTGGTACTACCGTTCTATTCATGAATAAATAAATAAAAATAAATAAAATTGGAAGAGGACATAAAATTGTGAAGGGTTTTGTAAGATTGACAGAGCCTCAGCTAGGAGTCCATCCAAACTACTAGTCTATAACAACGCCTGGACCAATTTTACCAATATTTTTTTTTAAATGTTCGTTGAAGTCCAAGGATGGTTTTCACGGCGAGAAAAATTCGAATAATTTCCGATCATAATTCAACCCCTATGGGGGTAAAAAGGGGTCCACGCGTACGAAGTCGCAGGCGGCCGCTAGTATAAAATTTTCATGTGATAGTCTTTCGTATGTATATTCAGTAGGTCTGAGTATAGGACGTATACTATTTTTCATACCCTTAGGTGATAAAAGTTATATAAAGTACAGCTAATTTTTTTTTTTTTTTTCATATAATTCAAATCGTACAAGTTTCGTACAAAAGCTAACAATTTATTAGTCAATGTCATTTCCAATAACAACCCTATCAGGGTTCATATCGCGGATAAACCCGACCAAAGTTAAAGCATTAATGTGAGGTGTTAATTTAAGTTTGGGTTGAGTTCTCGATTGAGTCGGGACCCAACTAAACTAATAACATAATAACAATTATTATTATTGGTAGCAATTATCTTGAGACATTCATTACGCTGATATAGCTAAAAGTTCTAGAGTGCCGTAATTGCGTTTTATTCTAAAAACCTCGACAGATGAACATGTATAGAAGTGCGCACATTATATCAATTTGGTATCGGCTGACTAAAAGTCTGTAGTTTGCCCTCTTACAAAAAAATAAAGATTTACATTATATCAGGTTTTATACGTTAGGTACTCGTGTCAGTTGTTTATTTTTTAAATCATCATCAGTCTCCGTCAGCCCGCTGCAACTGCTAGGGCATTGGACCATAGGTACTGACTTAACAGACGATACGGTACATCAAACAGATCACTATGACCTCTGGTATAGTTGTAATAGGTCTATGTCTAGCTATGTCCAGTTCCAACTGCATCCTAAAGACATTAGCGGATCGCGTCACCTCACCGCTCTGGAGGAGCGTTGTGCAGAGATTGACGAGCACGGGAATGTACACTTTCTCCCGATGGTCACTCTAATCTAATTGATTTATTAAAGTAGTAACATAGTTTTTTAGGCTACATTACTTACACGTCATATTATTATTTGTCCGAAATAAATTATTTATTATTATTTATTATGTGCCGTCAACTGTCGGTTCAGTAGATCCCGAGATTACCCCCTTACAATTTAACATAATATACAAACACAAACTTTACCTCTTTATAATATTAGTATACTCGTAGATTTATATTATGCTCTGTCACGTCATAAATGTCAATGTCACCCGTCCCGTGCCGCTTCCATGCCTCAGGCACTGACTCAGTTATGTGCTAGTTCTTCTTTTTTTTATCCACAACGAGGAAGCTCTTGGCCTGTATATCACCTGATGGTAAGTGACGATCAGGCCGAAGGTGGAAGCGAGCTTCACCCGGAATCCTCAACCACAGAGGAACTGGCTATCTTACCTCTAACTGCCGGAACACAAAAATGCTGTTAACATTGTTATTATGGCGACAGACTTAGGAAAGATGGTGATAGCTAGCCAGGCGGACTTGGAACAAGCCCTACCACCAACCAAACCGAACTTCTGCCCCCACTGGGAATCGAACCCGGGACCTCTGCGTCTGAAGCAGGTGGTTTAACCACTAGACCACAGAGGCGGTTGACCTATAATTTTAACCATGACCTACTTGTATATTTTAGACAAGTAGACCTACGGAAAATATGACAGGCCTTCCAACTACAGGAGTAAAGGCAAAGTTTGTGCATACGAGTATGTTAATACTGGTGTATGCCTAGTGGTGTTTGCAAGCGGCATGCGGGCTCGGGTTGGACAAAGGATTATCCCATTAGATCCCATAGGGACCAGATTTATAGCGGATTAACACCTTAATGCGTTTGGTTTGGTCATGTTAATATCGTGGGCTGTCTTGAGATTATATCGCACCTGTTGGAGTTGTGTGATTTTGCAAATGAAGTAATGAAAAGATAATCGTATTATATTTTAATCCACAGCTGGACTTCAGCCTCTAGAAATGCACCAAAGAACAGTACACGATCTCTTTTTTTTTTAAGATTTTTTGAGATTGTCGATTCCCGGCCGGGCAGAAATTGAAATGATGAATTTTAATTTCTGTGACGGGTCTGGGTGTTTTCTATGTATAATATGTATTTATTTACAAAAAAAGTATTTAAGTATGTTTATATTTGTTGTCTAGTACCCATAGTACAAGCTTTGCTTAGTTTGGGGCTAGGGCGCAGTGTAAAATAAAAAATCAAAATCAAAAGCTTTCCCTCACTATTTGCAACTACTTGTAACTTGCTTTAGTTGGTACAAGTAGTCACCAAGTATCCTTTTTACCTTTCTGAAACAGCGGGATTATTCATGCGCGTGATTCCTATAATAATATTGTGAGAACTATGCATCCTTCTTACAGCAAAATGTTGCTAAGAAACAAATATTTAGAACCGGCGATTTTCTTACCGCCTATGTTCATCAGAAATAATGTAGGAAAGAATTTTTCAAATCGATCCAGAGTTTCGGAGCCTACTCAATACAAACAAACAAATCTTTTTTCTTTATAATACAGAATCTTCGTTAGAGAGAAGCCCTACAATAACTAACTAAGCCAAGATCTCATTATTACGTAATGACATCACCCTGCCAATTGACTCCCATTCGTATTGACGATCTTCGCACGATCCCTGCCACTCAACAATGATCTTTATTGCCAGTGTGTAGGGTAACAATATGTGCAGAGATACGTATATCTGTGTGAGCAGGTACAGGAGTTACTCGCTTAATTGACCTCGTTAGTAGAGGTTACAATTGCCTAATTTTCTTGGTTATACAGAAAGTAATTTAAAAAGTCTTGGGATTCTTCTTTTATGAAATGTTAGTGTTTATTATAAAAATCCAATGCGATTTAGTCATCATCACCATCTACATGTCCATTTAGGACGTCCACTGCTGAACATAGGGCTCCCCCAATGATTTCCATGTTGCCCGGTTGGTAGCGGCCTGCGTCCAGCGACTTCCTGCTACCTATATCATGTCGTTGGTCCACCTTGCAAATGTGATTAAGTAGCACAAGGATATACTACAGGATGGTGCTTAGTCACCAGTAATTAATATGAAACTTGTATGTACCAGGAGTAAGATTATCGTTTAAATAACAACAAAACATTTTTCATCCCTTACTCGTATATCAATAAAGGAGTAAAATAAAATAATATTGAAGGTGACTAGATTGTCACCTGTTTAAAATTTTATGAGATAGCAAAAGTAAATAAAGTAAACAAAGGACATTCTTACTGAACATTATCTTTATTATCAGCGTGTTTCCAATTTATCGATCACGTCAGTCAGATAGCCCGGACTTCCACCGATAACATGACTACAATGTGCTAAATTCCAGCACTTTATCCTTACAATAATATAATCCGTTTGATAAATAACAGTCGGATTTTCAAAGAATCATAATTTACACATTTATGAAAAATTACACCATTGATTCTTTACAAAAAATACACTGTTGCAGAGAAGATGGACAGATATTACACAACAATAATCATGCTGCATAAAAATCTACTCTAGTAGACTTACGGCATCCATTAAATCTAAATATTTGTAGTCTCTTTCGTATCAAAATATCACAGCACATTCGCAGGCGTGGTGGTACTAACTGATCCTGCACAGGACATCGTACACCCGATGAGACACTTCTGAACCACCGAACCCGATGTAGCAACAGTTGTGGCTTGGCTGCACCTTTCCAGGAGTTATCGACAGCTGGTACCTCGCTCTGCCTATGTATAAAGTCTCTCCTGATGCGGTTCTGCCTCCTTCTATGGCACTCGGAGGTATATTTCCGTTTGAAGCTGGCACCCATCGCAGATTCTCCGGTCGAGCACACAACACTTCAATATTCTGAACAGGGACTTCTTTTCCGTTGTACATTATTGACGCAGCGTTGTGCCTCACTGATAGTTTCCCTGGTATCAGGTCTCCGTTATGCCAGGACCTGATTACCCATAGAGGACTGCCGTCCCAACCTTCGTGACCTCCCAAAACAGCTTTTCCACTCAAATGCGACGCTGTGGTGGAGGTAGTTGGGATCCAATCGAAGTCTCCAGAAGTCTCGACGACCTGCACCGCGTCTCCCACCGGTGGCCCCTGGGGTTGATTGGATGTTTCTCCGTGGTATATGTAGTTGGTGATATACGTGGGGTTTGAAGGGTCACTCGGTGGGGGGCCTGTGGGGACGCCAACGGGGATCGCCATCATCGGCATGTAGTAGGGGTATGGATGCGGGTATGTCCCGGATTGGTCGGGCGGTGGTGGTGGTGGAAAGTGGCCTGGGAGTGGCGGGTGGGGCGGGTAGAGATGCGGCTGCTGCGGCGGCGGGGGTGGCCATGGTGGCGGTGGCCCGTAGTACGGTGGCGGGTGGCTCATGGTTGCACTGTTCAACACTAGTCACGTTTTGATACTGACTCTACCGATATCCGATACTGTTTATATCAGCATTTGAAATTATCTTATCTGATAAGAGCTCTATGTGAATCATGATTCATGCCCTCATTACTCATTATGCGAAAACTTTGTTAAACTTATTCTATTCTGTTATTCATACCGATAAGAGTGAAAACGGAATGAACGTCCCTTTCCATCCCCGTATTCTGAAACAATTTGCTTAAGAAAAGAAACAGTAGAGAAAAAGTTTTCTTCAGTTGTTCAGAAAGTTTACATGAATATAAAAGGATACAATGTTACAGTTAAACAAACATTGATTTGAAAATATTTATTTAAAAAACTTATATCTAAATGTAAATGATATAAGTAAAATAAATTAATAAAAATAAACATAAAATATAATAAAGTAATAATAATAATAATCGATTACACTTTGTACAAAACTTATAACGTACAGTTTTTAATTTTATAAAAATACGTATATTTTAGTTACGAATTTTTTAATTATACAAACCTATCAAAAATAAAATAAAGCCATTGAGCAATTTTCTTCTAATACATACATTCATACACATACATACTTCTAATTCTACTCTATTTATTGTTTCATATAAAAATAATGTATTTCATTTTATTTTCAGGTCTGCACGACTCCCATTGGTAAGTCATCAATAATATTTTTTTATAAATAATAAGGTTTACTTTAAGCAATACCTCTTTAGATACTACAGCGTCTTTTAGGGTGTTTTGACGGCGACGGCCCTATTTACTAAATGCATATAAAAGACATTTTTTTCGAGATTTTAGATCCATTGAAGACATACTAATTATTAATATTGGCAATCGGTAGCCATGTAGATAAAAACAATGATAGCTTGATCGGAGCATTTTATTATTAGGTACTCAAAAATGCGAAGCCGGAATGTTTTGAATTCGTATTTTTTAATGTGACGTCATCTTTAATGCTTTTATTAGTAGCTCATGCAAAATATGATATCGACAATTTTATTTGCCACACCTTTTTTGGGTTTTAATTTTTTAGTTTTGTTTTAAATCCAATATCCCACGATATTCATTCTTTACGAGTATTCATAACTCTGGTCGGGATATTTCATGCAATTTACGTCAGCGCGCATGTAATTTACGTCAGCACACATATACTTTACGTCAACATGCATATACTTTACGTCAGCACGCATACAGTTTACGTCAGCACGCATATACTTTACGTCAGCACGACCGCCCTAAAGACGCAGCGGTTGCCGTCCATGAGGGCGGGCCACACGAACGACTTGATGAGGTCCGAGCGCCGCTCGCGAGCCTCGTTCGAGAACCGAACGTGCTTCTCGGGGTTCATCACCACTGGGGAAAGAAAAAAGAATAATAATAATATCATGGTTAGTACTGCTGCTCTTCTGAAACATAAAGGACTGAAGTGTATTTATTTTAGACATAGCTACATAGTAAGATTTTCTAAATTAGGTACCTACTTTACTCAGGATGTGCTGGAATGACATAATTGACTGTTATATGGTAAGTTGTTGTTTCTAAGGGTAAATTATCAACTGTATCTGTTAATTTATCGTCATCAGTCTAACACTACTGGTTTTGTTACTGCTGGACACAGGTATCCATCAATGCACGTTGTTCCTGAATCTCTGTAAGTCTGGCCCACTGCTATTCTTTTCTATCTACCTTTACTGGAGAGTCAACTCAACAGGTTACTTACTATTTAGCAATGTGAGCGCTTTGGATCTATCTGTAAGCTCACTTGCATTTTAATTAAATAAATAAATAAATGTCAACACCATAAATCGTAAATGATACCTACTCTTTCGGGCAAATTAAGGACTACTACGAGAAATGTTCAAAAAGTAATAAGAAACTGGTAAGTTTTTGTAAAGAATTTATTAAGCTACCTACCCAATTATTTCAGATTTTTGTGATGGCTAGCAATATCCCACCCTCATTACTTTTTGAACAACCCTAGTATCACACTTACCGGGTGTAAAGTCAGTGTCGATCCGCAGCGGCGGCGAGTGCAGGCTGATGGCCCAGGCCGCGCGGCACGCCGCTGCCACCAGCGCGTGAAGCGCTGCGCAGCCGCCCAGGCATGGGTATTCACGTAGCGTGCTCAGCACCTGTGGCAAACACTTCATTAGTCACACCATGTTCTGAATCTTACGCACACAGTTCAGAAACTGAGAACAGTTCAGGATGCGTGAGAATGAGAACTGAGAGAGCGTCTTGGGGCATCGCGAGTTCATGATACAGGCGCCCGAGTGTCCTGAATGACTATGTGTAGAACATGCCCGACACTATAAAATACACATATGTGTCACAATGTTTATGAAGGACGACAAAAAAAGGAACCAGGAAAGGATCGTATTCGTAGATCTGGAACCGCTGGCCTAGATTTTAAGGCTGCGCTAGAAAGGAAATATTAAGTGTCCTCGGAGGACATATAAAGCCGTCGTTCTGATTCAGACATCTTAGACGCCAAGTGCTCTTGTAAGTTCTGTTGCTTGACATAGATGTCTTGTCCCGGTAGCGGCAGCCACGTGGAGTTGCAGGCTGATTGCAAATTATGTCAGCTTGCTGCCCATGGTCTTGCTTGGTACGGTACCTGGTTCACGACAGTCCTCTCTGCTTCCCCCAGCGGGAAGCTGTGCGCTATTTCCACCAATACCCAGGTGGCGGCTGCCGCGAGCCTCGTGACACTGGCAGCGGCAGCGTCACAGTCTGATCGCAGCATTGAAGTAGCAACTATGAGCTGGCTGTCACTAGTGCGGATATAATACCTGGTTCACGACAGTCCTCTCTGCTTCCCCCAGCGGGAAGCTGTGCGCTGTCTCGACCAGCACCCGGGTGGCGGCGGCTGCAAGCCTCGTGACACTGGCAGCGGCAGCGTCGCAGTCGGTCGCGCCAAGGAGCGCCTTCACCTCGCCCAGTCGCCGGTCGCGCAGACTGATCGCGGCGCGGAACGACAGCTGGAAATGACCAAAGATTATATCATTATATGTATATAAACTTACTATGGGACAGTTTAATAATGCATTATTGTACACCATTCATCATCAGGTCAAATCTTCTACTGTAGGAGCACGGCCCTCTAATTTACCAGAGCAAATGGAGGCCCTACATTCCCACATTGACCAGTTGGGGAAACTTACAATTAACCAGGCTATATTTAAGAAGGTGGCTGGAATAACGAATTCACAACTACTTACGATTAAGCGACTGCTGATAATAATCTTATAGTATTGTCTTATTTTCCTTCCAAATTTTTGGATAGGTTTAAGCACATTTTCAGTATTTAATTTGATAGTTATTTTGTTTTAACTGCCAATTAGAAATGCAAAAGTGCTTATCTCCAGTGCTAATGCATCCAAAATAGAGAAAAACCTAATGTGAAAAAACTTCATTGGTTACCTTCACGCTTATTGCTTGCTCTACTACCGAAGACGTACTCAAGAAGTCATGTAAAATACCAAATAATTACTTACAACGACAACGGAGAAGACGATCTTGTACTTGAGGTGCGGCGTGTGACGTAACGGCTCCAGCGCGGCCAGTGCCGGCAACGCTTCGTCTGCCGCGCGGGCCCACACTGCTGCGTACTGCGACACCAGCTTACTCCTGGAATGTGTACAGTTATGACGTTAAGAAAGAAAGAAAAAATTATATTTGGCACCAACAAAAAACATAACTTAAATATTAGAAGTATTAGAACTGGCACTAAAATGGTCACCACTCTATAGGTATGATCGCAGAGATAGCGTTACGGCTACTTGTGTTCTACGGATACAAGACAGAACAGGCTATTTTGCTATTTCTTAGGTGACCCACTATCTGGACTCAGGTGACGGATAAAAAAGTGGTTAAAAAGGCACTCCGTTTATAAGATCGGCATTGCAATCGAAGTAAAATATACAATTTTACTAAGACTAAGGACTAAGATTGTATAAACTACAGAGTACTTACAGCAAGTTACAATAAGGGACTGTTCCAGCCTCTCGATCACACTGGATCTTCAGCTTTACCGCAAATAAAAACCCAGCCAATGAAAGTTAATCTTTGTAAGAAAAATAACATGTTGGGCGCCAACTACTTTTTTGGCGCCCAACATGGTAATGGCACATGTCAATAATAACTCTCAAGTGGAGCCTAAGTGATAACATAAGTAATCTCTACATGTAAAAACTTCAAAAACAATTAAACGAAAACCACGTGACTGGTCTAAGAGCTCACCTGTCAGGCAGTTGCGGCGAGTCATCGCTGTCTGAATGGTAGCCATCACTGGCCGAGTCGGTGGGCGAGCGGGGGGTGGCCGCGCCCGCGCCCCCCGCCTCCCCCTCTGACATTTGCGTCAGTACCGCTGCGCAGCCGCGGGAGTAGCTCATCAGGACTCCTGCTACTGGCCTGGAATTGAGGAAGATAATGTTTAGCAAAGAATAGATAGTTATTATTACGCATACCGGAAAACGCAGCGAGGGACGTCCACCCACAAGGTGGACCAACGACATCATAAAGGTAGCAGGAAGGCGCTGGACGCAGGCCGCTACCAACCGGGCAGCATATAAAGCATTGGGGGAGGCCTATGTTCAGCAGTGGACGTCCTGTGGCTGAGATGATGATGATGATGAGATAGTTATTAATTTTTTTCTGGCGTTCAGATTCGCCTCTCGATCTAAATATATTTACCTAAAATAACTTGAAAAATAAGAGTAGATAGGTTTAGTTGTTGTTTTTCTGGGCTATTTGCCGCACTTGGCCTACCGATTGTGCGTGAGTTGTAGTTCTCTAACTCTTCAATCAACCCAAAGATATGATTAATAAATAAATGAGCTGTTTTGCATGCTGGAGATTTAAGCTAAGACAACTAAGATACGAATTTTAAAATGAAGTACCTAATATTAATTGGGAAATATTATAGTTTTGTCCAAAAGTCGCCACCTGTAATAAGTTCAAAATCGACGAGCTTTTTTATGCAGAACAAGGCGGGGTGTTTGATTGCGGACACCTGATGTTAAGTGAGATACTCTCTATGATGGTACATAATAGTATCTGCCCTGTAAATACTTACTTATTCAATCTCGCCTTGAAAAGGGTGTGTTCACGGCTTCTTTGTTTGTTTAAACTTTGAATTATAAACCCTCGTTTAACCGAATATCATAGTCGCATAAGTGGAGTGGAGACACGCCTTAAGATTATTAATTGCTATTATTTACATGCACCGCATCTACAAACATTTCCTTGTACTCGCCGTCAAAATGAATCCAACAATCATGAGATATCATCCGCTAATAACCATTATTAATCGTTGTAAAAACTTACACAACTCATTGATATAACGGAGAAATGGCGTGAGAGTCGTATATTGTAAAGTATGATGTTTCATAAGAAATATAACAGGTTTAATTGCAGTACTCTGCTTTTAATTCTCTTCGTAATTTATGGTTTCAAACCGAGCATTGTTGTAACTTCCCATTGGCGGTACTTTGGCATAAAAACCATTTGATATACAGCGGCTGTCATAGTTAACTGACGTTTGGTGTAACAAAGCTGTAATTTACAGGTACGTAGGCTAAGTTTACGTAATACTGAAAGTTCTTTCTAACTTTGAGAAAAAATGAATCGTTATTAAATAATATAATTACTGGATGGGCCCAACCGATGTAGAAACATTGTAGTATTCCGGCAGTTGGAGGTTAGATAGCCAGTTCAACAGGGTTTGAGGATTCCGCATGATCATCTCTTACCATCAGCAGGCCTGGCTCACTCCGCGCGGTACATCCGATAATTACCTACAGCGAAGCGCCCCGCCGGCGGGTATTATATCAGTCGAGTGTCACGCGCGCGCTCGTCAGGACGCTGGCGTGCGTTGTAGTATGATTATAATTCTATGATCGAAGTATTATTTAAAAATGGACATAAAGAGAAAGAAATATTGTGCGGCGTTCGGGTGTTAAAATTCGAAAAGAAATCTACCGGATTTATCTTTTTTTTTCGCTTCCCAAAGATGCTGAAAGGTATGTTGGCCATGTAGGTAATCAATAATTCTTAGGATAGTATAGGAACCTAACCTACCATGACTACTGCTCAGAATTCGTTCGTTCGTTTCAGCCAAATGACGTCCACTGCTGGACAAAGGCCTCTCCCAAGGTTTTCCATAATGAATGCATAGGTACTTACCTACATACGTACCTCATTACAAATAAGTAGATTAATTATTTTTTCACTAGACAGCAACCCTAACAGTGTAAGAAGAGTTCAGAGGCACGCGATAGAAAGAGACAAAACTTGTAGGTGAATAAAATTGTAGGTACGTAGTGCTGTGCGAGCTGAATTCCACTGTATCGCGTCGTAGCAAGACTCGCATTTATTTAAATCGTCTTGCGGAGTAATCCTTCTGTACCTGTACTATTACTTATTCTGTGCTATCAGGTAAGATGCAGGCCAGAGCTTCCTCATTGTGGATAAAAAAAACTTGAATCAAGAGTCAATTTATTTAGATTTCATTGTGTAAATTCTAATAATATGATGAGTAAAGTCATTATTTCTTTTGTTTGTTATCTAACCCGCGAAAGAATGAAGAGAATGGATGCCCAGGACATCTAGCGCGTATTTATTTGCATTGTGCCGCCTCTTATTTAGAACTGCACAATGAGAGAAATGCTTCTCAACAATACTAGCTGTATTGTTGCACAATATTAGGCCCCTCGCCCACGGCGACTTAGTCGCATTTGCAACGTACTACAGAAGTGATCGACTGTATCGATGCAGTAATGTTAATTTGTTAAGGGAGAGCAACTCCTTCGGCACAGGTGCCATTGCACTTACAAGAAAGAGTCCACCTCAAATCCTATCAATTGTTTTTGTTAACGAAATAAACATTTTTCATTTTCATTTTCATTTTCAGTCGCACGACTGTGTCGGATGATATCAGGGAGAGAACGAAGGGTGGCATGTGGGTGGAGAAACGAGCATCAATACAACACAGACAGGCCGAAAAAAGTAAATCTTCACTCCTGCATCGTGACAGAAGCGCTCTCAGAAAAACATCAATCTTTTAAACTGCGATCTCCAACCCGCCTACCAAGCGTGGGAAATATGGCAATACCCTCCACTATAGTAGAGGAGGCTCATAGTCCAGCAGTAGACTGTAAAGGGCAACAGTATCGCAATAAAAAGTCGCCGTGGGCGAGGGGCCTTAGACCCACAGAAAGCAAGATGACTTCATTCTAGAAAACCGCTTTTCTCGCATTTCCGATCGGAACAATACGCCATACAAGTGCCATAAGCAAATCGCTTCGACCCATTGTTTCTGACAAATTGACATCCCATTTGCGTACTTACGCTCATTCCGCTGATTGAACATAGAGTTTATTTTCCTTTGTAAGTTTAGGAGAAGTTGAGCGTTTATGACAAGCGCAAATGTTTTTATTGCATTCGAAAACGAAGCGCACTTTCGCTGTCGAAGAAAAACGTTAGGAAATGTTTGTTTAACTTTAAACTGGTTGGGCTTGACTCGTTGTTGTAACCCGTTGATGACGAACAAATGGATTTAAATAATGTTGATAAATTCTGAGAAGATCCACTATTCTACTGGACGAAAAAACAATATAGAATAAATTCATTATAATACTGAAACTCTTGAAATATAAAAATTATACGTTACCTACCTACGTAGTTCTAAAATGACATACATTATATTATTTAATGAATAAAAGTCAATTAAATTTTCAGATGTCCAGAAGTCATTTTCAGGAGCCATAACAAAGGTATGAAAAAAATTCAAAAATATCTCCTTATAGCTGAGTATAGGAGTAAATACCTATTATTTTTCTCCTTAAATTGTCACATCAGAAAATTTCGAAAGTATTATTAATACAAAATGTAAGTGTACTGTCTTTTATTTAAAAAAAAATATAATATTGCTTATTTCACTCGTACTTTCGTCATTACATTACCAATTTTATTCACATCACTAGCTTTCCGCCCGCGGCTTCGCCCGCGTGGAATTTTGTCTGTCACAGAAAAACTTTATCGCGCGCGTCCCTGTTTCAAAAACCGGGATAAAAACTATCCTATGTTCTTTCCCGGGACTCAAACTATCTCTATGCCAAATTTCATCAAAATCGGTTGCGAGGTTTAAGCGGGAAAGCGTAACAGACAGACAGACAGACAGACAGACAGACAGACAGACAGACAGACAGACAGACAGAGTTACTTTCGCATTTATAATATTAGTTGGGATTAGCGTTTTTAAATATTTTTCAGAGATGTCAGAAAGTGGCAATTTAAATAAGTACCTAATTGTCGCTCTTTTACGTGTGACAATAAATGCTGATGTATACAGCATTGACACAGATAACATTAATTTATTTTTACTTGCGTGTCAAGAAAAAACGATCTAATAAAATCTCGCGGAAGATAAAAGTTTATGAGAGGAAGTTAGTAAACCTGTTCATACCACTTTTACTTCCCATGTCAAGATTATATCACCCGAACATGCTGGTAATCTCTCATTAGTTCATTATGTAATTTCTGAAAATCGATCGATTATAAAAATCATAATCTTTGATGGATCACAGACCAGTCTGTTTTTGCCCGGTCAAAGATTACGTAAGAGGGACTTTCGCTGAAAAGGCGACGCTAGTTTGTGCCTAAATTATGCAATGTATGAAGAAGTGATGACAAGATTAGAATTGATTAAGTCACAACACAAATTGTGTCGCGTTATGCAAATGGCATTGATTATTTATTTATTGCTTTCGCCCGTGAGAACGACAGATTGTTAATGACTTCATGCTACACAGATTGAACTTGTTGTGTTACATGATAAAGTTTCTGATTGCGATTTAAATTGGTTTTGATTATAGTTGGCTAGTTCGCAAACATGTTTCATGCATTCAAGAAACTTTATTAGGTTTTTGAAGCCTACAAACTTTCATCGACCGATAGTTTGGTGTAAGGAATATCTTTGGACATTTTTACACTACGCTTCTAGTCCCAAAGTAAGCAAAGCTTTGTACTACGGGTACTAGACAACGGATATAAAGTATAAACATGCTTAAATACTTCTTTAGTAGTGTGCGTACTTTAGGCCTGACCTGTAGTGTCTTAATGAAACGGAATATAATAAATAAATAAATAAATTAATAATATCCTTAGACATTTCACACTGCGCTTCTAGTCCCAAACTAAGCAAAGCTTGTACTATGGGTACTAGACAACGGATATAAACATACTTAAATACTTTTTTTTGTAAATACATACCTACTTTTATACCAAATTATATAATTATATGTATATTATTTAGAACTGCTGCGTACGTAATATTTTTACCTATTATTTTGAGTACTCGTATTATGAAAGAAAATGGTCTCAGTTAACCATGAAACGTAACCATTTTCAAGGTAATCAAAGGCAAAGGGTTTTCGATGTAATGTCCATAACCATAATATCATTACCCATTAACAAAGCGTATAAAATAGACCAAGTTCAGTGGAACTATTCACAAAAATCACGAATATTGCATTTACGTTCGCTAAATGTGCTGTAAGCGAATGTTAAATCGTTGTAATAATCGTTAAGAATACAGTTACGTTATACTTTATTATTTTTTATTATTCACACTATCATTTTGTATTTTGGCTGACAAAGTAGGTAAGGCGGTTATCACACTGCGCCGCGCTCCGCCGCAGGGCGTGGGGCGACAGATTTAATCATTGTATGCAAGTACCTCAGTTATTAAAAAAAAACCTTTCTAGAAATACCTAGGAAGTAAAACTTTATGTATTTACATATAAAGATACATTTAAATATATTCCAAATTAGCTTCCCCTTCCTAGCAGATGGTATCAGTATCCTGCCAGAGTTTATTAGGAAATATAAAATAGTAATTACGCATGAAACATCGTGAATCATTATAAATATTTTAAATAGAGCCAGTCATTTCACGGTCTGTTATCATGAGATTGTTGATATCAAGAATTCGAAATTTATTATTGTTTTTCGTTGGTTGTAAACTTTGTGTTGCCGATTTATCTCATTGGGTTGCTGATAAATTAATTCATTTTTTTAATTATCTATTACACTAGATTTGAAAATGCTTTATTTGGCTAGCTGTTGAAATGACCTTATCGTGGTTTTAATTGAATTAGGTACTCATAATTTTATTAGTTTCTTTTGATGACTACTTTTATGATATTTAAATTTTTCATTGCATTATTATAGAGTTAGAAGAATGATCATAATAAATTGGGAATAATTTGTGTATACCTAACTAGACAATCTTACTCAAAATAAAATAGACATCATAGTTTTTTTTTAAGAATACCGTTAGCCCCTCGTACTAAGCTGAATATGCTTGTTTCACGAGTGGGCTCACCACAGTAGTCGAGCGGCGCGTTCGCTAACGAGTCGGCTAGTCAGACCCCGTACTATCGTGGTTTCTAGTTAAATCATGGTAAGGGTCTTTTATACCACTTTGATCAGCAGCGCTCTCAAGTTTTAGCCAACGATGAGTAACGAAGGTATCACGGTGGATACTACAAATACAACGTTCGAAGCTCCCTCAACATATAATGGTCTAAAACGAAGTTCAATATTCTGATACCGGCAGTACATTCTCGTCAAAGTCTCGTCCGAGAGCTCTCGCCCAAACTTACCCGAACCTCTCGCGAGACAGCCCCATGTGCGAACACTCGACAGCGAGACACCCGAGAGGTAGCAAGAGCTTCCTTATACTATTACACACGGCTTGTCTCGCGAGACTGCACTGCCAGCATGAAAGGTACTTAAATTATGCTTAAAGTATAAACTTACCGCGTGTCATTAAGGTCCAAAGCCGGATCGCTTCTCTTGATCTGCCCTACGCACGCCAGCACCGCCTTATCGCTCTCCACTCGCTGGGCCAGCGCCGTCACCAGCGTCGGTAGCTGCCTCAATGCTGGCTTGTCGACGATGGTGAGCAAAGACTTGTTGTCGATGAGGCGCCGCTCCACGTCGGCGTGGGAGAGAGCTAGCAGGCGTTGATGTGATGATGATGCTGGATCCTGGTTCACTGTCACTGGTGACTGTTGAAAGATGTTGAATTAGATTACTCGTAGAAAGATTGACTCAGGACTTTGTTGGTGCATTGAGAAGAATATAACTATGAAGAATAGAAGACCTCCACAGTTCGAGATATGCTTTTCCAAAAGTGTGTTATAACAACTGAGATCACAACCACAGTAATTCATAATCAAATCTATTTTGTTAATTAGCTAAAGTTTTCCGCTGAATTCCACGTAGAATATCCCTATTCAATTAGAGCGCCATGTGCTCCTAACTGAGTCAATCTAAAGATGAGAGCATTTTAACTGAAATTGGGAACAATTTTACGTGATATTTTTGACAATTGCTTTGTCCTAATAATTTCATCCGCGATTAAAGGATCAATATGTCAGCCTCTCTCCAATTCTCTCCCTAGTTTCCCTGAAGTTTGCTTCATGGCTAAGTCTTTTTATATTCGGGACAAGATAGGGAACGCCAGTAATAAAATAAAAGAAACTTGGAATGTTATCAACCGAGAGACTGGTAAACTAAAACCAAAAGATAATGACTTTTCTCTCAAAGTTCACGATAATTTGATTTCTGCAGATAAAGATGTAGCGGAAGCTTTTGACAAATTTTTTGGTAATATAGCTTCAGCAACAACTGCCAACTTAAAGTCATCTCCCTCCGAGGCCGAAGAAATATTGAAAACCCACGTGACACCCTGTGACTCGCACTTCTCTTTTAAACATATTACTCCATTAGATATCACTAAAACTTTTAATCTTTTAAACGTAAAGAGTACAACTGATATCTGGGGCATCTCTGTCAAGATAGTCAAACACATTATTGATATAATTTCCCCACAGTTAGCGATAATATTCAATAATTGCATAGAGAAGGGAATCTTCCCCGACCTCATGAAACATAGTAGACTAATGCCATTATTTAAGTCTGGTAGCAAAACCGACCCTGGCAATTATAGACCCATTTCTATCTTGCCCGCTCTGAGCAAGATTTTTGAAAAAATCATACAGGAGCAACTTATGATTCACTTTGGCTCTAATAAACTATTTCATAGTGAACAATATGGTTTCACCAAGGGTCGTTCCACCACCGATGCTGGGGTTGCACTACTTAAACATATCTTCGAGGCTTGGGAGAATTCTCAAAATGCACTAGGGGTCTTCTGTGATCTCTCAAAAGCTTTTGACTGCGTAGAACATCAAACGCTAATTCGCAAACTGCACTATTATGGGGTAAAGGACTCGGCTTTGGATTTAATACAATCCTATTTAAACTTTAGAGTTCAAAAAGTTGACATAAATGGTGTTTTGTCTTCTGGGTCACCTGTGAAAATGGGAGTTCCGCAGGGGTCCATTCTGGGTCCATTCTTGTTTCTTATATACATTAATGATCTACCATATTTTGTTAAGGACTCTTGCGAAATCGTGTTATTTGCTGATGACACATCTTTGAATGTAGTATTAATTTATTAAGGAGGTTACATTTATGTTTTACTTTAAAGTATAATATACAATTTATTTAGTTTTTCTTTTTAAAGTCTGTAATACCGAATGTTCTTTTAAGAGAAAACATTTTTTTATTATTTTTTACCTAAAATAAGCTCTATGCACTATTATATAGGGTCCCTGAAAATATGGGTGCAAAAGAAAATCTCTAACATAGAAATTTTTTTACTCAAAGTGCTCGGCGTTTACGACTTCAAATTATTCGTTCTTCTGAAAGCACATTCGGCGATACTTAGAAGTTGACAAAATTTACTCTTCGGTCTTACGAGGTTAAAGAGATAACTTGGAATTGTCATTCTCACTAAAATGTCTCTGGGGTGGTGGCGTAGTGAGGCGGGTCGTTACATTCCCTCTAATATGGTCGAGTGAAGCGATGGCTGGTTCACTCGTCATGTCTGTGAACAGGCGCTGCTTTCGGGGACTGGTCAATCCAAGTTATTCAAATTTATGTATGCGAGTCATTTCTACTAGTATCTTAATATGTAAGTCTAGATATTAGCACGTCACTACCTTGTTTAATATACCACGCAATCTTGTATACCCATTCTTATAAGATACACCATACAAGAATGCATGGTAAATTCAGTGAACTGCTCCTGAATCGAATGTACCTACTACTACTATTTCTATTTATTTATATTAACCGGCAGACAGTGGTGACTGAGTTTGTTGCGGCGCTTCTTCTCAGCACTTGCCAAATGTTGGTCTCGAAGCGCTGGTAGGGTAAAAAGATTATGAGACATGTAGAGGCTCCTTAAGAGCAAAATGACGATTTGTAAGAACTATTTATTAGTCCAAACAAATAAAGAAATTTTGACTTTGACTTTGACATTAAATCTCGGAGATGTCATATGACGTAGTATTCAATTTAAATTCATCATTTCTTTCATTTTGCTCATGAGGAGTCTTATACGCGCCTCATAATCTTTTGCACTACCAGCGCTACCTATTATTGTCTAGCAATAATCCATGCTAGCAATCTACGGGTGTAAATTAGACCTACCAGCTCATCCAGCTTGTGCAGCGCCTGCTTGTAGACCTCGACGTGCCTCTGCAGCTCGTTCTTCATGGCCACGTGCAGCGAGATGAGTGCGCCCGTCGCGTCAGCCGTCAGCCCGTGGGTGCCCAGCCCTGGGAACGAATTCACGTGTCAGTCCCAAAGTGTCCCAACTAAGTGTGGTCTCATAGCCGCCTTATTTCGAGCTTGTGTTTCTAGTGGAAAAAATAAAAAAGTAGATATACAATAAAAAAGGCTCCTCGCTAGCTAACCCCTGGTCATGATTTTACTTTTTTTTGTAGAAAGAAAGAGTCCCGCGTCCCCTCGTGGTAAGCCTCACAGCCACCACAAGAGTCCAGCTGCGCCAGGGTTTAAACCCGTGCTCCTCGGAGCGCACCCAAGCTCAAAGCCAATGGTAAATCTAATGATACCGATACCATTGTGGGCTACTATCACTAATCTTCTTCACTGAGCAATCGCCCGTATTCTCAAACGATGCTTGCAATGAACGGACAGCGTTAAATAGAGCTCTGTGATTGGTTCGTGTGTCACCCTGTGCGTCCACGCGCACTGTGAGACTTCATAGTAATGTTTGTGAATACTGTTGTAAGCCATGTCTTTCAATTCTTTTTTCTCAGTATTCGTTGGCCACATAAAATCATATTTCTACAGAAGCACGGTCAGTCTCCGGATGTAAACATAACTTAAAATTATCTTTTCATCAGATTTAAAATTAGTATAAACGAACTTGAATCATCATTCACGAGATATAAACATCACTCAGATGCTCAATCTAGAAAGGAAATTAAAGGAAGCCATCTTATCAAACCGCTGAGCAGCAAATAGGTACTAGTGTTTTATAGCTATGGACATAAAGTTGAAATTACAAGTAAAAAGTGTTCAGTTATACTTATCATGGTCAAAGGAAATGGGGCATTAGATGCGCGTCCACGGTTATGTTCCCAGGTAGATGTACCATCAGATGCATCTGCCCTGATGCGTTTTTAAGCTGCGACCTTTGTATGGGAACCTTGTACGCAAATTATTGTTGTTATGCAACGGTATGTTAGATAAGAACGATGTGAATATTGTTTTGTTGAGGAAGCCGATTTGTGTCTGATATTGAAATACTTTTAATGAGCTAAATAAAATCTTGAAAGTTAATTTAATCTTGAGAATGAAACGTTTTGAGATTTCTCAGTTTGCGTATTTTGCACAATATTAATTTTCAGGTTTTGTATTCCATTTAGGAATTAAATCCCTAGCTAGATTTAGCCGAACTTTAACGACTAGACGACGGGGGCAAGTAATATGCATATTATACTTTGCAGGACTAACTTCGTACTAGTTTACAAAGTTTCGGGTACATACTATCTATATAGCTCATGTTTTCATATCACTTTAGGTACGTGAGAAAGATGGTACCATTCGAAAGTTCAAAAATTATTATATTTTTGGGAGTAGTTCCCCTGGCTATCTCACCCTGAACAGCAGCATCAAGCTGCCTCCTCCTCGAGTCCACGGCATCCCTCGCCTCAGGCATGTAGTTGACCAGCGCCCCCGCCAGCGTGGCCGTCCTGGCTTGCAACCCTGAGCCCTGGTCGCTTCCCATGGTCACAATCAAAAAGTTACAAAATTTGTGGACGTAGCTCCTTGGTTATCTTACCCTGAACAGCAGCATCAAGCTGCCTACTCCTCGCGTCGACAGCATCCCTGGCTTCAGGCATGTAGTTGACCAGCGCCCCCGCCAGCCTGGCCGTCCTGGCTCGCAGCCCTGATCCCTGGTCGCTTCCCATGGTCACATTCGAAACATAACAAAATGTTTGTGGACGTAGCTCCTTGGTTATCTTACCCTGAACAGCAGCATCAAGCTGCCTACTCCTCGCGTCGACAGCATCCCTGGCTTCAGGCATGTAGTTGACCAGCGCCCCCGCCAGCCGGGCCGTCCTAGCCCGCAACCCTAATCTCTGGTTGCTTCCCACGGTCACAGTCAAAAACTAACACAATTTTTGAACATAGCTCCTTGGTTATCTCACCCTGAACAGCAGCACCAAGCTGCCTCCTCCTCGAGTCCATGGCATCCCTCGCCTCAGGCATGTAGGTGACCAGCGCCTCCGCCAGCTTAGCCGTCCTGGCTCGCAGCCCTGAGCCCTGGTCGCTTCCCATGGTCACAGTCAAAAAGTAGCAAAATTTGTGGACGTAGCTCCTTGGTTATCTTACCCTGAACAGCAGCATCAAGCTGCCTCCTCCTCGAGTCCACAGCATCCCTCGCCTCAGGCATGTAGTTGACCAGCGCCCCCGCCAGGCTGGCCGTCCTGGCCCGCAGGCCGGAGCCCTGGTTCAGCCCTGATCGCTTCCCATGGTCCCATTCGAAACTTTACAAAATTTTTGTGGACGTAGCTTCTTGGTTATCTCACCCTGAACAGCAGCATCGAGCTGCCTCCTCCTCGAGTCCACGGCATCCCTCGCCTCAGGCATGTAGTTGACCAGCGCCCCCGCCAGCCTGGCCGTCCTGGCCCGTAGCCCGGAGCCCTGGTCGCTGCCGAGTAGCCCCACCAGTCGCCATGCTACTGCTTCGCATTGGACCTCAGGTCGAGGGGCGATCTCCAGGGATATCAGTCTGAGGAGAAAAATAGGGGTTGAAATAGATAGAACATACTTTATTATACACCACCACACAAGACAAGAAAAGAAATACGAGTAAATATACACCAGATACGGCACAATTTAGGCGGTCTTATCGGCATTAGGGTTTTGTATTCATCATCAGGTCATTTAATTTCCAATGTTTCTTGGCGGTCTGAATAGAATCATTCTGGAACCCGAGTGTTTCAAAATTAAATCTTAATCACTAACTTTCATTTCCAAAAATGTTATCCTAATTTACAAAGTAGTGGTTTAACTTTAATTTTTCTTCTCAATGAGCAACTTGTGTCTCACGTTCAAGTATTTCCTTCCCAATTACACAAACTTTACAATAGTAATTACCAGGTACATGGCCGTTAATTGGAAGACATTAGGTAAGGCACCACAGTAAAGAGATTAAGTAGTAAAATTCTTTCGTAATGGGTTTAAATTCGCAATCATACAAAGTAGGTATGTATCATACTGTCGGTATACTGTCAAGATATTACTGATTGGGTGACCTTTTTTGGCAACTTATTTTTTTTTTGTGTATGTCTTTGTTGCCTGAATCTGTTGTTGCCAAAATAAAGTTATTTTCTTTCTTTCTTCTTTTTTTACCAGTTTTTTACCCCTTGTCCAAATAGTTGTAAGAATGGCAACATAACCATAAAATATTCAACCGCTTTAGGTACTTATCTCATCTTTATGTCTTACGCACTGATCTGGACAAAGATGTGTTTGTAAAGAAGGCTTGACTTCTTCTACTGTCATCATTTTACTATGGCTTTGTGGAGTTGTGACCACAATAATTGTGCCCTCTGTCATGGTGTGGTCTCGATTGCTAAAGTCTTATGGTGTGATGTGACAGTCTGATTAACCTTTTAATTGTATGTTTGGAAAGATTTACTTATCTTTTAAGGTTTACAACATGTTGGTAAAATCACTGTGAACTAAAAACCAGTTAAACGCATGTAGTAAAACAGGAATTGAAAGTGCGTTTTAAAACATTTAACAACTGCAATAATAATTGTTGTAAACTTTGAATTTGCAATTTATCTAAAGATTCTTTCAGGAAATGTCCTACTATTCTGATTGTTCTGAAATACACATTTTGTTTATACATACTGATATCATTTTCTTTTCTAACTTAGTAAATCAAGAACGACGGCAATAATTGAAAATATCTCAAATGGCACTTAGAATGTATATTTTTAGCTCAACAGTTTCCCAAACTCTATTAGTTTATAGTGCTTTTATTTTTCTTTTATTTGTTAAAAAAATAATGAAATGATGCCTATTCCTACGTACAGGATTCCTTAAGCTTGCTTACTCCTCGCGCGACGCAATCTTATTATACAGGGTGTTCCAAAAAGAGCGTGCCAAATTTGACGTGTACATGTACGTAGTATCAATAGTATCCAGTTTTTAAGTTCTCACCCACTCGGAACTATGTGCCAACTGCCAACTCGGCCCAAGTCACAATCCGTCTGTTCTCGCACAATAATTAAAACAAAAAGCAAACAAGTGCAGCAACGGTCACAGTGCACAGTTAACAGGTCGGTTCCCAACCATTGTGGCGTATGAACTGGGACAGTTTTTTGACTAGGAATTCCGTTAAAACGGAAATAATATGGAGTGATGTTGAGATAAAAACAAATGCTCAAGTAACCGGGTGACTAGCGATGAATCCAGGTCCACAATGGGAAAATGATAGATACATAGACAGACATTAACGCCCGTATTCACAAACATTACTATGAAGTCTCACAGTGCGCGTGGATGCACAGGGTGACACACGAATCAATCAGAGAGCTCTATTCAACGCTGTGCGTTCGATTTGCTGCTTTCTTTAAGCAAGCATCGTTTGTGAATACGTAATTGTACACACAAAACTAGGAAAGAAAGAATTACACAGAAGAGACGGTCACAATTTAGCAGGTCTTTTCGCTATGAAGCCATTCTAGACAAATTTTTATTTCATAGTTACGGTTTAAGCCTAAAACATTAAAAAACATACAAATTATTTATAAGTTTGTGGGAACTTATTAGACAATGTCATATTATTATTCAACAATATCATAATCGATTTGTTTCCCAAAGTAAGAAGTGAATGTATAATTTATCACTTCGTGTTTTTCCAAACATGAGAATTCAACTTTCAGTCTTATTTATGTATTCAAAAGAGCTAATGAATAATTAAGCCATGTCTTTATTAATATAATCGATCAATTATTATATTATAGATACCCAATGTAAAAAAAAGTTATTGCTTACTTCTTAATATCTTAATAACTTCGAAAAAATTTCTCCTCTTATCGTTACTTGACAAATGACGTTTTGTTTTAACTGTAATTAACGGTTTTTTGATTGCGAATCTGAATTACTCGTGTATGCTTGTTACAGCAATCTTATGAGAAAGACGAACGTCTTTATTGTGTTTGTGTATCTAATAACGATCGTAATTAATGATAGCAACATCATTATCATTATTCCTTTTAATTTCTTTATAAATTTCGTGGGAGCCATTTTCGCTGCCTACAAGATACGATCTTTTAATAACCATAACGAAAAGTTGTTTGTTTGTATTACTAGCATGATTGAGTCGAGGTCTTATTTTGATAATTAACCGACTTTATTTGCATCTTCATACTCTATCGTAGGTGTTAAATTAAAAGAACCTCTTATATTATTATGCCCGTTTTCACTATCAATGATGGGGGATTGATAGTGAAAACGGGCATTAAACATTCAAATTAATATCGTGGTAGACAAAATGCTGGTTGGATTTTCCAGCTAAAATTACTTTTTTAATAAACCTTCTATGTTATTTTACAACAATTTCCGACAACATTCCTGAAAGAGTGGCAAGCACGTGCAATCACGTAAGTCAAAAATCGAGAAAATTTCCATCCGGACTTTTCTGAGGACGTGATTCAGTTAGACTCACTTCACGCAAATCAAACGATTTCAACGCTTACATTCGATTTCGTAATCGTTAAACAAAGGAAACAACAATAAAAACTGAAATTAAAAAGGTCGAAATAGAAACGCTGTTTTTGTTACTGCATATTGCTGTAAGTAGTGTCCGACCGAATGTTCGGTTTCGGTTTCGTTTTCGGTTGAGTTTCGGTAAAAACACGAGTTTCGGTTTAGTTTCGTTTTCGGCGGCAAACTTGCCGAAACTACGACCGAAACCGAATGTGCATTACGATCATAGTTTATACTTAATTTATAGTACATATTATAAAATGTGTCCGGGCATGTAGTGATCAAACTTTAAGGGCGTGATCTATGGACAATTTTATCGATGAAAATACTTCAAATTTGGGGCTTGACCCATTTCTCAAAAAATTACAAGGCTTAAAGATTTTAATTTTTAGAATTCACCTCTTTCTTCAAAAACAAGTGACTGCGTGGGCACCTTAACACTAATGAGCAAATATTTTATGTCATGCGATAGCTGACAAAATGATCTATTAGTAAAGTAGAAAACAGACACAAGTTTCATACATTTTAAGGAAGTAGGAATGGATTTAAGTAGAAAAAAACATGACTATTTTCACTTCTTTTTCAGTTATTTTCCAACACAAGAAAAACCAGGTCGTTAAAGTATATCTTATTTGCATTGTATTATTAGTATTTGAGCTATTCTACAAAACGAATGTAAAATTAGTCTACGTCTATTACTTTCGAAGCTATTGTTGAACAAAGATACCTCTTCCCAGCCGGTTCCATAGCGCGGCTAGTCATGTAGTCGGAGTAGGTTGTGCGATTCTTTTAGGCAGTGCATTTTCGCATTTCTTTATTTTTCCCTCAAAATATGAGCGTTGTAAGGAAGTTTCGGTTTCGGTTTCGGTTTCGGCCGAAATAGACACCGTTGCCGAAATTCGTTTTCGGTTTCGGTTTCGGTCGTAAAACTAGTTTCGGTCGGACACTAGCTGTAAGTATCACTAAAATTTTGTAAAAGTCGCGAGTAACTTTTTGAACCAACTTTAAACAATGAAACAAAGCGGAAAATAAAAAAAAGTTTAGTTAACTATACTTAAATTATTTTGATCTTCTCTGAGTTAACAAAGTTAGTAAATGAAATTGCATAAAAGCAGCTAACTACGAGTATTATAATGCATCACATAAGTTCTAAGCTTTTATTGTTAGTATCTCCTACACCGTAAGGCTATTTAAATATTGAATAAGCCTTTTCATACAATATCATCAAATAGAAGCTGCGATAATGAGTAATGAATGTAATTAAGATCCATGATGTCAATATTTTCCAACAATGTTGCACCGTCACCCACGTCCCGCAGACGGAGTGTCGGGAGATCGACCGGTCGGGACACTTTCTCCGAAATCCAGTTTTTGGGCATACCTGCTTCTTCGACTCGACCATAAGTTCACACTTTTGAGTGTAAATAACTTGAATGTAGAGAGTTTTATGTGACAAGTTTCTTAACATTTTTATGACTGTGCGTGTAAAATTAACTATGTTAAGATACGTTGAAATGTTGAGTTCTCCGAAGATAAAATAAGTAATTTTAACTTGTTGTATAGTCACTGGACCACTAAACTAAAAGTATACAATGTTGATTGTTGCTTGTGACTGTTATGTATGAAGTTATTACTCGTATTTTCAAAAGCTATTTTGAATTTAAAAAAAATGACTATAAAATTGGTATCAATTCAAACGCCCCAATATTCTTAAACAAACCCTGATGAATTATCACACATTTATAAAAAAAAATGTTTAACACGTGCCATCATTAAATCGATTTAATAATGGTAGAGGGGCATGCTTTCATGATATAATTCAATTACATGTAATTGACCGTAATACCTGTAATTTTTCTATCAAATCTTTAATTGAAACGCGTTCAAAGCGTTTAGCCTATTTCGTGTTAATGTTTATCACCCTAATAGCTTCAGTTCAAATTCTTTAATACCACCCATTAGGGCAAATTAAATTAAATAAGAGGTGTGTACACAACACTTATGTTGTCGTGTTCAAACCACGTAATATATTATGTGTTAGTGCACATTATGTAAGTATTTAGTGGCATGTAATGCAGGAAGCGGACGCAGGTGCGAAGATGTGTTTTGTCAATATTGAAAAAGTTCTTTAGAGAACGTAGTTTCCAGTTATGTCATTATTCATCATTATCGAAAGGTACATTTGCAAACTCACGGGGGTTATGAAACATTGACATTTACTTGATAAACTGTTCCTATAATCTAAGCGAAGCACTGGTACTTAAGTAAGTATACAAACGTCAATAAATCTGATATTCCGTTCTCAGGACACTAATATTTGCCCTCTGACCACCATAAGAAAATCCTCAAAACTCGATCAAACGCAAGAATAGATCTAGTCTAATATCTAAATATATATAACTCAAAGGTAACTGACTGACTGACTGACATAGTGATCTATCAACGCACAGCCCAAACCACTGGACGGATCGGGCTGAAATTTGGCATGCAGGTAGATGTTATGACGTAGGCATCCGCTAAGAAAGGATTTTACGAAACGGATTTTAAGGGGGTAAAACGGGATCCACGCGTACGAAGTCGTGGGCGGATGTTAGTTTGTAATAAAAAGGGTTTTGGAACACACACAGACTTGGTTAAGGTCGCGGGAAGAACCTGGATGCAGGCAGCGCTGGATCAGTCGCTGTGGAAATCATAACAGACAGACTTGAATCTACATGTTCTTGTGAGTATTGTACGGGACTTATCCTACCACACTATAAATAATTGATCTACAGAGACACACACATCTAGATAGATCTACAGATTGGCCTTCAATGAAAGATGAGTGTTGTACCTACGTGTAACACACCAAGTGACGACTACCATTGAATGGTGTTACAAAATGACTCAACAGGACGCCCAAATACCAAACTGAATGACCGCTGACCGCATGCAATCTCCATTAAGCGTAATTTGGAGGTGTTCTAGCGACGCCCTGCAATTTGGCCGCTGATCTGTTACATCCAATGTTTTTGTGGACCTTTCACTCATTTGGGCAATAGCAGATATTAGTTGTCTATGTCTATATTAAAGTAAGAAATTTCATCTTTCCGAAATGCTACAGTTTTTATGCCAGTTTTTGGCAAATCGTAATAGATGCAATTGTGAGTAATGGATGTTTGGATTACGGATTTTTCTGATATAATGCAGCCGGCTTTTTCAGCTAATAGACGGAAAATTATAGTTAGAGCGATCCGTAGTCTAGTGATTGGACTAATGCCCGTTTTCACCATCAATCCCTAATTTTTAAGTGATCCCTATGAAAACAAAATGCCTGTTATATGCTACCATAGGGGTGACTTCTTTACGTTTGCTTTTTCTGTATCAACAGATAGTTAAAAGTTACTTCAACTATTAATTTGTAATCAGTTTTACTCTCTTCACAAATATCATCGTCCCATTCGTTTTCGTTCATTCGATTGCACGCTATTCCCTCACAGCTCTCCGTGACGTCTTCACAAACTGTCAAACGCGATGCATACAGTAATTATTTTATAATCTGTATAATTTATGGCATTAGCACTGGCCACTTGGAGTGGAGTTAAAAACGAATGACTCGCGTGAGTGAAATCGATGTAACCGAGGCAGTGCGGGTGAACGCCTTTGCTCGTTCATGAAAGCAATTTAAGAAGGCAAGTCAGGGCTAAAGCATTTTATTGTGACAGGTTAATAGCTATGACATCAATAATAGGTATAACCGATTGTTAACAAGAAAACTTAAATATTACTTTGTTTGTGTACACCACCGGGGCATTAACACAAAACCTCGTGAGTTCATAATTTTTTTTTTACTTTATTCGGAAAACAACATAATCACTTCATCAATTCATAAAATGGATAACAGAAACACAGTTTTTGAGCAGAAGGTAGACCACCGACAGCATGCGTATTATTTACTTTTCTCTCTTAATATCTATCTTTCACTTTCATTTGTTTTCAAAGTAACCTAATATTTTATAATTTCCAGTATGCTAACTTTTGTTAGAATTATTATTTCGTGTTTGACATCTAATTTAATTTATTGAAGTAAGATTATTATAATTAATATTATTGAATAACTAATTGAATTATTGACATAGCTATATAATAATTATAATTGTAATTGTAATTTATAATAATGATTTTTTATGCACAAATGCCAGCTACGCTGGTGAGATAAGCTGCACCTCTTTTTAATTTAAGACCACATATTTTATTGTGCCACATTATCTCGGTGAATAAATAATCTTTGAATCTTTGTTCTATTCATATTAATTAATTAGCAAACATCTTTTTCATTCAAGATCAGAGATAACTCGCGCACGCGCCATATAAAGTTATGAATATTCAAACACATAAAATAGAAACATTTAGGCTGAGTTGCACCACGAAACTTTGACAGCAACTATAACGATAACCGGTGTTTTTTCTATGGAGTTTGATAGATTTTTGACGTTTGCCAAAGTTAAAGGAAGATGGTGCAACCCAGCCTTAGAAATGGCTCATAAAATACCTGAAAGATACAAGTTTATTTTTGGCTTAAAAAATTATTATGCTTCATATCCATTATTCACTTAGTTGTACATTTCAACCACGGACATAGTAAAAACCACAGTTTTGCGTATCTGATTTAATTAACTATGCGGGCAGATTGATATTAGCAATGGCCGTGTTACACGCGCTTTCCCCGGCACTCGCGATCATCTCGAGATTAATGCGAAGATTATTCTCGTTGTACACATGCTAAGCATGAAATATGGATGGTGAATTTATTAGCAACCCACCACGGTAGTTAGACATTTATGAACATCGTTGAATGTCCAAGCGTTTAAGAGTTTTTCATAATATACGCTACTGAGCTTGATTCGCGGATATTCATTTCGGAAACTACGTATACTATCGTATGTAAATTATATCTTTATAAGTCGCTTACGAGTATAAAGTTAATCTATAAACTCGGTGATCTCTATTGGGGTGCCCTCTCACTGGAGTCATTCAAGTGTAATTTAACCAAGCAAAGCAGTCAAAAGGATACGGCGAAAATGTTGTTACATTACTTACATTTCAATGTTCCCAATGAAAGAGCACCCTTAAAACGGGTCAATGCGAAACAAAACACTATCTACATAGGAAACGTATTAATTTTCATTGTAAGTGCTTGAATTCCAAATTGGCATCAAGTTTATAGAGATTTGTAATATTTTATGATTTGTGCAATTTCGTATGCAATAGAATCCGAATGCTTCAAAAATAATCACGGATGTCTCGAGAATTCAACTTTCAAACTGATACCACGCAGAGTGTAGACGATATTGTCATTACTACTTTCGGAATCGATTCGTATGTTGAATATTCGCTGCGATCTAATCGATTACGAGCGAATAGATTAAGATTGTTCTTATGCATTCCACTTTCTCGTGGTAATGTGCATTCTCGGAGATCATCTCACGATAAATCATTTTGCAAATGGAGTTATCTGTCTCATAGAATACTATAGACATACTAGCGGCCGCCCGCGACTTCGTACGCGTGGATCCCGTTTCCCTTAGGGGTGGAGTTTCGTAAAATCCGTTCTTAGTGAGAACCTACATTCTAAAAGGACCCCCATGCAAAATTTGAGACTCCAAGCACTTGGAGTTTCTTAGATTTGATTTCGTGATGAGTGAGTCAGTAAATCAGTGACCTTTCAATTTTATAGATGACTAGCTTTCCGCCCGCGGCTTCGCCCGCGTGGAATTTTGTCTGTCACAGTCGCGCGCGTCCCTGTTTCAAAAACCGGGATAAAAACTATCCTACATATTTTCTTTCCCGGGACTTTCAAACTATCTCTATGCCAAATTTCATCAAAATCGGTTGCGAGGTTTAAGCGGGAAAGCGTAACAGACAGACAGACAGACAGACAGACAGAGTTACTTTCGCATTTATAATATTAGTTGGGATAATTACTTTTATGTCACGTGTTTGTAATTAATCAAAAACTGTGCTTCTTATGAAAATAAGCATTTTGAAATGCGTTATTTATTCTTAATGCCTACCTCAATATAAAATTTATCCTCGCCACTAATTAATACTAGACTATCGAATAGTAGTCTGGTGAGCTTTTACAAACAGACTTATAATAAAGTAACATCATTGAATGAGAGAATGAGAATCCCCAGTTGATGAAGCACATGATGTCGTGCCCTGAGTGCCCGAGCAATTACACGCAGCAGGATTTAATTAATGCTGCTGACAACGCCAATCTTGTGGCGGAGTTTTGGGCTGACACTGTATAGGTTTGTTGTCGACACGATAAGAAGAAGAAGAAGTGAATGAGTTTATTACGCTGCTTTTTAACCGACTTCAAAAAGTATGAGGTTCTCAATTCGGCTAAATATTTTTAACAGCTCTGGCCTACATAGGACCCGCAGCAGTAAACAAGCATTACACCATGTTGAGACGCATACGTTACATGCATAAAATAAACACCCAAAGCTACATCATCATCACTCAACAATAACTTTTAAGGCTGAGTTGCACCACCTAACTTTAACGGTAACTATGACGATAACCGGTGCATTTTGTATGGAGTTTGACAGATTTTTGACGTTTGTCAAAGTCAAAGTAAGATGGTGCAACCCAGCCTAAGTAACGTTCACCACGTAACAGATCGTCAGCCATGTTATTATGATCGTCGTTTGTTAGCACTCGACACGCGAGCGACCTCTGAACCACGCCTTGGGAAGTGTTAGGTAATGCAGTGATGATGCACTTTTGGATATTTTACTTTTATTTATGTGACGGGCTCTACGGTGACTGTGAGAGTACAAGATTTTCTCTTGAAAAATGCCTTGGTACTTGAACCATTTGCGTCTGGGTAACTACTCTCACCGACTGATCTATGGAGACATTGGTGAACCTACTATGGACGTACCCAGTAAATAGCTCTATTCATTTTTAGCATCAGAAATGCTAAAATCCGCATTACTCTATTCTTTATAGGTCGATGCTTAAATCGATGTCCTACAACATATCGCATTCACAACCTATCTAGGTACTTATAATTTAATTAAAAACGTATGTAGGTGTTATTGACTGTAAGAATCTGAATAAAGAAAAATAAAATAAAATAAAAATATGTGCCTATTAATTACGGCAAAAGTAATACGGCATAAGCAAAAGTAGCATGGTAGAGCTTTTGGTATATTTTTATTTGTATGACAAACTTCATAGGAGTAAACTATGTACATAATTCGAAAATCGCCAAATCCTTGGTTTGGACTTCTTGATTTCTACAATTACATTACCAAAAACAAAGTCATCACCATTAAACCGACAGCATAAAGTCCAAAACCACAGGTTTCCCATAAATACACCACCTGACCTGGCGCGCGCGCACGTTCATCATGCGAGAAAGTGCCGCAAACCTGTTCATCCCTCACGCGCTTTCTTTGAACCCCGTAACCTTATAATCATACCAATAAGAAACTTAATCGCCTGTCCACATATGCTTTATAATATTCATACCAGTCCGCGTCTTAAACGCGATAAGATTGGGAATCGCTCGTTAAAATTTTATGTCATCAAACTAACTAATATTATAAAGTGAAAAGATTTGTATTTTTGTATGTTTGTATTGAATAGGCTCCAAAACTACTGAATCGAATAGAAAAATTCTTTCACCATCAGAATTCTAATTATTTTCTGATAAACGTAGGCAATTTCAAGGTCTTTTCAAGGCGAGAGTACGCACTTACAGGGCAGATATCCTAAACTGCATCTCACTTAACACCAGGTGCGATTGCGGTCAAACCTGCCTTGATAAGCATAAAAAACTATTTATAATTTTAAAAATTGTTGTTAAATACTTATTATCTACTCGTGCAAAGCCGGGGCTGGCCGCTAGTTTCCAATAAAGATCATAATTCATTAAAATCGACAAATTTAATCATGCACATAGATAGCTTTTAATGTTAGCGCGATAAAAGCTGTTTTGCATTAGTTCAGTATAATCATAGTGGTTTCATAGAATATGGGAAGGAAGTAGGTTTCCTTATGTTATTATCATGTTTTCTGATCGTAAATCTTTCTAAGATGAATAAACATGGCTGCTATATTTCTTACTCTCTTAAAAAAATAACACTATACATAAATGCCGTATATAAGATACCATGGGAACGTTTTTATAACTTAATTGCCTATAAAACAGGAGGCGAACTAAATACCAATTTATTTCAGCCAAGCAGAAATGAGTTACATAAATTATTTTATAGTTAAAAGCTTTTTCTTAAATAGCTGAGCACCGCGACTTCGTACCTACGCGTAAAAATAGTTTAAATAATATTTCCCGTTTTTGCAACATTTTTCTTTACTGCTCCGCCACTATTGGCTGTAGGGTGATGTAATATCGCCTAAATAAAGCCTTCCTCAATAAATGGGCTATTCAACAAAACTCTTCAACTTTATTATATTAGTAAATTATAGATTAGACGACAGCACATCAAACAAATATAATATTATCTAGCTTAAATCACAATTTATTTCAATAATAAGGCTGGGTGGCACCATCTTACTTTAACTTTAACAGACGTCAAAAGTTTGTCAAACTCCATAAAAAAGCACCGGTTATTGTTATACTTACCGTTAAAGGTGGTGCAACTCAGCCTTAATATATTTTTTTACGCAGTCGCTATCGGATACGTTTGATGTAAACTAACACTAAACGCCCTTTACAGACGGATTTGTTGACAATAACTATTGATAAAGATTTTTAGTATCTTAAAGCGCCGCGCCGCTGCAGTGCGTTGTGATGAGTCTACTACAGCCTTCCTGCACTATAGCAACATGTCATTAAGTTGATATTTATAGGACGTAAGAGCGGCCTTCGCAGTTTTCACACAGGATCGTTAGCTAAGACGCGCCAGGAATTCACACTTGCACGACAACTTGCAACCATGTCAATGGCATTCAATCGGGGTAATAACAAACGCGCCCTCTAGCGAGATTAATATTGGTAGGTATCAATCGATCCAATTTTAACTTTATGTAGCAGTAGATTGTGTTTTAAATTAATCAGAAATTGTTTTTAATTTGGAATTAAAATTGTTACCTACCAAGAAATAATTTAAGAATACTAACTAGCTAAGGCCAGATCAGTATTACTGTGGAAGTATTCTCGACTTTTTGGGACAGTTTTCCAGTTTAAAAATAGGGTAAGTCCAGGATAGATGCCCCACTTTTTGAAACAGCTCTGTAACTCAGTCAGTAAGTTTCTATCAACAATTTGACCTTAGTATCTGTAAACTTTGGTCTTTCGTCTATGATATTACTATAATTATTTTAGTTTAAGTTATACCGATTCTGAGTAAATACCATTTTAATTGACCTCTAAAAAGTGGGATAGACGCCTAATGTGGGGGATAGAAGACTCACTGTATGATTGCTTCAAAGGATAGATGCCTGATGCAGGGATAGATGACTCGTTAATACAGTTTTTGAATTCTAAGGATCAAATGCATTTTGAAATCAAACAAGCCAAGTATTATTATTTAAGATTGTTTATTATGAATTAATTAAAAATGAAATTTAGTATTTAAAAAAATAGTACATAGTACATCCACCCGAAAAACATAACCCTCCTTCTAGCGCAGTCGGGTAAAAAGGTAATTTGATCAGAAGGGCACTCTATTATTACTTTCGTAAGGTTAGCCGTACTACATTCTTTTTTTCTTCTTAACTACTTGCTACTTGTGACAAAAAGAGCAGGTTAGGATAGATGCCCCTAGGCGCATGGGACTTGGCCCTAAGGGCATCTATACCAAAAAAAAATTAGGCAACTATCCTTTTAGCATAGGATAGGTGCCTTTTTTAATAAAAAATATAATAACACTAAAAATATAATTAAACATGGCTATCCCGTCTAATTTATAAGATAGTCTATCAAATTATATAAAAATCTGCTTCATTTTACAGCTGACAAAAAAATTATGCATTAAAAGATACTTACCAATTTTATTCCGACGCTCGCTAATGTTTGGCCGCGGAAGATTTTTGCTCTCACTGGCTAAATGAACGCACTCTTTGATGGTTTGCGAGGCGAAAAGTGGTACGGGGAGGTCCCTTTCTATTATACGTACTATAATTTTAGGCTAAGTTGCTTGTAATATAGTGTACTTAAAATCGCGGCACCTATCCCACTGGGGCATGTATCCTGGAATTACCCTATAAAATAAAATCTTCCTCTTTTTGAAATAGCTCACTTATTCGATTTTGATTCATTAAAATAGTCGTTAATCTTTTTTGTTTTGAAAACATGATAGTGTTTCGTTTTTACACTTGTCCCCCTTGAATCCTAAATAACCACTGCAGATAACGTTGTAGTTTTATCGCGAAGAAAACATTTACTTTTCAAATTATATGATAATCTTGTTAAGAAAGTTGTTGCATTCGATTGGAAGGAAGGATCAAATGGTCTACTTTAAATACAGGGTGAACAGTGAACAACACCCTATACTATTCTCGATTAAGGTATTTCATTATACTATTCTCGATTAGGGTATTTGGAGCGATTAATAAATATCAAATAAAGCACTTTCTTTTAAATATATCAAGTTTATTCTAAACCGTTAGCTAAACACATCATGATCTACTTAGATAAAGGTAAAATTAGCAAACGAAACTTACGTGTGAGACGTGTAAATGTGCTCTTTAAGAGTCTACTTACAAAAAATAAATGAAAACACAATTTTATTTTACTGAAATTGAAATAGACAAGTAAGCTTAATAAAATAATTTCTGCCCAATAAAGCACTGAACCTCAACAAATATTAATCAGATTTTCAGAAGAATAGAAGAAATAAGTAATTAAGTTGTAAGCTCGCTCCCACTTTCAGCCTGATCACTTTCCAAGAGCCGAAATGCAACCCAAGAGCTACCCTTTTGTGTTTGACAACATTGAAGTCGTTTAAGATGAAAGACACTCTGTATGCATACAACATGGTCATAATAACCCAGTGGTAAGTGGAACAATGGTGTCGGATGCCGGCGAGCAGATCATGTGGCGGCGTTTTCTAACGAATATGCGCGCACGCATGTTTGTTCTGTGCGACCCACTTCAAGGTGCATAGAAAATGCGCTTAAAGGACATGCTGAGATGCAAAAGGATAGGGGACAAACTAGTCAATTGACGTACTTTTTAAGAGCTGTCAAATTCGACTTCACCATAGATTGTGTATGAACCATGATGTCATCAAGCGGCGAACACAATGAATTTTCGCATATGAAAGATCCGCTAGATGACGGGACGTGGATGTGGGGTCTGCTGACTGCTGCGTGATTGGTGGATTTTGACATATCTGTCAATGTCATGTCAAAAATAACCAATCATGCAGCATTTGGACCTCGCGTCCACGTATTACCATCTGGCGGACTTTTCATACGCGAAAACCCTCATTGACTGAATACTAGCGAATGAAAACTACACATTAAAATTATACATACTTATACAGAAGTAAAAGGAGACCACGTTAGTTGGAGATAATTTCATAACTACGTTATTTAGCATTAACATGTCGAGATACCTATATAATTTAGTATTACCACAGAATAATAATAAGTACTACGTACAGAAGTTTTACTTCGCGAAGGTATTTAAAAAAAATTATGCTCAATGTCATTAACAATATGGTGTAATTTAGCCTGTCTCAAGAGTCAAGCATCATTTTGTTGACAAACGTCAGTGATCGGCACTGTGCCGAAGCTATAGGGCTGACTTCGGTAAAATGATGTGACGTGAGGTGCCAAACTGCGGAAAATGGCGGAGGAAATACATGATTTAGCATGAATAATGTTAACTACTTATTTACCTCTCAGTGTCTTGAGGCAACTTAAAAAAGTACATTCTGTGTTTTTATTATTATTTAGGCAGTTAAATACTGCACAGTATTTAGTACACCATTTTCTTTATTTTCTTACATCATACACAAGAATACGCGTGCGTGAGTCAATGTTCGCTCGTATGTGAGGCCTTGTCGAATAGTCTCCTGTAGGTGGGCCATCGTGCGTGTTTTGTTTTCGATGTAAACTCGCGGAGATGAACAGGCCTGGTATTACTCACTCATGTTACATTTATAAAATTCTTCTAAATGACAAGAAAAAATATTATCAGTCACGAGTTTCTCATGTAATTTATTGCATTTTTTCGCTTAGTGGTTTATTTTTAGCAATTTATAGTTAATTTATTAAATTATTTAAGTTTAATTACCCCAGCATTTACATTTTAAACGTGCGGACGATCTAGGAAATTCATCACTACATGTCTTAATTCAGCCATTTTTTTAAAACTATTAAGTTGTTGAAATGGTACTATTTCCAATAGATGTATCTACTCGATTACCAAACGACAGGCTCTCCACATTGCAAATCAATATAAACTGAACTCCTGAACTGAACTTCGTGTTAAAGACAGAGTACCTATCGCCAACTGTGCAACTACGAATAAAAAAAATAAAAAAAAAGAATACTGACGTTCTTCTTCTTCTCTCACGTCTCTAGAAATGAGAACTCGATGGAGAGCCTGGTGGTTCATGGCCAGGTGGAAGGCAAGAGAGCACGCGGTCGATCGCCAACCCGCTGGATAGACGCCATCACAAAGGCCACTCAGTCCACCATGGTCTAGTGTACTCGCGAAGCCTCTTACCGTCAGAAATGGAAGCACAACGCCAGGAGAACTACCCTCGCAGATGAAATTACCCCAATCTGACAAGAGTGCCCGACTAAGAAGATAAACTGAACTTCAGCTAAAACCCATAGGTAAGGGGGCGTCCATTAATTACGTGAGACATTTAGGGGTGGGGAGGGGGTCAAGAAAAACCTCACCAAATCTCACGTAGGGGAGATAGGAGGTCTCGACAAATATCACGTAATTTTTTTCAGGAAGAAAAAGGGTCAAATTGCGAGAAAACTGGGTTATCTACTATATAAAAATAAGTCGGGTTTTCCTCCCTGACGCTATAACTCCAGAACGCACGAACCGATTTCCACGGTTTTGCATTCGTTGGAAAGGTCTCGGGCTCCGTGAGGTTAATAGCAAAGAAAATTCGGGAATAGGGGGTAAAACAGGATCCACGCGTACGAAGTCGCGGGCGGCCGCTAGTTTTATATTAAAAAAATTAATATATTTTATGACGATAGTGATAAATTATTCAATTTTTTTATTGTACACCGTCTAAACAATAAATAAATTAGAAGAAACGTTTTTTTATATTACATCCTTTTACATTGAAAATATGTATTTTATAAAATCTCACGTGAGATTGTGGGAAGGGGGAGGGGTCTGGAAAAATCTCACCAAATCTCACCAAGGGGGGCGGGAGGGTTGAAAAATTGTCAAAATCAAAATCAAAAATCAAAAAAAATCAAAATCAAAAATATTTATTCAGTTTAGACCACGTGGCACTTATGAACGTCAATAGAAAATAATAAAAAAAGAAAAAGGTAGCCCTTATGGGGCACTTTACATGTCTCCTTATCTTTTGGGCCCTACCAGCGCTTCGAGACAAACATATGGCAAGTGCTGAGAAGAAACGCCGGAACAAACTCAGTCACCACTTATTGCCAGGAATTATCTAACGGTAAGAATAGTCAAATTTAAGTACATCAAATATGTGCAGACTGAACTGACCACGCATCCTTGTCATCAATATAGTCTCGAACCTTGTAGTACCCTTTGGACATAAGAGTATTTTTTATATGTATCTTAAATTTGTTTATTGGCAATGAGGATCATTTCGATTTTTAGCTGTGAATGCAGATTTATAGGGCTAAGAAATCCTTAATACACAGTGCAAAAATTTTTGTTCTACGACAAAAATTGACGAAGTTATGGCCAAATTACTAAAAAAGTTCACTGACCGCCCGGCGCGGGGACGATGACGTCATTATATCCGATCCGAACGCTGCCGGCGTACTACGTGGATAGAAAATATTTTTTTCTAGCCAAATTATCAGTTTTAGAGAAAAACTTGTAATGACATTTATTCATCAGAATAAAGTAAGCTATCGATAGGTAATTTTACTAAATTAAAACCGTTAAATTTCTTTGTATCCGAATTTTGTATGCCAGAGTTATCCTCTATTGTCTTACGATGTAATTTAAATTATGATTTGGAACAGATTCCAAGGGTCGAACATCCATGGTCTGCTCAATAAAAGCAGTTTGGCTAGCCAAATTAATGGCTAAATATTTAATAAAATATGATAGCGAATTCGCTATTCGTCTTTTACAATATTTATTTAGATAATTATATTTATCTATTGTCAATAAACATTTATTTTTTAAATAATTGTTAATGTCAATGTCAAAATAATTGTTTCACGTAATGGACGCCCCCTAAATAGGCAAGCAAAAACAACATAGGTAGGTAAATCAAATTAGCTCAACTCAATAGACAACAAAGTCAGTCAGTAATCAATATCTCGCGATGCTAATGAATGTTTTCCTGCATGCTCTCGTGCGCGCCTCGCTCTACATCGCCCGTCTCTGGTGACCAAGGACTTGGTGCAGGCATTCCTCTAGACCATTGGTTCCCAAAGTGGGGGGAAGACTTTTAAAGGGGGGCGCGGGCCATCTGTGTATTTAAGTACAAAAAAACTGCGACCACTGAGAGAATGCATTCCAGACTGCTCGATACGACCATTAAATAATCTTGACTGGAGGAGGAGGGGGGGGCGGAATTTTTGTAGGGTCGAAAGGGGGCGCGTCTCAAATAAGTTTGGGAACCAAGGCTTTAGATGACAAGGCACAGTCAAAAGCTATGTAGTAATGCAAGTGTAAATCGTCCATTTGCGACGACACTGTGATATATCAAAAACAGTGGTTTTACAGAAATCGACTTTTTAACTTTTGAATGACCATAACTCTTAAAAGAAGGTTAGGATTACCTAATTGTGTATGAAACGTTTAAAGATTAACTATTAATGAATTTAAATATTTATAGTAAGACATAACTTTGCGTCTAAATTGATGAAATTATAGCGATTGAAAAAAAAGAGACAACTTATCACGTTGTTCTAGTAAAAAATAATATTTTGAAGATGGTATGTTCAGTTGTCACGTTGAAGATGATGTAAAAAAATATATTTATATAAGTCATTATTTAGATAAAACGTTGATCTTGAAATTTATTATTTTATTTTAATAACATTACAATCAGTAAAAATAAGGTAATTATTGAAACAGGCGAATATTTCGCTTTGCCATGTTAAATTGCACTTATAAAAATATTATCTAAGTAGACAAACAGTTGTATACATACAATATTTAAGCTCACATTAAGTTTTCTTATTCTAAAAACTAATGCTTATCAAAATAAACGAAAAACTCTCAAAAGTAAAACCTCGTAAACTACAAAAAAAAACACAGTAAGAGAAACTGTACTAAGTATGTATGTATGCAGAAGAAAAAATTGTAGGTACCTACTAGGTTAGTAAATAGATGTTTTTTAACTGACTAGTCATGACAATTTAATCCTAAAATTATCAACGCAAAAATCGCCGTCTCCAGCGCATAAAATGGCAGAAAAACGACATTTTGGTACCTTTTAGGATGTTTTAATTTTTTATACTTATTTAAAATGAAATTTATAAAAGATATTTAAAAAATGTATTAATAGTGAAAAATAACAACCACTATTTATAAATAATGTAGTCATTTTATTGACATAGTTTTTCTGAAATAGTTATACCTATTGCAATGTTATTATACAAAACAATGTTGCGCCCGCCAAAGTATATTTGGGCAAGAAGCGATAAAATTCCATCAATTGCTGATTATCTGTAATTATATTAAAACATTAAAATACATTTTTTGCAGAAAGCAAAACATAGCCAATACAGCTAAGTAACATTGAATAATTACATAAATAAATAAATATCTGGGGTTTAACGCATTGCTATTCTAGCATACTTCTACTAATAGATAATTTTGTTAGCTATCGTCTTAGATTAAGCTAATCTAAGGCTATCGTTTGTTAATAAATAAAATATTTTGCTTGCTGTGTCTGTAAAAACAGACAGTTGTATGTTTTATTTGCACTGTATTTCTAGTATTCGAACTATTCTTCAAAACGAATGTATGTTTATCAGTCTACATCTACTCGTATTAGTTCCGACGTTATTGTAGCTCAAAGAGACCCTTTCACAGCGCTCGCATAGCGCTGTTAGTCATGTTGTCGGATTAGGTTGTGGAATTACTTCAGGCAGTGCATCGCCACAAATGTTAACCTTTGCTTTTTTGCATTGCTATTCCCCATCTGTAATGATTTATCTGGAGTTTAGTATTACTGTTTAGCGTATACAACGTGACAAGTAGATATACCATTCAATTTCAATAACATGTATTCTGCAATAACAGAACATCAACAAATGACCTACAACATATTTTCAATATAGGAAAAATTTTCATCATCTACAACGTTACTAGTTAAGATGTCCCGATGATACTTGGTGTTTCTTACAAGAATAACGTGACATATAAATAATTTCTCTTTTACTTTGATTTTTGTTTTACAAGAACACTGTGATAAGTATGACGTGCCACATTGTCGAATAAAATAAAAATATTTTAAAAACTTACCTTTGTCATCAATACCGCGGTATCCTCGAGATGTCACGTTTTTCTTAAAAACGAAGAGCACCTCACATCTCAAAGCGCAGGTGGCAACTGAACTGTCACAGTGTCGAAGCCAACTAGATCGCCAAACGAGCCAGCGCTATAACGGAGTAACAAATACCCTGTTTTTGGAGATAAAAGAACGCAAGATCGCGGTTCAGAATTTCGGTAAAACAAAAAATCGTATATCTCGAGATGTCACAGTGTCGTCGCAAATGGGCAAAATGTCAAATTGTCAATGCTGGGTGATCGTCGTCTGTTAAGTCTATTCATGCTTCTGCAACTGTAGTATAATCAGCAGACTTTTAGTAATGCGATGCAAATGAATAATTTCCTGCATGCTCTCGTGCGCGCCTCGCTCTACATCGCCCGGCTCTGGTGACCAAGGACTTGTGTGCATTCCTCTCGATGACAAGGCACAGTCAAATGCTATGTAGTAATGCAATTGTAAATGGCAATATTGGGTGATCTTCGTCTGCTAAGTATATTCATGCTGCTGCAAGTATTTTGTAACCAGCACACTTTGAATGTGCAAATGCAGTGCAGTGCAGATGCAAATGAATGTTTTCCTGTAATGCCTTTTTAAACTTAATTCAATAACGAATATTGGTTATTTGCTAAGGGGATTATTCCTGCAACTGCAAGTCTTGTGTAGTTAGGAGATATAAAAACACAGAAAAGTTATGTGCATTTTTGAAATTCCGTGGCCTTCGCCTACCGTCTTATGCAAGAAAGTGTAAAAAAAATTGTAATTGTAAATTATAAATCGTAGCAGCATTTATACCTCAATAGCTACTGATCAAGTTTTAATTGCAGCTGCTGCTGATTAGTGATTTTTATAGTCACCCTATCCTTCAAAGATTAACATGGTAGTCAGTTTAGGCGGTAATTTTAATAACTGGTAAGATCAAAATAGTACAACTGCTTCATCATTTTACTGTGACGCCAATATCGATAAAAACATAAAGACAGTTGCACTCAATGCAGCCCTGGAAATGAGCTGGGGTGTGAAATGATCGCTTACGTCGATCGATTGTTATGCATAATTATTGCTTTGTGATTACTCATCGAGAGAATCGAGAAGTATCGAGTCGCTGATAAGTAGCGCATGTAAACAATGTTTGGAACGAATCGATGTTTCTGAGAGATTTAAGTTGTGGTCTTGGAGCTGTCAATCGAAGTAGTAATCATTTAACGTATATTTATATCAAACAACGTTAAAAGATACACTTGCAACATACACGCAGTAATAAACTCGTTGGATGTGTTTTGCATTATACAATTAATTACCTACCACCTATTTACCTACCTATCTCCTCTTTGCGTAAACTTCACTTACTTTTCATAAGGTGCATATTTTATTTTAACCATCAATTGTATTTAGCATATGCTAGCAATTAGGACAACGCAATTAAAATCGAGCTGCACTTAGTAGCACAAGAACAACCTATATTTCGACTTCTTTTGTTTAAGTCCTAAGATAAATCAATTTTTAAAATTTAAAGCCTCAGTTTAAAAACCCTGTAAATAACTCACCTATTCAACAGCGTCTCGAGAAGATGAGCAGAATGCGGCAACGCTTCGACCAGCAAATCGGCTGGTAACTCCGTAGCCACCGTCTGCAGCACTCCAGGTCCAAGCCTCGCCAAGATGGCGGCCGCTTCCCTAAACTGTCTGCCTTCTGCTAGAAGAAGCACGCGCCGCAGAGCGAGACGGGGCGACGTGTAGGTGTTCTTCTCCCGCTCTCTCTCGCGGCGGATCCGCTCCCGGCTCTCGTTCATCTTGGCGTGCTGCTAGCCCATCGTATTTGGGGTAGGGACTTTACAGCTTCTGTGGAGGAGAGGATAGAATGAGATATAACGAACTTTTAAAGATAGAGTCACATCTTTTGCCTATGTGTATCGCTGACAGGCTCTTCTAAAGCCTGGTCCGTGAGCACGTAGAATCCCGTCCAATGACCCCAAGCTACCCATCCTTATCGCTCGGGTCATTGGACGGGATTCTACGTGCTCACGGACCAGGCTTTATCACCTCTCTATCACCTGTCATCCGCTATGAAACGGAGGGAAGTCGAACCTTAACTTCGAAAAACTTGACCTTCACTGGTTGGGTTTTTATTGGCGGTCAAGCTGTAGCTCCTGGCTACACAGGAGTTGCAGCGGTGGGAAAGAGAGGTGGGAATAGTCCCGTAAGCTCTATCGAAAATATGTGACAGATCTATACACCAAAACTAGCAACTTAAGCCCAAATAATTATTATAAGTACGTGACAATTATAAGTAGTTATTAAAATTCTTTACGGATTAAATGTTGAACGACCGTAACTTAATTTAAAAACTTTGAAGTATCGACTGCCTCAGGTGGAGATCACACCCACGACCTTTCAAATCAAATCAAAATATTTATTCAGTACGTAGGCATTGTACAAGGCACTTGTACACATCTCAAATATAGCTTTCGCTTTCCGAGCGACAACTCTAAGTTATGCAAGCTTTGGTTTTTTGTCAAGTTTAGTAAACTGCCATTAATCTTCTATAATATAAAAATTAATCGCAAAATGTGTTGGTAAGCGCATAACTCAACAATGCCTGGACCATTTTTACCAATACTTTTTTTTTATGTTCGTTAATGATGGTTTTTACGGCAGGAAAAATTCGAGTAATTCCCGGGAAAACCCTAAAAACAAGCCTTTTTTCACGCGGGGGAAGTCGCGGGAAGAAAGCTAGTACTGAATAGAATTAGGTTGGAAGTTCAATAACTTGATTATTTTACCAATGTAAAATAATCAATACAGTGATTTCCCTTAAAATTAATTAACAAAAATTTGACCACAAAGTACAGTTCGTTAGCTATTTTTACCAGCTTCAATTGTTTGACTCTACGTCACTACAGTTTAGATTGGCGACCGTGACTCAGTGTCACCGCGGTTCAAGAACCTTTGCTAATGACCGCGGACAGGTGGTAGGTATTGTGCTTTGGTGCAAGGCAAAAGAGAGAACGCCATATTCCAAGCTAAAGCCTGGTCCGTGAGCACGTAGAATCACGTCCAATGACCCCAAGCTGCCCATCCTTGTCGCTCGCACGTAATTATGTTGTCGCGCTCGCACACTCACTGCGGACGCGCGTCGCGGCGTCGCACAGTTGCGACAGCAATATAATTACGCGCGAGCGATAAGGATGGGTAGCTTGAGGTCATTGGACGGGATTCTACGTGCTCACGAACCAGGCTTTATACAGTACTAGCTTTCCGCCCGCGGCTTCGCCCGCGTGGAATTTTGTCTGTCACAGAAAAACTTTATCGCGCGCGTCCCTGTTTCAAAAACCGGGATAAAAACTATCCTATGTTCTTTCCCGGGACTCAAACTATCTCTATGCCAAATTTCATCAAAATCGGTTGCGAGGTTTAAGCGGGAAAGCGTAACAGACAGACAGACAGACAGACAGACAGACAGACAGACAGACAGACAGACAGACAGACAGACAGACAGACAGACAGACAGACAGAGTTACTTTCGCATTTATAATATTAGTTGGGATTAGTTGGGATTTGAGTTGATTGCACAATATTAAGGCTGAGTTGCACCACCTAATTTTAACCGTAACTATAACGGTAACCTTTGCTTTTTGTATGGAGTTTGACAAATTTTTGACGTTTTGAAGTAAAAGTAAGATGGAGTAACCCGGCCTAAATGTGGCACTTTTTTATCTGAATCATACCTGATGGAAAGTGATGATCAGGCCGAAGGTGGCAACGTAAATATATTGATTAATTTGTAAAAGTTCTCCTGATCTTGTTCTAAACATGTTCATCATCATCATCATCTCTCTAATTTAACAGATGGAGGATTTGGCCTTCACTACCCAAGCTGCCCAAATGCGTTGAGGAGGCCAAACAATTTAACACAGATATATTTTTGAGGTGTTAAAATAACATTCCAACATACATTCCGTATAGCAGAAATTGTTACGAGTACATACGTTCTTTCGTTTCAACCAAAAGACGTCCACAGCTTGTCAAAAACTTCCCATAAGGAAAAACGAATTGTGTTTTCAGTCAGGATCAAAATCAAGTGATTTAAAAAAAAAACGTAAGCCAATAGAAGAAAAATGAAACAATCCGCTCTTCGCTCGCATCTCAAACCGCCCGGTAATCACTAAACAGTAATAGTACTGTTATTATTGCAATGATGAATGAATCTCCGCAGGGCTAACTATTATGATTATGGGCTGTAACCTTCGGAAAAATGTTCGTTATTCTTTTGTTTTCCCAGCACATTAAACTTTGCCTTGATACTTTTATTTACTACATAGTAGAATTACTTACAAACTTAAAGGCATAAAAAACAAATGGGAAGATAACATTTTTTCTGATATGTAAATAGATACTTACCTATTAGTATTTAGAATCTAAATACTTTCTAAATCTAAATTTTAGATAAACCATCTGCTTCACACCCAGAGATCCCGGGTTTGATCCCCAATGGGGGCAGATTTTTCTGTTCGGTTTGATTGCCAGGTACAGTTTAGTCCGCCTGACCAGCTACCACCATCTTACCAAAAGCTGGGTTGTACCATCTTACTTTAACTTTAACAAACGTCATGAAAGTCTGTCAAACTCCATACAAAAAGCACTGGTTATCGTTATAGCTACGGTTAAACTTAGGAGGTGCAACTCAGCCTAAATCGTTCACCTTAACAACAATGTTAACAGCATTGTCACAGCTTGATCATCCCTTTCCATTTATGTATATTACTAATCAGTTTATAATCAACTTTATCGTCTGAAAATTTAACTCTAGAGCTACGTTTTGAAAGCCCTACTATTAATACTAGTGCACGAGGTGTGAACACTATGGTGACAACAATTTCTGCAAGTTGTGCTTCACCTACTAACCCGAGCGAGCTGGTGTGACAAATCGTCCAATGTAAACCAGGCGTCCAATGTAATCATGATTATAAGATATCACGCGTCAATTTGAAATACGCGCGTGAAAAATTATTTTTCTTGACATCATAACTTGACTGATATGAGCAATTTTCAAGCCAGTTAAACATGACAGATACCCACATTAGGCTGAGTTGCACCACCTAACTTTGACGGTAACTATCACGATAACCGATGTTTTTTGTATGGAGTTTGACAGATTTTTGACGTTTGTTAAAGTAAGTTGGTGCAACCCACCCTTAGTATTTTTTATTATTCTTTAAAACATCAAATTATGCAGCAATATAAAGATATCCTAATAAAACTTGACTGATATGACTAATATTTTTTCTTTCTTTCTCGATTTTCAAGCCAGTTAAACATCACAGAGTTTATTGAATATTGCTAGTTTTAAATTGATCAATACTTATTGATTAACAATTTAATCTTATAAATATTTAAACTATGTTAGCAGTGGTAATAGCACAAATTTTATTTCAATTAATTGTCCTACGTCTTCAATTTACGAAACTATATTGAATTTACGAGACGACGACCCGACGACATCGTAAAGGTAGCAGGGAAGCGCTGGACGCAGGCCGCTACCAATCGATCAACATGGAAAGCATTGGGGGAGGCCTATGTTCAGCAGTGGACGTCCTGTGGCTGAAATGATGATGATGATGATATTGAATTTACATTGTGTCGTGACACATGCTATGCTACCGAACCCGAAAGATTCGAACCCATTACACCTGACAGGTGATGGGCCGCCGCCGACGCGTGCGCATCTCTACGCATGTGTGAACTCCACATAACCAAAGTTTGGTTAAACCCTTTTATAATTTACTCGTCCTGTCATATTTTACTTCCAATCACAAATTAATAAATACCAGTCAAGTGGATAATTCAATAATTTGACTATCGAAGCCTAAACAATTTAATCAAATCGAACAAGTAGTTAACTCTTTTATCAATTTGTTACTTTTAACCACACACTAAAAAGAAGAAAACGAGATAAATATTTGGCTAGTACAAAATATTGGATTATGGATGAGCAGAATCAGATCATAGATACAGCGGTCGCAGTGTCGCCCAAAATCGGAACACCGTTACGGTAGCCATTAACGGGACAGTGTACCTATAGTCATCTTCTGTGCGATTATGTTTCATTTTGAATAATCGCTGTACAGATTGTACAAAAAAATGTGTATTTAAAAAATGCTGGCCTTTCACGTGCCAATATCGGTTTCAACTCAAGTTCAAAGGAAGAAATACCAATTCTGTATGTTACCGATGCCATCCTTTCTTCGTCAAGTGAATACAGAGTTGAACTCTTTCGATTCGATCTTCCGGACTTCCTGATCGACAGTCCTGCTATGAGCTGAGTGTTCCTAGTTTAGTTAGGACATTGTGGGCTTGAATTAACCTGTCCAAAAAGCAATAAGTACTAATTAATTATGATTCTGTATTTTTATGTTTGTGTAAATATCGATCTTTAGTGACTTATGAAGTCCACCACACAGCAACAGGATAAACACGATAATAGTGGACGCCAGAAGACATCAGAAGATCTCTGAAGATTGATACAGATTCCTACAATGCCAATTTAGTATCGCGAATTTTGTATCATCTTGGTTTTGAATACTTCGAAATATCTCCAGGCATATGATTTGATGGAAGATGATTTTGAAGCCACGATAGCCGAACGGTGAAGGGGTCGGAGTGGCCGACTCGAGATCCGAGGAACGCGGGTTCGAATCCCACCGCCGCTCGACTATTGTGGTGAGCCCACTCATAACACAAGCATAATTATGATACATGTAGATATTCAGATAGCATATGATACATAGAGTTTTTCATATAAATATATATGTAATGAAACTTCGCCAAATTGCAATGTAGGTCCATAACGTAATGAGCCGCGACAGACGCGTAACGGGTCGCAGATCACTCGGCACTGCCATTTGTGCCGAGTCAGTGCGATTTTGTCACATCACACCGCGGTAATTTGCCGTTAATGTTGGTTGCTGGTGCTCATTTGTAACGGTCGGGATTTAGCCTTATGGGGTCCACTTATGAAAGAAAGATGTTTTTATCTAGTCCAAAATCATGTTATTATGCAACTTTCTTTTGATTTAAACCGGGTTCTTAGACGATCTTTTCATTTTGGTGTTTATTTAGGGGGTTAGCTATTAAAAATATGTCTAAAACTATTTTGGGGTACGACTCTCAACTAAGTATTGAAATATGATTCTCTCAAATCCTAAGGTTTACCAGTTGCTTAGCCATGTGTCTTGTTAATTAGCCATAGTACAGTCAACAGCATGACTATGCATTTTCGTTGCAAGTTTCGTAGCATGTATTGCAACTTAGTAGGTATTAAGATGTTTAGCATGACGTGACGTCATCTTACTACTAATATTAGCCACTTCTCAGCACCAGCCCATGTTGTCCCGAAGTGGTCGTAGGGCAAGCTATATTTGAGACGTGTATAATAGTAGGCGCACACCGTTGATTTTTCGTCGGCCGATAGCTTAATCGGGCAGTTGATCAGTATGGGCATGTATGGGGGTGCGCACACTACGCCGATTCGATTTGGCCGATTCTTCATACAATTTAAAATCGGGCACAACTATCGGCCAACTAAAAATCAACGGTGTGCGCCTACTCTAAGTGCCTAGAAAGGGCCTATGTACTGAATAAACTATTTGAATTTGAATTAGCGAGCTAAATCCCCTAAGATGACTCTGCGCAGCACATTATTCTTAACGCTCAGTATATGCACATGTAACTTTTCTTTCCTTCCCATATTCACTCATACTAACAGAACAGGCTTTCAGTACAAGTAAGTCAGTGGTATTTATACACATGCGTTTCCCCTTACTTTCCCTGTCGTTTTCCCCGAAGCCGGGCAATCGCCACATTTCTCGTTGACCAGACACACTCGTTTTGCGAGTATATGCATTTCTCTGAGATATACTATAGATGTATATGTATAAGGTAGGCGCAAGTTGCTGGTATCTGTATTAAGAGTACAGACAATGTGCCATTTCCTTTTTGAGGCATTGGGGCGTTGGGGCGTCTCCTGGTACACTAATGCCCGTTTGCACCATCAATCCCTAATTTTTAAGTGACCCCTATGAAAACCAAATTCCTGTTGTGTTACCATAGGGGTCATTATTACTGACGGGATTGCTACCATGTACCCGTCAATAATAATAATTATGATAGTGACCATGAAAGTTTAAAACAATATACCATAGGGGTCACTTAAAAATTAGAGATTGATAGTGAAAACGGGCATAAGAGGCGAATCTGTTACCTGACAGTTAACAGATTCCTGGTCGGGTGATAGGGAATCCACTTCTTCACCTCTACACCATAAGAATTTCATTATCAGGGTATTGCCTGATAACAATCTGGGTGACTGAAAATGCTTCTAGGCATCCTTCAGGGGTTTTCATATAAATAAAACTCCTTGCCTGAATTCTGTTTTTCACCAGGACTTCCTGAAATACAAAATGTCAGGACAGGAGTTTCTGAAATACAGCGTCAGTCGTGACCTATGCATTTTTCCAATGTATGTACATGTCACAGGATTCGAACTTAGAATCTTCTTTGACTCTACAAATGAATATTTCGAGTTTTCTTCGACTTTCTAAGCAAAGTCGTATAGAAACTGCTAAGTGCTGGTATTCAGCTAAATAACAAATTTCACGACTGTGACAATTATTGGCATCTTTTTCAGTAAAACAAAATACTCTACTACCCTCCAATAGACCTTTGAAACAATCATGAAAATCCTCTTGGGTCATGTCATGACATGAACTTTAAATTTTGTAGAACTTGAGAAAGATCAGCCAGAAACCTGACATGGGTTATGCTAGATGACGTTGTGTCTTTTGAATTTCAGAATCTTCTTTCTTTTCGGAATTGCAGGTGTAAGGAACAGTTTGACAAGTATTACACCTATGTAAATACTTTAAAATTAAATAACATAGCCATTAACTCACCAGTGCGCCTTCAAAACAAATCCAAAACAATTGCACTTCACATACACAAATATCAGTCAACAATCCGCAACACCGCACTTTTATTCAAATATCGTCACCACCAAAAAGTTATAACACTGAAAAACTTAAAAAAAAGTCATGAAACGTCAAAGTTTTTTTATTCAGTTTTTAAAATTCGAATGCGTTCGAAAAAGTTTACGCGAGTTCGGATTTGGAACGCGTTACCGGTCAGAGACAAGACAGACGAGCGCCGAGCGTGGGCACGAGGCGTGGTGTGCGCGCCTGCGCGAGGCGCTCGCGCGTGAAAGCTCACGGACGGCGCTATGCGTGGATGAGCCGTGATTACGATTTTTGACTGCTATGAGGAAATTGCCAAATGATATTCGAGGAAGCAGCGTTTTAGCCGTGCAAAAACATAAAAGGTTCATCCAATTAATTACACTTAAAATATTATCACATTAATAAAATAATCAAAATCGTTGGTTTACTTAAGTATACCCCTAAATCTGTGTCTTACGGGTCAGAGTTGAAGTTTGGTCATACTTATTTGTGATTATTGATATCGATATTATTATTGTAATTCTTAGCAAAAAAAAAGCTCTGCATCTCATGTAATAGAAAGTGATGGATGATCTTTCTTTCTTCTCTTTGCCTAACGTAAAAACAGTTAGTACTCAAATAGAACTTAATAATAATGCAATCGATCTGGTAGACTCTACTGTATTTCTGGGAATTACCCTGGATTCAAAACTCCAGTGGGGCCCCCATATAGAAACTCTGGCGGGAAAGCTCAGCTCAGCGGCTTTTGCAATAAAAAGGATACGGTCATTAACCGATGTTTCAACAGCTCGCTTAGTCTACTTTAGCTACTTTCATAGCCTAATGTCATATGGAATCATGCTATGGGGCAAAGCTGCAGATTTTGAAACAATATTTATTTTGCAAAAACGTGCGATAAGATACTTGTATAAAATGAAAGCAAGAGCATCCCTTAGAGAATTGTTTAAAGAAATTGGCATTCTCACGGCCGCTTCACAATACATCTTAAACTGTATTCTATTTATTCAAAAAAATATTACTGAATTCAAAAAGAAAAGTGATATTCACCAAATTAACACTAGAAATAAAAATAAATTGGCTATACCCGCTTTTAGACTTAATAAAGTGTTTGCCACTTTTATGGGACAAGGTATCCATTTTTATAACAAAGTCCCTGATAAATATAAAGAGCTACCGTATAATAAATTTAAAGATATAGTTAAAGATCACATGCTTAAAAAAGCCTATTATACAACTCGAGATTTTCTTAATGATAAGTCATCCTGGGAGTAGGATTATGGTCCTCTCATGCTCGCACTAAAAAGAATTAAAATGAAAAGTAATGTATAAACTAATAATAATTTCTCAAATGTTATAGTGTCATGCTTCTCAATCTGGACTGTTACTTAGCTTTATTATTAGTTTTTTTTTTTAAAGAGATAACTTGGAATTGTCATTCTCACTAAAATGTCTCTGGGGTGGTGGCGTAGTGAGGCGGGTCGTTACATTCCCTCTAATATGGTCGAGTGAAGCGATGGCTGGTTCACTCGTCATGTCTGTGAACAGGCGCTGCTTTCGGGGACTGGTCAATCCAAGTTATTCAAATTTATGTATGCGAGTCATTTCTACTAGTATCTTAATATGTAAGTCTAGATATTAGCACGTCACTACCTTGTTTAATATACCACGCAATCTTGTATACCCATTCTTATAAGATACACCATACAGGAATGCATGGTAAATTCAGTGAACTGCTCCTGAATCGAATGTACCTACTACTACTATTTCTATTTATTTATATTAACCGGCAGACAGTGGTGACTGAGTTTGTTGCGGCGCTTCTTCTCAGCACTTGCCAAATGTTGGTCTCGAAGCGCTGGTAGGGTAAAAAGATTATGAGACATGTAGAGGCTCCTTAAGAGCAAAATGACGATTTGTAAGAACTATTTATTAGTCCAAACAAATAAAGAAATTTTGACTTTTGACTTTTTTTTGACTTTTTTTCCAGAAGTGTAAAACAAGCTTCATCTGAAAATTTCAACCACAAAAAAAACAAAAAAGAGGAAAACAAAAATACACTAAAATAAGGAAAACTGCTTCTTAACCATCTTAATTAATTAATCTTAATTGCGATCATCCATTTGATTTAGAAGAACTGACGGCCGATGGGGCAGCAAGGTTCTGGAGTGGAGGACTAGTACCGGAAAGCGCAGCGTAGGACGTCCACCCACAAGGTGGACCGACGACCTCATAAAGGTAGCGGGAAGGCGCTGGAAATCATTGGGGGAGGCCTATGTTCAGCAGTGGACGTCCTATGGCTGAAAATGATGATGATGATTTGATTTAAACCAACTGATTTCAAAATAATTTATTTCGGAAGTTCCTTGTACGCGCTGCATAACGCCGTCCCCGCGACAGGTGGCTGGAAGCTTGAGCGCGTTTTCTCACGCAGGATTTATTCTCTTTGGACTTTTTGTTTCATGGGATTGTGTAAAAGCTCACTTTTTTTAAAACAATTTCCGCAGTAAGATTCTCATTCAAAAGGTTCATTCATTTCAGATGTACCATACAATTTATTTGCAATATCAGTTTATCGACACTAATCTAGTAAGATAAATCATAAAATGAAGAACGGATTTTTGCATTTTTTAAAGTTGAATGACAAGATATTTTTGCAAAACTTAAAAAATCAGTTGCCTCTGATAAAACCACGATTATTTTTGCATTCTCGAACACATTTGCAATAATATTTAGTTAGCTAATTTCAACAAAGTATATTTGTAAAAATATAACAAATTCCCCACATTTTATTTCAATTATTTCACTTAATTAGCGCATACAAATAAAATTACCTCACAATAATAATTAGAGAAGGGAACGCTAAGTGCGCAACGAATGCCTAATGAAACGCCAAACAAAAGTATCATTGCGATGCGCGGTGAAACAATAACCGAGGTATTTTTATTGTTTATGTTTGTAACGAGCGGATGAGGAAGCGAAGCAACGTAAGGCCGGGGTCTTGAGACAGCAAGAAATCAGTTTGGCTGAAACATTTATTTCTACGCGTGCTCTTATTTTGAATACAAATCTCTAACCATTATATTCGCTAGGTATCCACATCAAATGTTGTCATTTCAGGCTACGTATTCGATGCATTTAGCAAACTCTTCGTTCTTTGTGACAAAATTCCGGCTTAACTTTTTCGATAAATAGATAAAAAATAAAATTTGTTTATTTCGGATAATTTAAATACACATGTGAGATAGTTATACAAAAATTGACATAATCTAACTTAGATCCATAGCTTAGATATCATAATTTTTATCGTACAGACGACAGATCATCATACGTTCTTATAATACTGTCGACTGTTCTTTTGATTACAAAATATGTATATGAATGAGAAAGAAAACTCTAAGCCAGATGTGAGGCTGCAGCCTTATGATGCGTTGGACCACGCCGGCCTCATTTCGAGGCTCTATTAAATAATTGTTGTTAATTATTTTTATCCAACTAATAGTACCTAAGAGCCGCCATTTTCGTTCGGAAGGGCTACTCTTTACGACTCCGTTTTAAAAAAGCGATAGAATTTATGATAGAGTTCTCATTCCGAAGTATTTTTAGATCGGTAATCATAACATTGCTTTTTCTATTCGTTACACTTACCCAATTCTACAGTACAGTTTGTTTTTTTTCTTACTAGGTTAAAATTATGTAATCTACTTTATCTTATACGTATAAATAAATAATAAATAAATAAATCTTTGGACAATTTCACACAGAACATACGTAAGAGTATAAGAGCTTATACTCGTACTTAAATAACTAGTTAAAAGACTTTTTGCTGTAAGTACACTACACAAAAAAACAGTGCAGTTAAAGAAACATAACACCTAAGTGCCTCGAGAATACCGCTTTCACACCAATTGCCTAGGACCCTAGGTCAAACTAAGCAGAGACTATATGAACTTACTTAAACAATACTGTTAAAGTTAACGAATCCGTGTAAAAAAAATCAGGCAGCCCATCGCGGGATTTAAAACCAAACTACAGCTGACGTGCGATATGGGGTAAACTTTTTTCACATAACAATACTCTAGAACTTTAGAGTTAATGCTTTTGCCTAGGCGCAGATCACTTACTTTTTGTCGGCCGATTACATCGCGCTGTTAATAATCAGTATGGACATGTCTAAAAGTGCGCACATTACACCAATTTGGCAGCAACCGATTCTTCACACAAATTACAATCAGGCCTAACTATCGGCCGACTAAAAATCTGTGGTCTGCGGGGAGTCAAAGTTAGTCTGTATTCTATTTAGAAAGGCGTTTTAAAAATAGTAATGGTAGACTCTTATTTACTTCGGCTGGGTTGCACCATCTTACTTGGCTACCTAAGGAAACTCCGACAAAGGATATTCGCCTTTGTCTAAGTAGTGTAGTGTCGAAGTAAAGTCATGTCGATATTCAGTAGTGTCGGAGTAACGTAATGTCGAAGTAACGTTTGTCGGAGTTCAGTTTTTGAGCCCGTTGGCTAGCAGCATTCATTAAATCCTCCTGCGTGCAGTTGCTCGGGCACTCAGGGCACGACCTCATTCATGTGCTTCATCGACTGGGGAACAAAACCAGGAAAAAGAAGAAGAAGTTATAGTTACGGTTAAAGTTAAGGTGATGCAACTCAGCATTACAGTCGATGGAGATAGATGTCGCTAACTAGAGACGATCCATTTTTAGCCAGTCTTCCAAGTTCAGCAAAAAGTTAATCATCACTTAACTTTTATTACCTCAGCTGTAACATCCAAGGTCGTTAACCCGCAACAATGGTGATGCGGTCACTGCGACCCCGCATGACTGCGTCACATTCTTCCTTGAGCTTTTTTAAAGTTTGTTCTTTATTCTTCATGCCTGGACAGGGAAGGGTGACTCATAATCTGGGACTAGGGTTGTGAACTTAGTTGTCACAGCACATGGCGCAGTTACACTATTACGGAAAATTGACCGAGACAGATACCGAAGTATGGGCGACGCACGGCGAAAAACTGTTATGCGTGTCTACACTGAGTATGTCTCGGCCAATATCCCGCATAGTGTAACTGCGCCAACAAAAAAATTAACTGAAGTGCTTACAGCTCGTTGTCTGACTTATTCACATGTAGATGCTGAAATAGAGCTGTATTTCTTTGTAGAGTTTTACTTTTACCAAGAACTAAGTAGTTCAGGTATCATTAAGCAAATAGCGTTAATTAAAACGGATTTTCAGACGATACACTTAAATAATCCGACCACCTAATAACAAAATTTAACGGCACTAATTTGTTTTACCTTTCACTGACCTTTCAGGTACAACAGACTGTATACTTGACATTTGTAATACAGAGGGGAAAACACTCCCAATCTCGAGCGTTTTATCTCCAGCCGCGCTCCATTTTCATTCCAGCTGAAGTGCAATTCGGTATCGCGATAAAGTTCACGCGCAAACAAATACAAAACCACGCATTTATGCAATTTCCATTAAAAATCCGAACTGTAAATGTTCGTGGAGCGTTCGAGATAAAGTTGCTTTATGACAATTTTTAGGAAAAAGCGCAATTGCGCTCCGTTTACGTTACACCATCTTTGAAACTAGCTGTCAAAACGACAACTCGAAACGGATTTTTATTTATACAGCTGATTTTCGTGCGTATTCCAGTCGCGTTGCAGTTCAAAATTTTTATCGCAATCGGGGCCGACTTCTTGTTAAGATCATCCGTAACTCAGCTATAAACCACACCATAAAGAAGAGGAAGTGGGGTCGATGGCCACGGGACTTCACCATGGAGGTGGCAACGAACTGCGCCTGCCCTTTACAGCTTTATTACGTCCAGTTCACTAAAACAATTGAGTTTTGTTCTCACCAACTACCTACGCTTGAAGTTCTATGACTCCGGTGTAAGGGTCAAAAGGCCATAAGAAGGACATGTATAGTGTATAATATAAAATAACTTAAATTGGTTATGTACCTGACCATGATGACTGTCTTTATTGGTGTGTCCTATCGAATAAAACATGCAATTGAGGGGAAAAAAGCATAACGATTATGCATGCCTAGTGTATTTAATGCATCAACAACTCTTGCAGTTATGGTAATACACTAGTATTATATTATCTGTGGTAATACCCACGGGCACCAGTATCTTTATGGCTTGACTCGTACTTCATTGACGAGACATGCTGGTCTAATGTCAAACTATCTATGTTAATAAATCAATCCAATTGAATCTTTCAAAGACCTCAGCAAGCCTATAACCATCATTAATCTTGCTCCATTTTTTTCCCTGGATCATTAATTACGTGATCTGCAAATTCTCAGCAAGAGTTAAAATCCTGTTGCGTAAATTCTAGCACTTTCGAGTTATGTGTAACTACGTAACTTATGAAGTTAGCTCCCTAAAAAATCACCCACCGTTCATCAGATAACCATTTCTGAAGACTGTAGCATCCGATGAATGTCGAGTATTGTTTTAGTAAGTGTTGTCTATTGTTTTGATGATCGATGTGTGGCTGACACCGCGAGAGTGGGGTCAGTGGCGGCACGACGACCTGTGGTGGGGTTCTGGGGGCATGGGCGGAAACGCTGGCTTTCAAAATCAAAAAGATGTAGGATAATATGATAGATCTGAAAAAAAATATTCGTTTCAGCCAAATGATGTCCACTGCTAGACAAAGGCCTCTTCAAAGTACTTATATTAGTAGTAAAAATATTTGATTTGATTTGATTTGAAAAAAAAAACATTATGTATTTTTTTTGAATAAAACTTCCCTCTGAACTCTACTCACAAAAGTCCCCTGCAAGGCTGAAAATATTCTCAAGAGTCTATTTCAGCCCAAGGATATTATGAAAATTACTGTTTTGATTTTAATATGTAGACAAATTGCATTCTATTCTTAAGAGTTGTCTTCAAACTACCTACAATACTTGTCTGATGCCTCGGAAAATCTCGGTTTAAATTATCTCACGGTAGGTGTCATTTTTTCAATGCGTTGTCAATTAAGCTGTGCTTCTGGGTTTAATAAAGCTTGATTACACTTTTTCTATTATATCACTAACGGTGAATGATCATTAAGTCGGTATGTGTCAATTGTTGTAAAGATGCAATACCCATAACTGACATAATAAATGTGTAAGACAAAATTTTCTCAGCCGGGAAACACAATAGGTCAATAAAGTTTAGAGCCGTTTTAATGTTGGTAAATATGAGAAAGAGAAAATAAATACTCATTCCCATAGTTCTGGAATTGCATTGAAGGGCAAGACAATTAAAGTTAAAAGCCCCATACTTCTTAAAACTTCTCAGTAGGGAAAAGAAAGGCTGATTTAATTGTAAATAAACCGAAACTCTACATTATTTTTGTTTAATTAGTACATATCAAAGTGCGTTCCACGTCGGTATACGCAATAGAATATGATGATAGATAATATTATTGATTGAAAAGAAACAATTGATTTTTTCGGTTATTAGCTTTGCACGGTTTATACGTTGCCATTTGTTGAAAACAATCGAAATCCCACCAAAAACATTCTGTAAAAAAACTAGCCAAGTCTCGATGGAGCTGCTTGTTTATCTCTAAAAAGTAATGAAATCTAGACAAAGTCGTGCCAAGTCTATGGTTCTTTACTGCGATTTCTTTATTATTATAGTTAATGTTGTGTGACTTGGCCGTTGAAGGGTACAAAACCAGGTGCTCCATGACACCATTGCACCAATCTGTTGCCAGAACCGCTACCCATTGACGATGGAAAATTGCCACTTGGAAAACGTTGATTTAATAACCAGTGAATTTTAGGCTTAATAAAGCTGCGTATTTCAATAATACTTATGCATGATTATTGATTATCTTGATAAAGATTGTTCAACGGCCAAGTCACACAACATTAACTATAATAATAAAGAAATCGCAGTAAAGAACCATAGACTTGGCACGACTTTGTCTAGATTTCATTACTTTTTAGAGATAAACAAGCAGCTCCATCGAGACTTGGCTAGTTTTTTTACAGAATGTTTTTGGTGGGATTTCACTTCTTTTTGTAGAATGTGGCATAATTATTTAACGTCGTCGTCCTTTTATATTATCGACATTTTTTTTACGATATTAAACACATCGACCTTTAAAATGGACAACGAATCAGAATTGTTTTAATAATAACTTAACCTTAGCGAACCTCACGATATAATAAACGAAATCAACCAAATTCAAATTACACAACATTCAACCTTATCGACGGGGGGGGTCTAGAGAGGAAAAAAAATCTGGACACCGCGGTGCAGAAAATCGACGCTCAAAGTGCTAGCTCCATCTAGCGGTGAGCGGATTTTAAGTATGTGATTATAGCTTACTAGATGACAAAAATTTCTGCGTTCTGGTCTTATCCAGAGGTTCTCAAATAGGGGCCTGAAACTGCGGCGAAATGGTTCCAGTAAAGGATGGTACGGCAGTGTTTGCTTCGCGCTCGACTTGGCGGGGGCACTGCTTTGCTTCGCGCTCGACTTGGCGGGGGCACTGCCGTGCCCCCAGATTAAAACTAAAATCTAGTGACTGCAAAAAATTAAACATTCTATTTTCAAATCCAACTCGCTCTTGTCACTTGTTTTAACTTTTTTTACTGTTGCGCAATGTCGGTAACATTACATCCTGCCAGCACGAAAGTTCCCAGCGTTAGGTAATTGACGTTTTGCCGAATGGACACGCGGCAATTCGCCGATTTAATCGCCAAATCGAATGATCGCTCGTGATTGCGATCGGGTTTCTCAGCTGTCAGTTATACGCCAATCAAATCGTAAATTGAAACGACTTATTTACTTTTTCTTTAATGATACATGCCTATGATTTTTAAATCTTTCAATCAAATTAGATTTTTATGATACCGAGTAAGTATATTGACCCTTCTCTTGCTCACAAATCTGTTAAAAACTACATGCATTACCATTAAACAAACAATTTCGACTGATAGAAAACGCTTAATGAAGCTCAAAGCTTTGAAACTCACTGTAAGATTCAAGCCTATCATTCTTTAAAATGAAATGAAATGAAAATATTTATTGCCAGAATCAAACAATACAATAACTAAAGGACAGACCACCAAACAAAGTTCAATATAAGATTAGGAAAATTAATAAAATTCAGTCAATATTCTTTAGGTCAATAAAGTTCAATATTCATTTTGATTAAAAAAATACATTCGAGAATCGTCTACGGATAATATTTAAACACATAAGGTCTATAGAATGATGTTTGTCTTGATTACCATTTGAACTATCTAGTTGAGCAAACAATTTTAGTAGCTCGAACTAAATCTATTTGTCTCCGTCTTCCACATACGAACCGACTTACATTACAATTCAATCCAGTGACAGGCTGAACCTAGATTTAATAGCAATAGCACGTGCAAGTGGACCTAACAAGTAAAAGACATATCGAACTGGCAGTTGCAGAGATAGTAATCAATATCAGCATCGCGTATGTTGACGAATGAATGTTCGTTGCTATTTTTTTGCACGTGAGTACAGTCCAGGTATACAGGGTGACTTGTAACGAGTGAACATCCTCGTAAGGGTTTATAGTACAGGTCATTTGCAACCAATTTTTGTTAAGTATATGTCTAGGCAAAAAATAACTGCCTTGTTATGCATAAAAAAAAATAAAAAAAAACTGCTTAAGAGATATTTTGATTTTAGTTTTGTATGGAATATTCTTATGGAAACAACTTTAATTACTAAATTAACACTAAACAGAGTGCATATTTATATAACTATGTACTAGCTTTCCCGCGGCTTCGCCCGCGTGGAATTTTTCGGTTTTTTATATAACCTATGATACTCAGCAATACTATTAATTTTAGTTGCAGTAACTACTTCAAACAATTGATTCCTTATGTTTTTTCATACAAAATTAAAATCTAAATATCTGATAAAAAGTTGATTTTGCCTAGGCATATACATAACAAAATTGGTTGCAAATGACCTGTACTATAAACCCTTACAAGGATGTTCACTCGTTACAAGTCACCCTGTATACATGTGAGTATAGGCTACAAGTCCAAAATAGCATCTATTACGACTACATAGGATAGTAGTGATTATATTGATTTGCTGTTGTCCATAGGTATGGTTCATTGAACTAACTCAAGCACATCGACAGCTGATCCGCGACCCCACGTAACTATCCGATCTCCTTTCACTGTTTATTATTGTAATTAATTGTCGTGTGTCTGACCACTTTCACCATATAGCTGAGCGTACGCGTCATTGGAGGCAAGTGTCTACTTGGGTTTGAGAAACATGTATAGCGACGGCTACAAGGCTAGGAAAGATAGCTTAACTCAGTGTTACATTTTTACATTTTTCGAATAATAGTTCTTGCAACTCACGAAGGCGAGTGAGCTTTACTTGTGTGTGTACGTGTACATGCACATAACGATAGTGTAATATCTATCAAAACTTTTGAAAACGAACAGTAGCGAGCCACCAGGCCACCACACATGTAAAGCTCACTCGCCTTCGTGAATTGCAACAACTATACACCAATTTTATTATATTCGTGGAATTGGATCCCTCAGATCTTTATAGCTAGTTTTATTTATCATCATCATCATTTCAGCCACAGGACGTCCACTGCTGAACATAGGCCTCCCCCAATGACTTCCACATCGCACGGTTGGTAGCGGCCTGCATCCAGCGCCTTCCTGTCCTTTATCAGGTCGTCGGTCCACCTTGTGAATGGTGAAATTTTATGTATACTCTCTCATTATTATTTCAATTGGTCAATGGAGTTCCAAGCATGTCGTTATTCGAAAAAATCTACAATATTTACTGTTAAAGCTTTTGTGCCTCCATTATTGATTCTAGAGCTTCTATTTTTTAACTCTGAGATTTTTATGTGTGGTGCTCTGACCTTTCACACTGAGTAAAATCATATATTTGGTGAAAATAAAAATAAATTAATATTGAAGCGATGCCAAGCGATGCGTCCTCAATAGACAGCGTGCAGAATCGCCTGACACCCGTCGACACCTAACGTAAGCCACTTAGCGGGCTTACATTAAGTGTCATTTGTCACATCAGCATTTTATAATCACTTCAGCCTTTACAACATAGGCCTTAGATTGGTTTCTATCAAGAGGGAACAAGATTTCTACACGAGGTCCGCTTTTGTCCTAATGGCTACTGTGCGTAACTTTTTCCGCAATCGAGTAAGCAACTAGAGTTTCTATTAAGTGTCTTTTCTAGATTGGACTAGAGTCCAGATATGGAGATTCCTAGATATCGAATAAATGTAATTTTAAATGATGAAGAGATGATTCCTAGATAGGTCGATTTATGGCAATTCCTTATTAATTATTGAGTGTGTCTGAAATAAATATTTCGATTTTTTTAATATTAGCATTTTGTAAATAAAAATTACTAATAATCCCGATGTCTCTCAATTCAATTTATTTATTTAAAGATAACAATGATCCACATGGTTAGTAAATGGGTATAAAGCCCGGCCAAAAACGTATCTACTTGTATTTATGGTTTATGGTTTAAGACATTTATTTCTCTAAAAGAATTACATTCACTTACAAGAGAAATACCAAATTAATAGAGATGGGCCGACTAGTCGCCGACTAGTCGGGAAAGCCGACTATTCGGCATCATTTGTAGTCGGCCGACTAGTGACGACTATTCGGCAAAATCTGCCGATTATAATCGGCGCATTACAAAATTAAATATGTGAATGAAATAAAACTCATAATTACCAAGATAATTATGAGGTAGACCAAGGGCCTCCTTTCATCGGAAGGATGAGGAATACCCACATAAATAACCCCTGAGCTCCGTCGATCGCCTTAGTGTGAAAAACTATGGGAATCCGGACAAAGCCATCAACTATCACAGTCTGTGCCAGCAATTAGCGTGCCCTGCCTATCTGACGGTGGTGTTAGTCCGTGCTATGTAGGCGGAGGGAACCCCCACGCCTCCAGCTTCTTACCATCACCGTGGAGAGTGGAGAGGAATCAGTGGGCCTAGGATGCGTGCCGCGATAAGCGCAATTTGTCCATACATTTTGACGTCGATAAGTAAGAATAATATCACGGCACGCATCCTAGCCCAGCAGGTGGGGATCATATTGTCACCTCCTCTGACCCCTCCGCCGTCGAAAATTATGACATCTACCTTAGGTACTGTTAGGTGATTGTAATGTTGCTTTTTATTTTTTCTCATAATTAAAGAAATCTCATTTCTCAAGAAGTAATATTTATCTCTTTAGAAATCTAGATATTCTTATTTCTTTGAGAAATCTAGATATTATTCTTTGGACAAGTAGGTATTAGAATGATCGGCATTGCCGACTAGTCGGCCGACTAATCGGCAATTTGAAAACCGATTAGTCGGCTAGTCGGTTAGTCGGCAAAGACCATAGTCGGCCCATCACTACAAATTAACCTTAAAACTATAGATTATTTAAAGTTTATACAATTTTAATTGTTTACATTTTAATATTTTTTGCACGAAGCAGACGTGTACAATAGCAGTCACTCGAGTATTAATATATTGGCCATTCGTGGGTACACCACAGAATACATAATAGTAGCAACAGAAATTGCACTCCTTTGTGTAGGATCAGATGCCGGCATTTTAACGGTAATAATAATAATGCAAAATATCCAACGCACATGGTGCATTCGAAATCGCACCTTACTACTACGCTCACAAGAGCGCAATTTTTTTGTGTTCAGAATTGATCTACCTCACAGCTCAAGCGTCAGGGTTGTATAAGCAAAGTAAAATAAATAAAAACTGAATTTTTTATTGTATTTACGATTGGTAAACTTTAATTTAGTGGTGTTTGTATAATCGTACCATCTCTAAAGTACCTATTAATAAACTTCAGTGTTGCGATAATTCGAAATTGGACAAACAGTTTTAAAAGGTGTAGTGTCGGAAAATAGACACGGTGAAGTAAAGTTAATGTTTTTATTAGCTAAAATAATTTTTTTGCTACAGTTTTTTGTCATAAGTATTTCAAAATTATTTTAAAAGTGTAGTTTTTTATAATTATTTCAATCACTACAGTTAATTATTACTCCTAAATATTACGATTTTCCAAATTTCCATTAAAGAAGAATAACAGTGCCGTTGGAACAATAAACCTTGATTGCGACGATGATACACCGAGCGTGTATAGGTACGCGTGTGCTCACAGGCGCGTCACGGCGCGTGGCGGCCTTTACTGATTTGCAACTTGAAGTTGTCGCGCGCTGTAGGTAATTATCTCGGCCGGCATAGGCGAGTGACGGAGGCCTGGATGGTTTAAGACATTTATTTCTCTAAAAGAATTACATTCACTTACAAGAGAAATACAAAATTAACCTTAAAACTATAGATTATTTAAAGTTTATACAATTTTATTTGTTTACATTTTAATATTTTTTGCACGAAGCAGACGCGTACAATAGCAGTCACTCGAGTATTAATATATTGGCCATTCGTGGGTACACTAAGAAAACAGTAGTTATAATTCGTAACGACAGGTCCAATTACGTATCGTATTCTAGTTTCTATGAGAATGTTGTACTTAAGTCACTTTTTTTTTAAAGTTATTTTGATTTTATTTGCTTCAACCATTTTTAGTATTATTAAATTATCATTTTAACAGATTTAATTAAACTCCGAGAATTGGCTCATGAAATAAAGTTTAACCTTTTTTTTGAACGATAGGAATGATTTTGTGCCTTTGATGTCATTAGGTAATTTGTTATACAGTGTCGCCCCTTCATACAATACATTTTTCTTACCATAGTTTGTTCGGGGTCTTAACAATTGGATGTCATTGGGTTTTCGTAGGGAACGTTTTGAAAATTGTGATTTAATATTAAAGGATATTTGTGTATGAATACATGTATTGTATTTATATATATTTCGTATTCGTATCTGCAAACCTTCAACTTTTTTGCTGAGATCAGCTGAGTTAATTAAAAATACATAATTTCATTAAATTTCACTTTGTGCAGGAACTTTCTTCTTATTTTGATAAAGCATAATTAACCGCGTCTGTTGCTCGACCAGTATTAAATGCTTTTGGCGAATAATTAAATCTGACAACAGTACAATAGCAGAAACAAGAAGAAATTATTATTTTGTTACTGCATCTATATTAAATTACTAGCTTTCCGCCCGCGGCTTCGCCCGCGTGGAATTTTGTCTGTCACAGAAAAACTATATCGCGCGCGTCCCTGTTTCAAAAACCGGGATAAAAACTATCCTATGTCCTTTCCCGGGACTCAAACTATCTCTATACCAAACATCAAAATCGGTTCAGGGGTTTAGGCTTGAAAGCAAGACAGACAGACAGAGTTACTTTCGCATTTTTAATATTAGTATAGATAGTACAGTGTGCCTACCATGAGTTTACGTTAGGTGAGCTCGCTAGCGAATACGTCAAAAGATTCTATGAAGATTTTATTTCTTGAAAGTAGCCGCTAGGGGCGCTGCACAATATGTCATACATTTAAATGTCATTTTTTTACGCAGTCGCTAGCGAGCACACCTAACGTAAACTCATGGTAGGCACACAGATGTATAGATAGATACTGACACACATAACACACAATCCGAAGGGTTATTATAGTATCAATCGAAGTTATTAGTGACCCAATTATAATATTGATATCGCTCATTCAAAGATACTACATACAAATGAACGAAGGTGTTCTCACAAGGTTCGTGCTTCGAAGCTATTACATGATGTTGCTTGTTGAGGTTTCAGCCCACTTTTGGACGTTCCCACCAATGTCAAGAGCAGCCGGTGTCGCGGGTAGATTGTGTATGCGGGTATTCTGTACAATGTCTAAAGGCTCTCTAGAAAAATGATAGCCGCGAATCGAATGTATAGAGTTACTTAGTGATTCGGTGAGAGCTCTGGCTTTTAGTTTTTATCCATCCATAGTCTACATTTATGCGGTTATTTAAAAGCATTTTTAACCAAACTTAAATTTTTTAAACAGATGATACTGTGAAAACTACTAGGTATCAAACGGACCGACAACCTTAAATATTCAACCAAATATCTCCTTTTTATTATCAGAAAGATATCATAGTAGGTAATTAAGGCAGATGCATGTTCTTTTTTTAACTGTTTAGCTATTTGGTCGATTGCCAGCTATCACACTTGCTCGGCAACACATCGGATAATAGTAATTATCGGCCAATGGTTGGAAAGTCGACAATTATCTAGTTATCGATACCGTCGCTGAATCATTACAATGACGATTTCTTTCTTTGAAGAGTTTAATTACAGATATTAACACTTTATAATCTTCAGAAAGAATATTTTCTGCTGTCTGAGTATGAAATTAATGGGCTGGGAGACGTAGTGTGGGCAAGCCCCCCACTAGGTGGACCGACGATCTGGTAGGTCGCGAGAAGAACCTGGATGAGCTGAAACGAACCAACGAGTACGAAATGCTGTTATTGAAAAGAATTACAGACTTGTCGGCTCATGTAAAGAACAAAAGACAATCGTTAATCTACTACCTACAGTCCTACACTAATTAATATTACAAAGCTGAAGAGTTTGTTTGTTTTTGCTTGGACACGCTAATCTCAGGAACTACTGTGTGCTTACCATGAGTTTACGGCAGGTGAGCTCGCTAGCGAATACGTCAAAAAATTCTATGAAGATTTTATTTCTTGAAAGTAGCCGCTAGGGGCGCTGCACAATATGTCATACATTTAAATGTCATTTTTTTACGCAGTCGCTAGCGAGCACACCTAACGTAAACTCATGGTAAGCACACTGGTCCGATTCGAAAAAATATTTTTGTATTGAATAGCCCGTTTATAGAGGAAGAGTGAATAAGCACTTACAGGGCAGATATGTACCATCCTAGACTGCATCTCACTTAACACCAGGTGCGATTACGGTCAAATACCTGCCCTGTCTAGCATAAAAAAAAAGATTATTGTTTGTCACCCTACAGCCAATATAGGGGCGGAGCAGTAAAGAAAATGTTGCAAAAACGGGAAATATTCAAACTATTTTCACTCGTACGAAGTCGCGGGCACAGCCAGTAACTATACGTTGGTTGTCGTATATTCCTTCATCATTTCATTTTATTATCATGACCTTGTAATGATTATTGTTTCTCATTTGATACCGCTTGGTACATTGTCCAGTACAATGACTATCCCGTAAAGGCAACTCCATTCGCCTGCGTGTTGCGTTATCGCAGAGCTTAAAGCGCTTATGGCTTAACTGTATTTGGGCAGGCACGGACTCAGGTATATGTGGTACATTCAAACAATTGGAATGTAATAATATAATTATGCATAGTTTAGCGCAAAATAGTAATTAGTACTGGTTTTAAAACGTATGCTGCACTAAACATGATTAAGATATCAAACAAAATGAAAAATAACTTACATCTACTTAATTCTATACTTTAGTTTTCAGCTAGATTAGTGCCCGTTTTCACCATCAATCCCTAATTTTTAAGTGACCCCTATGAAAACCTCCTAATATTTGTTACCATAGTGGTCACTTAAAAATTAGGGATTGATGGTGAAAACGGGCATAGGACTAATTACTTACCACTTTTTAACTAAAGATGAATTAGATATGAATGTGTTCGAATTTTTTTTTTTTACTGGCGTGCTCTTCTTTATTATAAGACGTACGGACAATAGTGTAATCTATCGCAGCTATATGCAATGAAGACTCTCCAGGCAAGCTATCTTTAGTTCGATTCGAGTACAAGTCTTCAAATGAACTCGAAACTGTTAATTTTTTCGGGAATCCTACTAATATTATAAATGCAAACGTTTGGATGTATGGATGTTTGTTACTCTTTCACGCAAAAACTACTGAACGGATTTTGATGATACTTTACAGTATTATTGCTTATAACCCAGAATAACATATAGGCTATAATTTACGACGATCTGTGACAAAGTGAATTTCACGCGGGTGAAGCCGCGGGCAACAGCTAGTATACTATAATTATTAAAAACTTCCTGAATCCCTCCCTGCAATGTTTAAGAGAATAGCCAGCAATTCACCACCACATAATATATTCCAGTTTTACCACATCCATACAAGTGCGATCTATCGGCCGTTATGTTCAGCCGCCCCGTGTTGTGTGGAAGCATAATGAGAAGCCAAAGCTACGCCTCTTAGGAATAACAGTATATGCGTTTAATAGCTGGCTTTATGGGGGCAATAATCCTATGTACAATGTTTTTATACAACGTGTTCTATTTGTTTTCCGGGGGTATATTCTATAAATAAAAACTAGTTAAAAAGTCTTAGGAATATGTTTTTTAAAAGCATATTTTTGAAGATATAGTGGATTCTAGATTTAGAAGATACCTAGTTGATTTAGATTATAGTATCATCAATCTAGATTTTTTTTTTTCAAAATTGTCACCTAGTCTTTTTGTGCAGACTTTTTATTGATAAGTGTATGTAAATTATGAATTATTTCAGTGAAAAATTAAGTTTTTTAATAATTTCGTATGAAAAAATAAGTACAATTTTTTTTTTAATTTAACAAAAAATGTAATGCCATTCCATTCTTTGAAGTGGTCTTATTAATACCCTAGAGTTCCAGGAAATCAAAAAGAACACGTTGTATAGGTACATACATAGCCTGCAGAATTGCTAAAATTAAGTGGCAGTGGGCGAGGCACGTAGCTCGCAGAGCTGATGGCCGTTGGCAGAAAAGTTCTCGAGTGACGACCACGAGCCTCTTTAAGAAATGCAAACAGTCACCAAGTTTTTCTACTCGAAAAACAAATGCCGACCTATAGTTTTGACATCTAATAAGTAACTCCATGCGACTATTTCCGCTTAGATTTATTGATTCTACCCGTAGTCTTCTGATAAGCTACCAAGCTTCGACCTTCCCATTGCCTGCATGTTGTAGGTAGGCCAGCTTTACTGAAATGTTCCACGTTTGGGCTCCGTAACGAACTGACGGATTTAACAAATGACTGAATAGCCGTGAAATCTTGCTCATTAATAAAATTTTATAACTGGCAGGGTGAAGTTACAGACTTAATAAATAAATGATGGTTATAAAATACTCATTTAAAGGTCAAAGTGATTTTTATGTGCACTAAATTTTCAAATAAAGTCAGTACGTAAGTGCATACTAATTGAAAGTAAAAGTTTCTCTACTATTCTTGTGCATAAGATAAGGCTTATCGAGAAGAAGTGCCGTAACTAATTGAATCGCTATCGTTTAAAATAAATAAAAAGTACCTAACAATAGTAGGTTCATATAGCCATAGACAAGAGAAAGACTACTTAAAAGCTTATTAGGAAATCAATAAGAATATTAAATTCAGTAGTGCTATTATTGTATAGTGGCATTACCAAGTTAATATACATTGTATAATTTTATTATTCTGAATCCCATAACTGACCGCCTCAAAGAGAGAGCTTTTCTCCGCAGCAACAAATTGGAACCGTAGACAATCGGGCCAATAAATAAAAGAATCACAATCAAGCAATATCTACAAGTATATGTATTGGAAACGGAGGCATTCCAATAAAATTTAAATAATCAAAACACCGCCTCTTGGCTAATAAGTGAAAGTCCATGTGATGGCGATGCCGGCTTTTTTGTGGTGTGGGCCGATGGCACCAGCGAAGCGGTTGTGCCACGTGCTACGATGGACACGTGACTGTGAAATGATAATAATTAAAACTTTGACGCATATAAGTAAGTAGTGTTAAGTAAATTAATTGTTTGGAGAAGATTAAAGAAAGGTCAGTATATCCGTGATGCTATGGTACTGTTTGATCCCGGGCCTGGTTTAGTTATTACAAGAATTTCAGTAAATGTCCATTGTAACAGTTAGCTACAGCTAACCTCTCTATGAAAAATTTTGCGTTGTTTTTCAGAAATTAGTATTCTAATCAGATAAAACAGAGAACAGATTTTTCAGAAATTGGGCTTACCTTCTTGGCATCACCATCATCATATCAACCAGTCCGCTGCTGAACATAGGCCTCCCCCATTGATTTCCACAAATGACGGTTGGTAGCGGCCCGCATCCAGCGCCTTCCTGCTACCTTTATGAGGTCGGCGTCGGTCCACCTTGTGGGTGGACGTCCTACGCTGCGCTTTCCGGTACGTGGCCTCCACTCCAGAACCTTGCTGCCCCATCGGCAAGGTTCTGGAGTGGACCTTCTTGGCAGGCGACCGCTATAGTAAAGTAACGAGATATGTATATTCTTTATCTTACGTCCTGCAGCAACAAGGCACACAACTGAAAAGAAAGTATTTCAGGATACTTCATGGACACGCTACCGTCTCTACACTCAGCCCACCGTCCACCCAGCCTTAAGCCCACACACCGCGACCCGTAGCTCTTAACTCCGACCCGTAGGGGCCACAATGGCGCACACAGCAGGCTACTTTCGCTTTTGTGTTCCGTTCCCATGGTGTCAAGTTGCATTGAGTTTTTTGCCACTATCGGCATGTTATATCACATCACACATGTCGGTGCATCGACGCTCCGTTGGGAACGATGAGTTCTCTGAGGAAAGGTGGCGATGCAATGAGAAACAGACCCTGAGCATACAGGGTTCAGTCGGGAAAAGCTTTGCGCGTCCACTGGTTGATGGAGACGGGCAGTGGGTTGTGTAGTTATTAAAATTTCTTAGCGTTTGGTTAGATTCGCTTCTCAAACTATATCCTTCTTACTTCATATCATAATAATATTATAAGTAAATGCGAAAGTTTGTATGGATTTCTGGATGTTTGTTACTCTTTCACGCAAAAACTACTGAATGGATATTGATGAAACTTTACAATATTATTGTTTATAACCCAGATTAACATATAGGCTATAATTTATGGCGATATGTGACAAACTAAATTTCACGCGGGTGAAGCCGCGGGCAAAAGCTAGTTATAACTAAAAAAAACTTAAAAAAATCTAACTGCCTAAGGCGGGAATCGAACCCTCGAACGTAACGGAATAGCAGTCACCCGGCAAAGGAAAGGTCGCGGCCATTTCGATTTTTTCAAGTAAATAATTTAGTGGGTTTTTCCAGTTTCCACACTAGGACGGGGCCTATCCACTAAAACTCGACGGTGTCCTCCGGGGCTATTGAAACGGAGCCGTGAATTATTGTCCTAAAATTGGACATGCGTCCGCGGATCTTCCCTAAGCATACACTAGCATAAGGTACCCGTTTTAAGCTTAGTCATTTTAACCCATAGATATTCTTGTCACCTATGTAAAGGGAGCTCTAAAAATGAATCATCATCATTTCAGCCACAGGACGTCCACTGCTGAACACAGGCCTCCCCCAATGACTTCCAAATCGCACGGTTGGTAGCGGCCTGCATCCAGCGCCTTCCTGCTACCCTTATCAGGTCGTCGGTCCACCTTGTGGGTGGACGTCCCACGCTGCGTTTACTAAAAATGAATACTTAACATATTTTATTACTAATTAATAGACTCAATAATTAATTCAAAAAATTAAGACAGGAAGACTTGATTTCATGTCTGCACCATATTCCGTAACTTCTCGATTAGATCTTCAAAACAAAGTTACCTAATTCTCGCGGTATGTCATTTTGGAAGTCAAGGGCAAAGTACAACTGCGACACTACAATGAATGGTCTTATGAATCAAAGCTTCGTCGTACTTACTCAAAAGCTCGAATTGAGATTCATCTGTATCGTTGGTGTGTTATCTTTCACATATTTAAATTCGTTTCAACAGTAAAAGCACAAAATCGTTCATCGTAAACGCGCATGTAAGAATTTTCATTATTTTTCTGAAAAAAAATTTAAAAAGTTCGAATAGTTAACATTAATATGAGCATCATTGTGATCAATTGACGTTCATAAGTGACACCAGTAGTCTAAATTGAATAAAATATTTTTGATTTTGATTTTGATTACAAACTTTATGTTAATTTTCAAAACGAAGCTCATATACCTACATGAGCATGACAACAGTACCAAACCGCCCAACTTAGAAACTACAAAATCGAAAGTTCAAAACTCGGTAAGGCCATAAATTCACCAAACCCGTTCTCTGGACAAGGATCGCTTATTATGTCTGAATATCAAATTCTACATTAGAAAGTGAAGCCGATTGACCCACAACATTCTGTTGACGATTCTGCTAGAGTTCAATCCTCCAAATTCCATATTAAGTAGCTCTCTGTCTGTTACATTTTCACACCTAACCTGCTTTGCTAATTTTGATCAATTTTGGTAGAGTTAGATTGGACTTTGGTTGCTTTAACGACAAAAGTTGGAAGAGGCCATTAAATCTTAAAAAGGTGAAGAAGGAGATACAATTTTTGATAGCGATGTCATTGAGTTTTGCAACCTGTCTCGCACACCCCGTAATGTATATGTCAACGTGAAATTGTGAACTCTGTCAGTTTATAATATAACGCGTTAGATTGTAAACTAAAAGTGGTTAGGTTAGATTGTAATTTAACTACTTCAGATTATAATCTGACGGAATTCATAATTTTACGGTGACATGTACAGACCGTGTAGTTTATCAATATTTAGATACAGGGTGTCCCAAAACAAGCAAGTCAACAAGCTAGAGATAAATGGGCCTAAGACGCATCAATGAAGTATATCAAGTCCGTCCTGTATAGTACTTTCTTATTATTTTATGTCTACAACAGGACAAAAATCCAGGCCAGAAACCTACTCTTTTCAATTTCAATTTGTAAACAAGGGGGCGTCCATTAATTACGTGAGACGTTTAGGGTCAAGAAAAACCTCACTAAATCTCACGTAGGGGAGAGGGGGGGGTCTCGACAAATATCACGTAATTTTTTTCAGCAAGAAAAAGGATCAAATTGCGAGACAACTTTTTTATTATTATAAATTAAAAAACCGGCCAAGTGCGAGTCGGGCTCGCACACCGAGGGTTCCGCCGTACAAACGTAGCGGTTTACAATTTATGACGTATTAAATCAAATTACTTACTTGATTCCGTTGCGAGTAGTGGCGAATTTCAAAATATGCGGTATGATTATTTTTTATTTATTTATTTTTCCTATATTTGCATTATAGGTAGGTACCTACCTCAGCGTTTTGAATTTTTGCGTTGATTTAGAATTTCTCACAGTTTAGAGGCAATTAGATTTAAGAAGTGTTTGATATGAATTTCAACTTTAATATCTCTACGCGTTCATGTGAAAAAGGGTAGGTAGTAAGTTTATAATTATTAAAAAAATATTTTATGTCATGTAAGCAAAAATAATATTTTAAATTTTATATAACTTCAAATTTATCATTTTCGCAATTTTTCCTTTATCTGTACTATATAACGTTGCTTCGTGCCGAATTTCAAGATTCTGAGTTCACAGGAAGTACCTTGTAGGTTTTGATTCCCTAGCGTGTGACGGAAATTCGTCTAAGGTGTCGGTATAAACTGCTGTATCTTTTGATCGCGTTAACTTAGAAGTTTGATTTTTTTACTTCTTAAAGGGACAATAGATCTAGGTATTTGGTATAAATTTCAATTTGATACCTTTATTCGTTCGTGAGAAATAAGGTAGTAAGTTNGATAAAGGAAAAATTGCGAAAATGATAAATTTGAAGTTATATAAAATTTAAAATATTATTTTTGCTTACATGACATAAAATATTTTTTTAATAATTATAAACTTACTACCTACCCTTTTTCACATGAACGCGTAGAGATATTAAAGTTGAAATTCATATCAAACACTTCTTAAATCTAATTGCCTCTAAACTGTGAGAAATTCTAAATCAACGCAAAAATTCAAAACGCTGAGGTAGGTACCTACCTATAATGCAAATATAGGAAAAATAAATAAATAAAAAATAATCATACCGCATATTTTGAAATTCGCCACTACTCGCAACGGAATCAAGTAAGTAATTTGATTTAATACGTCATAAATTGTAAACCGCTACGTTTGTACGGCGGAACCCTCGGTGTGCGAGCCCGACTCGCACTTGGCCGGTTTTTTTTATATTAAATCCTAATCGAAGCATAGATATTCCCCATTTACATTGTAAATATTATAATGTATTTTAAGAAAACTCACGTGAGATTGTGGGGAGGGGGAGGGGGTCTAGAAAAATCTCACCAAATCTCACCAAGTGGGGCGGGGGGGTTGAAAAATTGGCAAAATGGTCTCACGTAATTAATGGACGCCCCCCAAGATAAGCAGGCCACTACAAATTTATGGTAATTTATTGAACGTGGTAAGTTATTTAAGATATATCTGTAAGACTTTTTGTTAAATCCGTTTGTACAATTGTTTGTTATCCCTAATAAAATAAAAAGTAAAATAAAATAAAAAACATAGGAAAGATATAAAATAAAATCACCCTTTCCATGGATACGATACTTTATTATTAATGTTCGACAACAGATTACACGCCTGACATCAAACTCTCGCGCACAGGTACATACAAGTAGCTATATTATCCATGCAACCAGACACAAACTATTTGTATTATATTCCAAACTTACTTAAATTTTAATATTATTATAATATTTCCATTATGTCGTCCATTTTTGTGTAGTCGTAGATACAACATCGATATGCAATTATATTTTTAATTTACATTTAACGTTTATTACCTACTGAGAATTTTATTCTAATCTGACTGTTCGCACGCCACAAAGATACAACTATCGCCAACCATTTTCTAAAGATCTTTAAACCATTCCTTTTCATTACGTCTGTATTCGTTTAAAATGAACCTTCGTGGCAATAGTTCGGAGTAGAAACTTTATTGCAAAAAACGAATAACGGAGCAAAGTCATCAGTGTGCTTACCATGAGATTACGTTAGGTTTGCGAGTGCGTCAAAAAAATCTATCAAGATTTTAGTTCTCGAAAGTGGCCGCTTTTGGCGCTTTACAATTTGTCATGCAATTAGTGTAATTTTACGCACTCGCTAGCAAGCACACCTAATGTAATGAGTTTACGCACTCAGATGATAAGTGGATGACACTCCTTTAGGTGGGCGGCTCTCGAGTCAGACCTAAGCATTCCCAACGTCATATGATTACAATCGCATCGCTGTGACGTCCCCTCAGATATAACGCTGCGCCGCGGCGCTGCTCGCGTTTCTCTTAAACTTATTCATGCTGTAAACCTTCTCAGAATATATTTATGATCTAGTTTTCCACAAAAATATCTTTTTTACAATCACTTACAAATTAAATTGACTAATTTTTATGTACAGGCTACTTTGTGTGTCGCAGACTGTGCCGCTGAGATCATGGTTTGCACCTTTTACCTTATGGTATACATTACTATAAAATATCTTTTCAGATTCCCGTTATGGTGGCCATAATAATTATAAGTGAAATTATTACATAATTTACATAACTTTCAAATATAAACTTACTTAGGTATTTTACCTATTAGGTATGACATAATTAAATGTCTACATTATTACACATATTGATTACATGTATACATACATACCTAACCTAGATTAATCTATCACTTTTGTAGCTTTATATTTGAGTGCCGATATTATGGTAATTAGTTTAAAGAAAGGAAATTGGGAAAATATATACACTGATTCCTTAGATTCCCTATTTCTACAAACTAGTTGATGCGTACCTACTGCCGTTTTTACTCTTCAGTGACTATTTCGTCACCAATGAGTTTGCCTTAATTTACTACTTAGGCGTTAGTTAAAATTGTAATTATAATTTACAATATTTTTTATACTTACTTGTAATTTAGGCAATAAGTGGCATAGCGCACTTCCGTGTGTAACAATTTAATATCTTAAACATTATCTACAATACTACGTTTTATTCGAAGCAGATTGTAGTCGCATTTTTCAAATATACATTTTTTGTTTTTAAATATAATAACTCGTTTTTTTACCAGCCGCATTTTTTCCTTACACATTTTAATAGTATTAGTAGTTATACTTATGACTTACATCTATGTACTTTTTATTGGAATATTCTTGCCACCGCTCCTTATAGGTTTCACCCGGTTATAATATCCTAAACTAATATTTCCCATATCAGGCGACTTAAATTAATACGAAAAGCATCGCAAGCAGCAGAATAACGAATCATATATGATACGTAATAACCTATTACTTGTGGTGACCTGGATCTAGATCTGTTTTGTATATGTACAATGCCCTTAACTTATTCTAACTTAAACCTAAGCAGGTAGGCCTGGTCACCTTTTGGGACGCGAACAGCCGCAAGAAAATACACAAACCGTACGTCATTATCGTCATCAATGGTAAATCGTTGGTACATAATATCATCATCATTTCAGCCATAGGACGTAATATTAAAATAATTTAAAAAAGTGTTATCCCATTAGTCCTAAACACAATAACTTGTAGACCTTTACGGTTTATTATGATAAAGCAATAAAATGAGGAACAAGTTACAAAGATAAAATGTACAAAACAAACCGACTCTACATATAATTGGGACTAATTTTTAGCAACCTTTTAAAACAGAAATCTGTGATACTGTGTAAATTAAGGCATTTAATGCCTAATGGGGCAAATTTTGCACCTAGCATTGTATCACGCCTTTATAGACTAACGTCGCCACAAATACAACATAAAAGAGTGACATTTTAAATTTTAAATAAAACTAAAAAACTATTATTAACTCTACACCAACTCGTAAACCAAAAACATATTGTACCTACGTTCCTTTTTATTTGCTCCTAACCGAATGGTCTATTGTCGCGTCTCTTTGAGTAAGTCCTATATCTGACAGTCTCAAAGTTAATGATTTTATCAAAATTTGTATAACAACATAAGTATTTCTTAGGCGTAGTTTTTTGATTCGTAATTAAAATAACTAGTAGTCTAATTTGACAGATGTCATATGAAAATTTTAGTGGTTAAATATCAGAAAAAAAAGTTTTTCGAACAAGGGTTAGCTTGATTTTTAGTACATTTTTAACTATTAGTTTACTTTTAGTTAATATTTAACTATTAATAGCAAAATTTAACAATTAATTATTTTGACTAATAATCAAATTTGATAGATGTCATATCAAAAGTGGTAAATTAACAGAAAAAAACTGTTTTTCGAACAATGGTTAACTTGACTTTTAGTACATTTTTTACCTATTAGTTTACATTTAGTTAATATTTAATTATTAGTAGAAAATTTTGACAATTAGTTATTTTAACTACGAATAAAAAAACTGGGCCTAAGACTAAACATTTGTAGGCTCTATTTGTTTCTTCATAAGTAAATAAGTTATATTAATTAACGTTCGACTTGTCATATTTTCTTGTTTACCTCTAATATTATAAAAAAGGGTATTAGAGTTAGCATTGGGATTGGGTGTTTTCCAAAATAGTTACAATATATCTATACTTACCTAAACACTATAAAATATGTGCTTTTTAAAAGCCTACTTGCAAATACTTTTTTTCCTATCTTCCCAATGTTTGTTAAATGTACAATTAATCTTTTATTCTTACTAATAACTTATCCTAAAAGGTAGGCCTGGTCACCCAATGGGACACGAACAGCCACGAGAAAATACACTAATCACACGTAATCCATCAAAACATTGTTAAATAAAGAAATACTCTTATGAGTTTGCTTTCACTTTGGTTCTGTTAGAGAAACTTTGCCTTCACTGATTTTGTAGGCGATCAAGATCCCGGTTACAAACGACTTGCAGCGGTGGGATTTAGAGGTAGGAATAGTCCCGTTGTTCAATTAGAAAAATAATTAGTTGCTTAAAAACACGTCAATCAAATCAAAATGACCTCCATCAGAAAGTAGAGAAAATTAACAACGCCTGAAAGCGTTACTAGATGTTTACTTTTACACTGATTCATATAGAGTAAAAGATCCTTTAATCCATAAGTTATCGTTACAGTAATCACATAAATAAAATTCAGTATAAAGGTCATAGCAGACTTGTCAACTCGCAAAGGGATCAACACCGTATCGCCTTTCGCGAGCTGTCATCGCCTTTAGCGTGCTATCAACCGCGAGGCGTGGATGGGTGGAGTTTCCGCCTCGAGTCGATACAGTTACGATCCCTTTCCGGGTTGATAAGTGTGCTACGTCCTTTAATTAACATAATTAATTTGAATATATTATAATTGACGTGCAATTAGTGGTATTTTCTCGCTCACCTCTAAATCTATAAGCATGTAGAGTTGTGACATTTTCATTTGTAATGTACAAGGTCCTTAAAAATATATATTTTTATATAATACCTAATTTTTTTTCTTCATAGCTTTCGACACATTTCTTCTTGTATATGTACATTTCCTTACTTATTTCTACTTAGAATTAACTTAACCTAAGTAGGTAGGCCTGGTCGCCTGTCGGGACTCGAACAGCCACAAGAAAATACACAAATCACACATAAACCAAAAGTTACGTAAGTTTCACCTTAGTTGATTGGTTTAAAAGCCAATATGTGTAAATAAACAATGCCATACAAATTGTTCCATATAAAATAACGTTAAAGTTATTTAAATTTACAGAAATATAACGCAAAATATGTCAAAGTGTCAGCAAAACTTAAGATATTTTATTATTAGGCTGGGTTTGCAATATCTTTAACAAACGTCAAGTCTATCAAAGTTCATATAAAAACACCGGTTAAGGTTTATAGTCACAGTTAAAATAAGATGTTGCAACTCAACCTAAGGTTAATTAACTAAAATATATAACTCAAATTGTGTCAAAATTTAAGCAATAAAAATCAACATTGTACCTAATTATTAGCATCATGACACAAATTATGGAATTCTCCATTTTGTGGCGCTTGTTCTCAGCGCTTACAAGTTGGTCTCGAAGCGCTGGTAAAAAGATTATGAGACATGTAAAGGCTCCAAAAGAATCATCATCATCATCATCATGATATCATATCATATCATAGGTTGGGTTGCACCATCTAACTTTAACAAACGTCAAAAGTCTATCAAAGTTCACATAAAAACAACGGTCATATTAAAATATGATGGTGCAACTCAGCCTTACGCCCGTATTCAGAAACATTACTATGCGGTCTCATAGTGCGCGTGGACGCACAGGGTGACACACGAACCAATCACAGCACTCTATTCAACGCTGTGCGTTCTATTTGCTTCTTCACTTAAGCAAGTATCGTTTGTCAATACGGGCGTTAGTCTTTTATAGGTATTTTTCTTTAAATATTAGTGGCTTTGTAAGCACTATTATTAAAGTCTATGCAAATAAAGAAATTTTGACTTTGACTTTACTACATTTCGTACGGAATTTGCTATGTAAAAGAAATTTTAACACAAAATCTGTGGTGTATTCCGAGATCTAAATTTTTTTTCTAAACGACTAATAAAAAGGTACAAATTGCTGAACATTGCGTAACTGAAGTATAAATGTAGGTACTTATGTGCAATGGGCATATTTTCTTGCTCACCTCTTAATCTACTAGTAATTATCTTTGCCATCAGAGGTGTTGTACCCTCGTAACGCCCATGCTATTTTGCCTCAAGATGGAATAGCAGCCCGGACACCTTTTTTAGTTTCACATGGTTCGGACCCAGAGGTTCGGCAGCTTGTAAAAGTGTCTTAGGATTGCCGTAGGTATGAATTTAAATATTAAATCTCTGCATAATCTAAATATATAATATAACTCAAAGGTGACTGACTAACTGACTGACATAGTGATCTATCAACGCACAGCCCAAACCACTGGACGGATCGGGCTGAAATTTGGCATGCAGGTAGATGTTATGACGTAGGCATCCGCAAAGGATTTTACGAAACTCTACCCCTTTGGGGGTAAAACGGGATCCACGCGTACATAAGATGCTTTTGCGATACTAACGAACCCTAAATGCTGTGTATTAAAAAGTTATCACGCTTTGAAATTGGATTTTAAAAAGTGGTCGGGCGTTCAGTTGATGGAACTGCATAACGCCTTGGCCCGAAAAGGTATCTGGGCGTTACGAGGATACGAGATTCTTACAACTAACCTATAAATATGCTGAGATCTGGTCTAGGTGTTCAGACAATCACGTACAATATGGGTGATGGGATCTAGAGGTGGGAATAGTCCCATTTCTGATAACTGATAGTATAAAGATGTTTTGGTATTATGTTATAGATCTCAGATCCTCCGACTTACTCTAATTTAAAACTAGCTTAACCTAAGCAGGTAGGCCTGGTCACCCTGTGGGACACGAGCAGCCACAAGAAAATACGCAAATTACATGGTAGGCGGCGTTGTTAAAGAAATGTCAAGACATACAAAGTTTTTTGTTATTCAAAATCAATCAAAAAATCAAACTTTCAGATGTGCCATATCATGCTCTTAACTAGTTCACCGCCACCAGAACAATGTAATTTTTGACACAAAATATATTAGCTTTTTGTAAATAATTATTTTATCTACCTACAATAATTTGTCGTATTTTCTTGCTTACCTCTATTCTAAGATTTTTCTGTCATCGTTTTACTCGTGTGGAATGTACAAGTCCTTATCACTTAATACTTGGTATGCGAACGTCAAGCATGTTTTTATATGTACAATTTCCTTAACTTTAACCTAAGCAGGTAGGCCTGGTCACCTTGTGGGACACGAGCAGCCACAAGAAAATACACAAACTACATGTAGGTATAGCGTTTTAAAAGAAATGTCAAGACATACAAAGTTTTTTGTTATTCAAAATCAATCAAAAAATCAAACATTCTGATGTGCCATATCATGCTCTTAACTAGTTCACCGCCACCAAAACTATGTAATTTTTGACACAAAATATATTAGCTTTTTGTAAATAACTATTTTATCTACCTACAATAATTTGTCGTATTTTCTTGCTTACCTCTATTCTAAGATTTTTCCGTCATCGTTTTACTCGTGTGGAATGTACAAGTCCTTATCACTTAATACTTAGTATGCGAACGTCGAGCATGTTTGTATATGTACAATTGCCTTAACTTTAACCTACGCAGGTAGGCCTGGTCACCCTTTGGGACACGAACAGCCGCAAGAAAATACACAAATTACATGTAGGCGGCGTTGTAAAAGAAATGTCAAGACATACAAAGTTCTTTGTTGTTTAAAATCAAACTTTCTGATAAAATCCGGGACTAACTTGACCTTTGGTTGGGTTTTTATTGGCGGTCAAGCTGTAGATCCTGGCTGCACAGGAGTTGCAGCGGTGGGAACGAAAGATAGTAATAGTCCTGTTTCTGATAAAGATGTTTTGGTCTTTATGTAATAAACCATCTATTCCAAGATGTATCTCTGATCAACTGCGATGACGTTCAAGGCATCTTCTTACAGCTTTAATCACCATCAGGTCAGTCTCCTCAAGATCTCGACCGCCTCTAACTTCCATCCATTTGCCCCTTAGTCGCCTTTTACGACATCCTCGGGGAGTGTGGGAGTGGTCGTATTCTACTCTGCCGGGACCACACGGCTACATTACACAAATATTACAAATGATTCATTTAAAAAAGAGAATACCAAAAATAAACAATTGAAATCTATGTAGGTATCTATATTGGTTCCACACGCCAATTTTGTTACAGACGCTGGTCAAAATTCGTGTGATATCATGCTATTAACCAGTTTACCGCCACCAGACCAATGTAATTTTTGACACAAAAGTTATATTATTAGCTTTTTGTAAATATGTATTTACTAAAAAACATGATTTATTTTAAGACGCAAGATTCATCTACCTACAAGAATTTACGTATTTTCTTGCTTACCTATATTCTAAGATTTTTCCGTCATCGTTTTACTCGTGTGGAATGTACAAGTCCTTATCACTTAATACTTGGTATGCGAACGTCGAGCATGTTTTTATATGTACAGTTTCCTTAACTTTAACCTAAGCAGGTAGGCCTGGTCACCCTTTGGGACACGAGCAGCCGCAAGAAAATACACAAATTACATGCAGGTGGCGTTGTAAAAGAAATGTTGAGACATACAAAGTTCTTTGTTGTTTAAAATCAAACTTTCTGATAAAATCCGGGACTAACTTGACCTTTGGTTGGGTTTTTATTGGGTTCAAGCTGTAGATCCCGGCTACACAGGAGTTGCAGCGGTGGGAACGAAAGATAGTAATAGTCCCGTTTCTGATAAAGATGTTTTGGTCTTTATGTAATAAACCATCTATGCCAAGATGTATCTCTGTTCAACTGCGATGACGTTCTAGGCATCTTCTTACAGCCTTAATCACCATCAGGTCAGTCTCCTCAAGATCTCGACCGTCTCTAGCTTCCATCCATTTGCCCCTTAGTCGCCTTTTACGACATCCTCTGGAAGTGTGGGAGTGGTCGTATTCTACTCTGCCGGGACCACACGGCAACATTACACAAATAATACAGTTGATTCATTTAAAAATGAGAATACCAAAAATAAACAATTGAAATCTATGTATTTATATTGGTTCCACACGCCAATTTTGTTACAGACTCTGGTTAAAATCTGTGACACATCACGCTCTTAACCAGTTCACCGCCACCAGACCAATGTAATTTTTGACACAAATTAAATTATTATTTTAAATTAGCTTTTTGTAAATAGCTATTTTATCTACCTACAAGAATTTGTCGTATTTTCTTGCTTACCTCTATTCTAAGATTTTTCGGTCATCGTTTTACTCGTGTGGAATGTACAAGTCCATATCACGTATTATTTGGAACGTCGAGTTTGTATATGTACAGTTTCCTTAACTTTAACCTAAGCAGGAAGGCCTGGTCTCCTCATGGGACTCGAACAGCCACAAGAAAATACGCAAATTACACGTTTATAAATAACGCAATAAGACCTAAAATAGAATAGAAAAAATGTATATTTGGCACAAAAAAGACAGAATTATAACAATAAAATTAAAAAAATAAATATAAACAAAGTATGAAAAATATACTTTTTTTATTAATTATTAATAAATTATCGCAATTATTTAAAACTCAAATAATTGTTAAAATAATAAGTTATTGCGGTAAAAAATTAAAGGATTCAACATAATTTCACTTTGCAATAAATGTTAAAATAAGTTTATTTGAACATACGTAGACATTTTAGGTTTTATTCGATTTTGTCTGATTGCTAATTTTGAAATATTTAAATCTGCTTTAACAAGTCTCATCACTATGGTGAGCGGATAATTATTTTTGAGCCAGATCTGAATTCCGTCATCTTTTGTAATTTGGTTTAACTACCTAAGAATCAAGATTATTATCCAATATGATTTTGACTATTAATGTATTGATAACTTAATAATATTCATCAACGTGTAATTTGTCGTACTGTCTTGCTTTCCTCTATAATAAATAACTATATTTTTTCTCCGCCCCTGAATGATTCATAACACTTTTATTACTAAAGTACCTAATTCTAATTATAACTACGCGGGTTGGCCTGGTCACCTTCTGGGACTCGAAAAGCCTAAGGAAATACTCAAACTACACCAAGTTCTGCCGTAAAGTGTTTAGTAGATTGTTTTTTTTTTTATCCACAACGAGGAAGCTCTTGGCATCTCACCTGATGGTAAGTGATGATCAGGCCGAAGGTGGAAGCGAGCTTCACCTGGAATCCTCAACCACGGAGGAACTGGCTATCTTACTTCTAACTGCCGAAACACAACAATGCTGTTAACATTGTTGTTATGGCGACAGACTTAGGTAGGTGGTAGCTAGCCAGGCGGACTTAGACAAGCCCTACCACCAACCAAACCAAACAGATAAATCTGTCCCCCACTGGGAATCGAACCCGGGACCTCTGCGTCTGAAGCAGGTGGTCTTACCACTAGACCACAGAGGCGGTTAAAAGTGCGATTGTAGAGCCTTTAAGTTATATGATTTCATGTGCCTTTAAAGGCACTTCCAACTTTCTGTCAAATAATGTCGGTTAGGCAGCATTGTGGTCTTATCTTTCATGTATGAGTGGGTATTGGAGTGAAATTTGACGTATTTCCTTGTTTACCCTTTCTACGAAATTTTTGGATCTTGCGTCACTGGAATTTACACCTTACAACTAAATTCATTAGCTTATTCATTAACCTATTTGTTAGCCTATAACCTTAAAGGTTTGACTTATCCTACATTAAATAAATTAAATAAATAAGTTATAAATTACATTAAACTACTTAGAACTAAACTACGCAGGTAGGCCTGGTCACCTTTTGGGACTCGAACAGCCACAAAGAAATACACAAATCACACGTAAAGCAAAACTAAGTTTTTTTTATTAGTCTTTATTTCCTGAAAATAAATATTTGACGATTTGTAAGCACTATTTAATAGTCCAATGAATAAAAAAAATTTAGACTTTAACTTTGAATGAAACTGCCTTTTTACCCGACTGCACCAGAATGAGGGTTCTTTCGTGAGTTCTCATGAACTTTTCATCAGGTGATTGACTCATGTCAATCACCTGATGAAAAGTTCTAATATATAACAAGGTTACTCTGCAAATGCCTTTTGATCTGCAATATAAAGGCATAAGGTCATATAAGTTTCCAGCTGTTGGTCTGCTGTTAACTCTGCGATGACATTTAATGGAATTTGTAGGTCGATACGTCATTGGATACTCAGACCTTTTTTTGTAAAAAAGTTGACTCATGAATATTGGTATTTCGATAAGTTTTTTCTACACAAAAAGGTTTGTTTCATTTAGTAGGTAAGTAGGTGTAATGTATTTTTTTAATTTTAATTTTGTTTATTACGTGCAATTTGTCATATTTCTTTGCTCACCTCTACTTCTATGATTTTTGCCGTTTGCATCGCCACGAAATGTACATGTTCCTTAAAACTAACCTTACCTAGATATAATATAATTTTATAAATCTAATCTTTGACTTAGACTTTCAAGCTTACGGGTTTTTGTAGGTATTATACAGTTTTCAGACTTAATTAAATTAACCTAAGGTAGGCCTGGTCACCTTTTGGGACGCGAACAGCCACAAGAAAATATTATAAATTCCACGTAGATATGCAAAATATTGTCAAGACTTTAGAAGTTTCTTAATGCCGCCATTTTTGACGGGTGTACGACTGTATAGTAAATATTTTTAAGATGTTTATTATAATAATAATAATATCCAAGTGTAATCTATCGTATTTTCTTGCTTACCTCTAATACCTAATGCAATAAATGGCCACATCCTCGCTAATTTAATAAAAATGTACAATCTTAAATCTATCTTTATTATTATTCTACTTATTCTAATATGATCTCATAAACCGCCTTATTGAATAAACTTAAGATATATATTTAAATTATTGTTGTATTGAGTATATCTAAGTATGTACAAGAGGAATCTACACCGATCCATCGTTATAATCTATTGCTAGTGCACGTCATCGTCATTCATTTACACATTTTGGTTAATCACAATTAATTATACAAAAGTAATCTCTAAGACTCTGCCTTGAAAGTTAAATTAAATAGAAAATGTATAATGCTCCTGAAAAGTGCATAAAAATGTATCTGGGTACGCAATTTCTTACGGACTTGGATGTCAATTGTCAGTCGAGTGTCAGACGCTGATGTTTGCTGAAAATGTGACACCAGCCCCCCTAGACAAAACGCACTTTTTGATCGAATCGAAAATCGAATCCGTCAAAACTCCATACAAAAAGGGGCTTTTCGACCACTTATCGACTGGTTTGCGATTATAATTTGCACTTTGTCTAGACCCACAGGTATAAAACCTGCATTACAGAGACAGCTGTATAGTAAATCAGTTGTTATTAGAATTCGTACTGAAACCTTTTAGGTGTTCTAGCGCGATCTTACAATGGGCAAGAGACGTAATTACAGTACGTTGACGTCTTTTATTAGGCAGAATCTGACACATTTTATATGCACTTTCTATTGCAAAACGAGTAAGAACTAATTAACATCATCATCATCAGCCATAGGACGTACACTGCTAAACAGCATATCGGATGGTAGCAGAGTGAGAACTCGCATGACCAATGTTTTGTAAATCATAAGAACACTTTTGAAAATAATACTCATTAAAAGTGACTTGATAACTTGAAATTAAACTGAGAGATTACGGCTGATTTTGTTTTAGATAAAATAGATTACCAGTAAATAGACTCTACTAACGTAAGATCATCGTCTTCACTCATCACTGGCTTAGCGGACGTACGCCACGCGTATCTCGTAGGATTTAAATATTATATTTTATATTTACTAAGTTATAGATATTTTTCTTCTTTAAAAGCTAAGCTTAACTTTATATAACTTTACGGTAGGTAACTATTTACCGATTCACACAAGATGTAATCCTTTCACTCAAAGTTTCACACATATTGTAGGTATAGTGCTGTCAAATTAGTTGTATAATGCAGAGTGTAAGGGGATAGTAAGTTCTGTTTTTTTATTTACTCATGATTTTACTTTTTTTCAATTTTATTTGTCTGTCGTATCTTTTGCGATTTCGATAATTGATGTCAAATACAATGTAGGTAACTGTCATGGAAATAAAAACGACAAAACTAGATTCATGCCAAGTACTACGGGTTACCTGCGCCATATCAAATGCCAATTGATCGAAAATTATTATGATCGAACACTATTCATCGAAAAGTAAAAACATCGATCGTTCAAAATATCGAATTCACAAATGATCGAACGTTCAAAATATCGAATTTTTATTATATAGATAACTCACTGAAACACATAGAATGATTAATTTATCGAAAATCAATATCGCAGCCACATAATACGCATGGGTTGTTCCTGATCTTAGTTCTTTGGAACTGTTAGGAATAAAGCTGAATTTGGTACATTTTCATAAAAGTTATACGACAAGTGACTGCGAATATACCTACCTAAGTTAGTTATCTCAATACGTACGTCCCTATCCCTAAGTTCTTCGACTTTGTTTGGTTATAAGGGAAATTACAAATATAATTTAGTTAGTTTTCGTCACTGTGATATTGATTTTCGATAAATTAATCATTCGATGTAGTGAATTTTCGATTCGATATAATAACAATTCGATATTTTGAATGTTCGACTATTTTTAAATTCGATATTTTGAACGTTCTATGTTTTGACTTTTCGATGTGCCGAATAGTGTTCGATCATTTGATTTAGATCAATTGGCATTCGATATGGCGTAGGTAAACCGCCAAGAAGAACCCCTATCTTTGTAAATGAACTGCAGCCCTTTACTTGCATTAACCCTACAATGCTTCCTTTTCCCTACGGTAGTTAAGGATTCCCGATTTTCTTGGATTCCTATACGTCATTGATCTTCATGACTGAATGTCGTAGACAGTAACGATTTCTTTTTTCTACGACTGCTGCCGTGACAGTAAGCGACAACCTTTATACTCTTTTTAAACCAGAACTACAGCCCTTTACCTCCATCCACCCCACAACATTCTTTTGAAATTTCCCCTTTTGTTGACAGACAACGGCACGACCAGCTAAATACCATGAGATCTTATGTTGGTTATGATAGAGTCAATTTTGCAACAAAATTGTGTAGTAAGTATTTGCTATCGTCTGTACACCAACGTCTAATTACATTGATAAAAGAAATGACAGACACTACGTTTAACTGCAGTGATATCATGTAACCGTGAAACACTCATACCCACAATCATTCATTCTTAAAAATAAACTTAATATTACAAGTTCTACGACTCATTACGAATCTTCAAACTTTTCCACTACTTTTTATACCCTCTTTAAACTTTGCCACTACTTTTTTACCCTAATATGCTGATTGTTTGTCATTTTCCTTCACATAGGTAATGTACAATATACATCTAAAATTCTTAAGTACATACGCCTAAATACTTGTGCGTGTAACACGCGAGTGGCGAATGCAAATAAATATAATACGGTTCAAACTTTCATGGTCATCACAATGGGATTTTCATATCGGAATTTATAGAACGCCATTTTTACATTTTGCCAAAAAAGTGATTTAACTCTGATTCGAGATTCAGTAGTTCAAATATTGTGCCGGCATTTTAATAAGTTGGGTTGCTGTCATTCTCTGACCCTGGTTAGCTAAGGGAGTTTAGGCAGTTAGTAGTACCAGTACCGGCAAGAAAATTTACTTAAAAAAGTATATACTTAGCCTGGGTTGCACCATCTTACTTCAACTTTAACAAACGTCAAAAGTCTATCAAACTGTCAAAAAACACCGTTTAAAGTTATAGTTAACGTCATAATTAAGGTTTAGCAACTCAGCCTTAGTCTTACATCTTATCTGTCAATAGCCACATACATTATCAGTAGTATCTTTTCATGTGATAGGTGGCAGACGCCCAAACCATGAACACGCAAGATCTCTTTAGGGACACATTCGCTAAATCTTGGTTCGACGATTCATCAGCCGTTTAGTGTAGCTTTCGTTGTTTAATTATATTGCTACACATATCGTATGCGAAAGCATGTAAATGGTGCATAGTTTCTTAAGCAGTGGTTATTAGTCTGTTATTTGTTTCACTGTACATATGTTTTCCGCAGAAAAAAATCAGTGGAGTCACAAGTGCGCTTCCAACCTTTTAGGTCCCATTCCCCCCGATTGGGCCTCCGGTCCCCTCACTCACTCGGGGAAACAGCGCAAGCGCTGCTTCACGCCGGTCTTCTGTGAGGCCGTGGTATCACTCCGGTCGAGCCGACCCATTCATGCCGAAGCGTGGCTCTCCCACAAAGAAGAGCTCTTTCAAATTAGACGTTTTGAGCCGGACAGTAATTGTCGTGCGTATGGAAGTCTGCACACTACTGTTGGTACTTGTCAATTTTATTCCAACGCAACTATCGTACAATTTTCCGTGTGCAGGATCAAACGGACGAAAACCGTCCGTCTCAAAATGTCTAATTTCAAAGAGCCTGAAGAAAGAAGATTAGTTCATAACAGATTATGGCGCATATACCTGAGATGGAATACTCAAACTTTAGTAATAAAAAGGTACTTTTATTGCTATAAATCTCGATTTAATCAATTCCATAGTAATGAACCACTTTGACTTATTTATACGACTTGGTTCTACTTTTCAGGTGGTTTAAATGTAAGTTTACTCCCTCAACATCCCCTCTGTTTATTTTCCATTGTATTACATTACGTGTGTTAGGATAAATACCTCTATTGTTTTATGGTTTAACTCTACTCAAGGTCCCGGGTTCGATTGCCATATAGGACAGCTTTTATAGTGTTGGGGGTTGGAATTGAAGTTAGACTGCATAAAATCGTTTTGGTGATCTACAAGTAAAACCAAATCGTACAAACTGGTCGCTTTCCTGGAGTAAACCTATCGGACAATAATAATAAACTAAGTACAAAAATAAATCAATGTCAAATCGTTCTATGAAACTTTCACTAACTTCCACTCACGATATTAACCATTCTTATAACTATTCTACTGTAGAAAAGGCTATGATAGGTATTTTCTTAACTATTTAACCTTTTCTACAATAATAGCCAAATTCCTCAATCCTTATGTTAGTTAATGAAAAAATAATTAATAAAAAAGCCTATTCTAACACCGAACTACTCACACGCGGTAGTGACGTTGTCGCCACTCCGGATCTAAGACGAAGCTCATAGCATACTTAATGTTTATTATATTTATACATAAGTGTTATTATCACCGTAATACATAGCGACATTGTGTCCTCATGACGTATTTTACATCATTTTATAAGTAACTTATAATTATATTTTATAACACAAATGTGAATTTTCACTGGTTTAAATCGATAGAGAAAATCACTCTCAATTCATTTTTATGGGCAATGGAAGAAGATGGACTAACGGCTTGATAGTATTGCCAATACACACACCTGAGTAACCACCAGATCAAAGTAATACTATTAGTCCAATCCAGTCCTTGATTCTATTCCCAAATTGGAATTGCCGATGCCAAATGTAATTTGTAAGATATTAGCCATTCATCCTTGATTGTATTCCCAAATTGGAGTAGGTATTTTACCTAAGTATGGACTAACGGCTTGATAGTACTGCCTATTGGCAACCTGAGTGACACACACGGCACACCTGAGTAACAGCTGTCCAGTCTCATCAATACGAAGTGAATTATTTTGGCCACCAGAACAAAATAATACTATTAGTTCAATCCAATCCTTGATTTTATTCCCAAATTGGAGTACTTTACCTCACTATAGACTAACGACTTGATGGTATTACCAACTCTCACCTTTAACATAGTTGTTCAGTCTCTTAAACTAGAGGGATGTACATTTTTGACTGCCAAATTGTATTCCCAAATTGGAGTAGGTATTTTACCTAAGTATTGACAAACGGCTTGATAGTACTGCCTATTGGCAACCTGAGTGACACACACCTGAGTAACACCTGTTCAATCTCATAAGCCGATATGAAGTGAATTATTTTGGCCACCAGATCAAAATAATACTTTTAGTTCCATCCAATCCTTGATTTTATCCCCAAATTGGAGTACTTTACTTCACTAAACTAACGACTTGATGATATTACCAACTCAAACCTGAGACATAGTTGTTCAGTCTCATAAGCCAATACGTAGTGAATTTTTTGGCTGCCAGAATAAAACAATCAATTATTAACTCAATTCAATTCTTGATTTTATTCCCAAATTGGAATTGCCGTTGCCTACCTGATACATAGTTGTTCAGTTTCATAAGCCAGTAGGTTGTATACTATTTGGCCGCCAGATCAAAAAAACAAATCATCAACTCGATTCAATCCTTAAGCCTTAGGTAAATATATTCTTATATGTTATTCATTAATGTTGCTTATTTCCGTGCATGGAAGTGACGATTCACATTTGCATTATAAAAAGAATATATTATTTTCTAGAATTAATATCTATTGTTGGGAACCCAACAACGCGCGGGAGGAGACGTGCGGGCGGCGTACAATGACTAACGTCACCTCGGGCCGACAGCGTCATCATCGGCTGCGCTCGGGTCACACACTCGCCTTTGGACACCACCGTCGACGCACGATTACCGCGTAGTCTTAGATAATTTTCTGTAATTAGGCTGGCGAGAATTACAGCACCTATTTTTTATACAGTCCACTATTTTATTTATTACTAATATTCGTTAGGACCCTAACACTATAGTCTACATAATGTGCTGCTTGCGATCCTCCCGGAGCATTGGCTCTGTCCCTAATTATAAATCTACCAGCTTTGAGCACTAACTACATTAGTAATTATTCTGTACTTACATACTTATTACTAGTATTTATTCTGTACTTACTTATACTTTTACTAATAAAATCTCCTTATGGTACTACGAGTATTATTAAACACTAAGGATACCTTATGAATAATGTTTTTACGCTAAAATTAAAAACGCGCTATCTTATACACTTTTGGTAGGTATGTATCCCATACATACTTATTTATATACATATCAAAAGTTTACACTAGCGGCCTAGACCAAACTATATTCATGATTGACATTTTTACAGCCAGTTCTTACCTAATTATACGAGTATATCGACACTTGAGTACGAAAATATGTAGAACTACTAAAATGACATTGCATTTTATAGCAAACCATGACCAGCAACGTGATACTGGTTATATTTACAAAAGGTACATAAATAGGATATAATATAGTACACGAAAATAAAACAGAATATTTAAAGAGACTTGAACTGTCATCATCCAAATGAAGAGAAATTATAAGGGGCGTTTGGCGTTTTAGCAAAATAAGAGAATGGCGAACATTAGGTGCCGAAATGCCATAAAAAATTGATGGATCCAATGATCCTGTAGCCACCGTAGCGGTCGCCATTTAGCTTACAAGCGCTTGAAAGTTCTTTTTTCCGCCAAACGCACCCATTGATTATATTAAACGAGTATATCTACTTATGTACGAAAATATGTACAACTACTAAAATGACATTGAATTTTATAGCAAACCATGACCAGCAACGTGATACTGGTTATATTTACAAAAAGTATAAATAGGATAGAATATAGTACATGAAAACAGAACAGATATTTATAGAGACTTCTACTGTCATCATCCAAATGAAGAGAAATTATAAGGGGCGTTTGGCGTTTTAGCAAAATAAGAGAATGGCGAACATTAGGTGCCGAAATGCCATAAAAAATTGATGGATCCAATGATCCTGTAGCCACCGTAGCGTAGCGGTCGCCATTTAGCTTACAAGCGCTTGAAAGTTCTTTTTTCCGCCAAACGCACCCATTGATTATGTTATACGAGTATATCTACTTATGTACGAAAATATGTACAACTACTAAAATGACATTGTATTTTATAGCAAACCATGACCAGCAACGTGGTACTGGTTATATTTACAAAAGGTATATAAATAGATTAGAATAGAGGTACACGAAAATAGAACAGATATTATAGATACTTCTACTGTCATCATCCAAATGGGAAAGTTATTACGGGCGTTTGGCGGGAAAAGCGCTAATAAGCAAAATAAGAAAAAAATAATGAAAATGAAAATGAAATTTATTCGTCATTATCATAGGTACAAAGTTGTTAGGGGTTAGTAGGTTCCACTATGATCTGCCGTATAGGCATACGAATTCTTAACAAATTTGAATAAAAATCTAAATCAATTGGTATTACAAAGTTGTCTATGTCAATCTTTCTAATTATCAAATACAAACAAAATAATTGCCAATGTCATAAATTATAAAATTACAAATTAATGTCAAAACTTAACCGAAAGAATCATTACTGAATTAATCAATAAACATTAATGAATCCAATGATCCTGAAGCCACCGTAGCGGTCGCCATTTAGCTTACAAGCGCTTCCAAACGCTTTTTTTCCGCCAAACGCACCCATTGATTAAGTTACAAATCTAAAAGATCCTGTCACAGGATCTGAACAGCTTACTGACCACCTCAATAAATTTTACAAAATCCCTTAATAACTATTTAAACTTACCTGCTACGAATAGACATAGACAACAACATTAATGGATATTGGTAAAAATTGGTGAAGTTATTCGCTAACGGTGATGGTGAGTTGCTTGCTCCGGTTGTTCTCGAAGCGGTCCATGGTCTTGATGTCCAGGATCATGGAGATGGACACCACCAGGCCAGCAATGAGCATGGAGCTCACGAAGAGACCAGACCTGAAAATTAAGGCACTTTTAAAACCAATCCAAGTACTTAAAGCAATTTAGACTTTTTTTACGAATTCAAGATTGACGCTAGAGGAAAATTTGGGAAAATTCAAATAAGTTTGTTGTGCATAGTGTTGTCTCTTTTCGAGCAGCCAAGGTTGATTATAGGACATTTGCAGGAAGAATAATGCCGATGATTGGGTGTTTCAAAAGACAGCAAATCCTAAACTAAGTTTCTTGAAATGAAATGAGACCGTAGGCTATGCCGTCGACCGCACAGGCTATAAACCCAATATTCATAAAAAAATATTGACAAAAAAATATTACATGGTCTCTTGCTGCCTGCCACACGCCCACTCACACAAAGCCCGTTTGATTTTTTGCAGCATTTTTCCGAAGAAGGTCGACTCCTCCGGGAACTGCTTCTTTACTGGTAGAGTTTTCATGTAACGGTGGTTGATGTCGTCACACCTGAAGTCAATACTGAATAGTAAACAGACGCGGAACTCTGCTAGAACAGTTTAAGGTCGAAAACCGAGCCTTTAATCCTTTTAAAATAAAACCGGGTCAAATGCCGAACCAATCACTTAAATTACCGATGGTAAAACTACGGGACAATCTAATCTGATATAGATTCTTGGTTATTATTGATAGACTCAAACTGAAAACAAAGTAATTTCGTCACCGGATTAAAGGACATTGTCAGAAACCGCCTAAAAAACCGCCAAAAAACATTAACCCATCATAATTATTTTCTATTTTTTTTAATACATTAAGCACCCTTTCGTTCTAATGGACACTTAAGCATTGAAAAATTAAATAAATAAGTCTTTTAACGTTTATTCTATAATACTATTACAACTTCCGGACGTTTTGGTGCGTGGCATGGTCTAAAACCTATCAAGTTCCATAATTTTTGCCGATAAAATCTGTACGAGGCATTACAGTACTTTATTGCTGGGAGTCCATGTATAGTGATGTTCCTGCGGCCATCATAGACAATAAAATATCGATTTTGAAAATAAAATAAATCGATTAAACTGCTTTGAAGACTAGATTTGCGTTAAAAGCTAAAAAGATATTGACACTATTACAAGAAGCTATCTAAAGTGTCCAACTGGTCGAAGGTCGTAAATAAAATAAAAATAATTAGGACCATAAACTGATATTCATGGTATCATAACTGTAAAAGTGTCAGAATCCGATGTTGAATCCAATGCCAGTTGAAGTGTGAGAAACATATGACATATTATAAAATCGCTGTGATTTAATATTCTTAATCATTAATTTTATGGCAAGTGTCCATCAGGAATCATTGTTCTTACACACAGAATCGTATTGTTTCGCTTTCGGGTAGTAATATGTCAAAATTGTTGGTTCTTAGGCGAACAATGTATGGAGAACGAACATTGTCCTTTAATGCTTTAATTATGATGTTATTGGTTCGACCTTTTAGATTCTGTCTCTTACGAGCTTTGTCTCATCCATCACACACGAACACTGAAATGTGATAATGATAATAAATGATTACAAGTTCTTTGTTACAAGCAAATCTTCCTGAACCAAGGCCGCGGATTTAAAAATAGACAACACTTTAAACTCGAATGTGCTCAAAAATATCTCCCGATCTTTTGTTTATCAAGGGCCAACATCTACCAAAACTACCTACCAACTTCTGGACTAAGACTCACCAAATAGGAACGGTCGTGAATCCGATGCAGTTAAAAGCATCCGAAAACTTTTCAGTGTTGTCCATAAACGGTTGCATCTGTAAACGAAATATTTTCATTGTCATTTGATAGATGATTATTTAATTACTAGCGGCCACCCGCGACTTCGTACGCGTGGATCCCGTTTTACCCCCTTCATATATCTTACGCGTTTTAGATTTTTTCATACAAACGTTTTTTCCCGCTAACTCCCGTTCCCGTGGGAATTTTGCAATATCCTGTTGTAACTAACCTTTAAATTTACTAAGGTACCTGCATGCCAAATTTCAAGCGTCTTACTTAAGCGGTTTAGATTTTTCATACAAAAGGATTTTCCCGCTAATTCCCGTTCCCGTGGGAATTTCGGGAATTCCTTTCTTAGTGCACCTCTACCTACGTTTAGCCCTTTAGGCTGTGCGTTGATACGTCAGTCAGTCAGTTTCTCCTTTTATACAGGGTGTTAAGTAAATGCCCATTATTCCCGAATCTAAATATACAGGGTGTTAGGTAAATACCATTTATATGCCCATGTTAACATGGGCTAGTGTCGGCTCATATACCCATTTACCGAACACCTGTATATTTAGATTCGGAGATCTAGTGGTCAGGAGTTCCCTCTTAAGGTTATGTTAGGTAGTTTGATTACATACATAACATACATATGTATGCAGTCTCAGAAGTGAGTATGCTTGTGATCACGTCGTGATCAAGAAGACGTGACCAGTGTGACATGATAAATAATTGTCACTGATCACTCGTAGAACAACATGATTTGTGGCGAATACCTCTACCAGTAGCATTAATCTTTATTATTCTTCTTTCTAGAATCATTTATTTATTTATTTATAGAATCATGGTGAAAAGGAACAAATTCCGTACGGTCAGAACGCAGATTACTACGAGTTTTCAAACACTGCGTTACAGAATATTATGCTTTAAAATGTGAGGTACGAAAGACCAATTTACCAAAACATCAGGGAAAAGCAACGTAGCCTCCTCCGAGGAGTACTCCAGTGGGAGCGAGCACTCGTACGAATGGCCCAACACGGCTGACGGCGCGTCGGGCGGCGAGGGAGCCTTGAGGTTGAGGCCAGTGGGCTCCACGCCGAACTTGACCTCCACGCCCACCGCCTGCCACCAGCCCGCGCTCTGCTTGAAGCTGAACTCGAGGGTGATCTGGAAAGGGATAGAGAATGCGTTAATATCGTCGACTCAATGAGGCGCAACTTTTTTTTTATGGTGGACAATACAGGTATTTGACCACAATCGCACCTGGCGAAGATACGATATGATTAAGCCGAAGGTGGAAGCGAGCATCATCCGGAATCCTCAACCACAAAGGAACTGGCTGTCTTGCCTCTAACTGACGGAACACAACTGTTATGGCGTCAATTAGTAAAGATTGTGGTAGCTAGCCAAGCGGACTTAATTATTTTATGTCCGCTTATTGCCCTAGCTTCTTCTTTTTCAGCCAGACTCTGATACTAACCTGCTGATGCTTCATGAATTACCATCAGGTGCTTTATGGATTCCATTAGACTGACATGTGGTGTGTTCAAATAATCCAATAATTTTTATTGTCATGAGACTCAAGTCAAGAAATCCATTTTTCGGACCAAACAGACGTCTGGTTCTAAACTGCTGAACCAAACGCACCTTATCCCTGGAGTCTCCGTCAGCGAAGCGGACCACGAGGATGGTGTACAGTCGGGTGGGCTTCACCGTGGGCTCTCCGACGGGCGTATCCAGGACTGTCACGGAGCCGTTGGCCCAGCGGATCTCGAACCCAGGTCCAGAAAGTTCAACTACCAGACCATCCAGGCGTCCGTTTCTAAACTACTGAACCAAACGCACCTTATCCCTGGAGTCTCCGTCAGCGAAGCGGACCACGAGGATTGACTTCACGATGGTCTCTCCAACGGGCGTGTCCAGGACTGTCACGGAGCTGTTGGCCCAGCGGCTCTCGAACCCAGGTCATGATAATCCATTTATAAGACCACCCAGGCATCCAGTTCTAAACTGATGAAGTTATCTCAACGCACCTTATCCCTGGAGTCTCCGTCAGCGAAGCGGACCACGAGGATGGTGTACAGTCGGGTGGGCTTCACGGTGGGCTCTCCGACGGGCGTGTCCAGGACTGTCACGGAGCCGTTGGCCCAGCAGATCTCGAACCCAGGTCCAGAAAGTTCAACAACCAGACCATCCAGGCGTCCGTTTCTAAACTGCTGAACCAAACACACCTTATCCCTGGAGTCTCCGTCAGCGAAGCGGACCACGAGGATGGTGTACAGTCGGATGGGCTTCACGGTGGGCTCTCCGACGGGCGTGTCCAGGACAGTCACGGAGCCGTTGGCCCATCGGATCTCGAACCCAGGTCCAGAAAGTTCAACTACCAGATCATCCAGGCGTCCGTTTCTAAACTGCTGAACCAAACGCACCTTATCCCTGGAGTCTCCGTCAGCGAAGCGGACCACGAGGATGGTGTACAGTCGGGTGGGCTTCACGGTGGGCTCTCCGACGGGCGTATCCAGGACTGTCACGGAGCCGTTGGCCCAGCGAATCTCGGGCCAGCCGGTCGAGTAAAGCAGAGCGCTGCGACCGGGAGGACCTGAAATTGAAGTGGTTGTCTGTTAGTATGGTAGCACTTGAAGGGTAATCTTAAACCATTGTAAAATTGTAATTTGTATCATAAAGATCCAGACTAAGTAGGTAAATAATAGTCGTTAGTTCGCTTCAGACAGCTTTATACTGCCTTCCGGTAAGTCATCCATGTTTTTTCAAGTTTCTACTACGAGTATACTAGAATTTAGAAATCATTTTACTGATTTCTAACGCAGTACCGTTTTTGGTCGAAAAATTAACCTTCATTTATTTTAAACATGTGTCCTCTAAACTGTCAGTCAAAGATATTATTTTAGCGTTGTTTCGTTGCGTTTAGGGGTCTTATGATTGCATAGTCTAAATTGAGCCGTCTCTTTTGTGTAGTATTTCTATCTTTTCTTGTTTGGTGTTTTTCTGAATTTGAATTTCTCGTGAACCTACTGTTTGGGTATAACAAGTCCACGTATGTACTGACCAGTGGCGTTATACAGCGCGAACCGCTGCAACACCTTGGGCGGCTTCTCGTCTTCGGCGGGCGGCTCGGCGCTCGCGTCGGCCTCACGGCGCGCGCGAGCCCACGACCCCGGCTCCGAGTACTCCAGGGAAGGACCCTGGGAGACCGAGTTGCCTGGAACGATAACAATGCGATAGTTAGTATAATAATATGTAAGTAACTTGGTCAAGGAAGTGACCAAAATATATTCACAAGTGCCTTATTGTGCTACAACAGAGAATATCTTCTGACAAACGTTGATTAAAGAAATTATAAAAAAAATATGCAGTGTAGATTGCAACCGCATACCGCAACCGCAGACATAGCAACAGCGAACGCAAACTTAGACATAGCCTAAGACCGCAAGCTCAGACTGTAACCGGTGAGGTGAATATAACCGCAGACCGCAGTTGAAAACCGAAGGCCGCAAGCAATGACCGCAACCACCGAAGACAGCAACCGGTGAGTGTAACTCCTTACCAAAAAGCTCTCATTTCAAAGCGATCCTTAAATCTTAAGTCACTGATTTGGTCACTGTTGGCAGTCAAGCTGCAAGAGATCCCAGATACCCAAGTGTACACAAGTGTACCCAAGTGTACCCAAGTGTACCCAAGTGTACCCAAGTGTACCCAAGTGTACCCAAGTGTACCCAAGTGTGTATTTACCTAAGATACCCAAGACCCTGCCGCTGCCGTAGATGTCCTGCAGCCGCGCAAAGGTCTCCGTCATCTGCGCGTCGCGCTCCGACCACGGGCCCTGCAGCGTCAGCATCTGGAACGGGACATAGAGGTGCCATTGAATATAGTGTTTCAGATGTCATATTTCATTGATCTATCTAATAGCTATCTAATTTGAAAGCGATGGATACACGTCTTCAAACACCCCAACCGCAAACCGTATCTAAATAATATATCAGACCTTCAAACTACAGACCGCTAGTAAAGACCTCAATAGACTACAAGCTGCAGATCACCACTGCCCAAAACCGCAGATGGCGGACAGCGGACTGAAAACAGCAGCCATTTGTTTCTATAAATTGTATAAATAAATAAATAATCTTTGGACAATTTCACACAGCGCCAGCTAGCCCCAAAGTAAGCAACTTAATGCTTGTGTTATGGGTGCTAGCTTAACGGATATACTACTTATATACTTTTTTTTTTAAATACATAAATATTATACATAGTCACACCCAGACCCGTCACAGAAATTAAAATTCATCATTTCAATTTCTGCCCGGCCGGGAATCGAACCCGGGACCTCTCGGCATAGTAGTCCGTTCTGAACCACTACACCAAACGGCCGACGAACGAACGACGTATAGAACGTGAGTTCTGAACAGTGACTGTACAAAACATTTGTCGAATAAGTATGTGGTTGTGGCTGACTTTTTTTTTATGTGATAGGAGGCAAACGAGCAGACTTTCTTAACACCTTTGCTGCGGCAGTAACTTTCTAATACTTTCCATTCCTTCGGTACAAGGTCAGTAAACCTGGTATTAAAACTTACATTGTGGCGGCACAAGGCTTAAAGACCTTGTAACATTTAAGATATATTAATTTTATTTTTGGCTTCATATTAATAGATTTATTGTGTTTTTTTTCTTTGAATATTAATAATAATGCATTTATTGACATACACCTGAAGGCGTTCGTGAATAACTTGTTTAGTATAAAAATTATAGCTATATTCAAAATACAAGGCTTATGCACCCTGTGCCGCACTGAAGTAGGGAAGTCTGGTGGGTATTCTAGGGATGTGAAATACAAATATCGATAGTTTAAATTAAGTTTTAATAAAAATTTAAAAAAGTAACAAACAAAGATGTTTTAATAATTTAGTCTAAATATTTTACAAATAAGACATACGTGCATAAATACTTAAATAAGCTATATTTAAAGAAAACATATTATTTAATAACATTTAGTTACAACTTCAAATGTTTGTCACGAAAAACATTATTTAAATTAGCAATAAATCGTGTAGCAAATTAAATTATAATCAATTTGCAGTTTTGATTTTGTTTGTTTCTCTTGACGCCATGTCGACATGTGCGTTTCTTACGAATGCGAGGCAACACTGGCTGCACGAAGCTAGCGTGGGGTGCGGTACCAGGTGCGCAGGGTACAAGGTGCTTCGACCTGGTTTCGCATTGTGAAGACATTTTATTACTTCCGTGCGGTACCAGGTCTAAAAACCTGGTATTAAGGTAGGTACATCATTGGATTCTATTTTAAGAATACATCATAGATATATATTCATCACTTTCCTACACCGGACCCAATTGAAGTTATGCCTTTCGCACGACAAGGAAGACTATAATTTTCTTAGCCGCACGGTGAGCGAGACGTACACAAGGTCTATAGACCTGGTTTCGCACTCAACGTGTTAACGGATCCTTGAATTGTTGTATCATTACTTTATGATGAATGCATATGATGCAAATAATATCTAAGTGCTAAATACCTGAGACCGGACTCTACATGTACCCATACGTATTGGCTACCGCCCGCCCTAACACCCCGCCCGCCCGGTGCAGGGTGCAGTCATAAATCAATCACTTGATGCATGCGCAGATGCGCCGCTTGACCGTTTCCGGTACACTTGGACACAAACTGGAGGTAGATACTTTTCGACTTTGCTGCCGCACAATTTATAAACGCAGTAAGTACCACTTACTGCATTTATGATTGTTTTGAATATTCTGAATCCTGACATCGCGATCTATAAGAATCAAAGACCCGTTTTTTTCTATCTATCTTAGAACGGAAGATACATATTATCATAAACGCAGTAAAGAGCAGATTGTAGGTTTCTTCACATACTATGTTAGCAGTAAGAGCACATAATAACTTAATATTACGTGAATACTCGCGCTTACTTAATTTGCTACACAGTAATAGTGCAGTATGTGCCAATTACATCATTCTTATTATGTTTCTACAATTGTTAAGTTCACCTTGCACATAGTATATGTGCAGTAATTCCACTTAAACACACACTGATATTATGTTTCCATAGGAAAAACAGATGACTTGTACTTAATATTAATGCAGTAATTACAATTATACTGCGTACATACTAAGGATTGTCAGAGTGCTGCCTAGGTGTTAACATGTTATGAACGCAGTGGCTGACTCTTACGTTATTGGAAGAAGTTGAAAACCTGTCCAAATGACAAATCTAGCCGAAGACCCAACAGCTAGATTGACCCGACACTATACCGAAGATATCCCAGACGTGTCTGTACGAGATTAGAATGGCTCTCAAACAGCTGAAAATCAACAAGGCACCGGGCGATGATGGAATCACGGCTGAGCTTCTGAAATCAGGCGGAACGCCGGTACTAAAGGCTCTTTAGAAGCTATTCGATTCCGTCATCCTTGAGGGAAAAACGCCTACGGCATGGCACAGAAGTGTGGTGATACTCTTCTTCAAAAAAGGCAACAAAACCTTGTTGAAGAATTTATTTTATACCCATCTCACTTCTGATTCTGTTTTTGAGAGTCATCATGAATGGTTTCACGCGACATCTAGCCTCCCGAACAAATCGGTTTCCGATAAGGCTTTAGTACGATAGACAGCAACTTTGTCTGGCATTTGTGGTCTATGAGAAAGACTTCTCTCTTCAAGCTACAGTCTCTCCAACGGTGCCAAATCTACTATATAAAAATAAGTCGGGTTTTCCTCCCTGACGCTATAACTCCAGAACGCACGAACCGATTTCCACGGTTTTGCATTCGTTGGAAAGGTCTCGGGCTCCGTGAAGTTTATAGCAAAGAAAATTCGGGAAAAGGGGGTAAAACGGGATCCACGCGTACGAAGTCGCGGGTGGCCGCTAGTTTACTATAGATATAATCGTTGAATGGCTTGTACGAATAGGCCACAATGTCAGTCCGTCTCCGGGATCAGGACTCCAGTTGTAGCGAGGGGTCAGACAGGGAGATGTCATATTTCTAAAACTGTTCACTACCACTTTGGAAGATGTTTTCAAGCTTCTGGACTGGAGCGGATTGGGCATAAATATCATCAGCGAGTACATCACCCATCTTTGATTCGCGGACGATATCGTAGTCATGGCTGAGAATGTGGAGGATCTAAGCTCAATCCTCGATTGCCTCAATAGAGCCTCTCAACAAATGGATCTTTAATGGACAAGACAAAAATCATGTCAAATGCCGTGCTGTACCCACTCCTCTGAAGGTTGGAGACACTATGAGTTGTCTGATAGCCGTTGGGGCAGGAAAGTTCTTGAGTGGCGACCATGAGCTGGAAGACGCAGCTTGGGCAAGCCTCACACTAGGTGGACCGATGATCTGGTGAAGGTCGCGTCAGGTGCCTGTATGCGAGCGGCACAGGACCGGTCTTTGTGGAAATCCTTGGGGGAGGCCGTTGTCCAGCAGTGGACGTCTTTCGGCTGAAACGAACGACCGAATCTTTATTTTATTAGATTGGTATATTTAAGATCTAAAAGTGGTTGCCATATCTTAATTTTTGATTGAATAACAAGCGATCTCAGCAATTATTTTATAATACTTGTTTCATTTACCCCTTGGTCATTTGGGAAAGTTCAACATGAAAGCGTTATTGGCTTATGATAAGCGCAGTATAATTGTATTATTACTGCGCATTTAAAGTTTTGATAAATTATTTTGATTCACACTCCCACTCATAAATGCAGTAAGTTGTAAAGATACGGCGCATATATTACGTTGTAAGAACTAAAATTTAAATCAATCATTTAACACATGTACCGTAAGTAACGAAAACTACTGATAAACGCAGTAAGGAACAATCATACTGCATTCATGGGTAGTAAGTATCGAACGAAATCTTAGTTAATCCATAACATAAACAGTTTTTTAATAATTTTAAATACAAAATATTAATTAAAATACAAAAACCTCATATCAAAATAAACTTTGAGTTTAGCTCTATAAGCCCATATATTTTTTTTTACAAATATTTGCGTAACTAGTTGTAGACACCCCAAAATAAAATTTCAACTTTGATCGCGTTTTTCTCGAAACTGTTCACGTGTTACTTACTGCGTTTATAAATTGTGCGGCAGTTTGGCAAATGCGTTTCATTTTATAAGTTCAGAAGTAGTCGTGAAATAAAGTAAATCTATAAGTAAATATGTTAACTGACACTTATTTTTTTATATTATTCAGTTAAAAAAATGTATTGAATTTTATTGTGTAAATTAAATTAGTTGAAGTCTGAGCAAAAATATTAAGTACGAACAGGTGCATAACTATGCAACCGGCGGGAGTTCATTATAAAAATAAAAGACTTCCCCTAAGTCTAAGACTGCCATAAGTGGCAGAAGAGAAAATGCATAAATTGCCGATTATGAGCAGATATTATTAAAAACGCCAGTTAAGTTGTATTAATTTTCACGGTTAAACCACGGTGGCCGGACTTTAAAATGTACCCATACGTATTGTATTTTTTTGTCATTTGTCTGAAAATAAATGATTTTTATTTTATTTATTTATTGGCTATCGTCTGCCATGACACCCCCGCCCGCCCGGTGCAGGGTGCAGCTATAAATCAATCACTTGATGCATGCGCAGATGCGCCGCTTGACCGGTTCCGATACAGTCGGCCGCATAAAGTATGGATGCCCTTCGACTTCGGCAAAATATGCTATTTATTTTAAAAATTCAGATACCGAAAAGAAAAGAAAGAATACCGAATTCTGAATTAATTTTTAATTTATAACTTATGGACAACATTGTCCAAGAAGATATTATGTAGTTTCAGTAGGATATTTAACACCAACAGGAACAGGTCAAATAGACACCTAACTAGAGGGTAGAGTCCATTATAAAAAAAAACCTTTTATGGAAAAAGCGAAAATGCATAAGGTTGTTATTTATATTGTGCATGTATAAACGCTAATTAAGTCTATAATGTATTAATTTTAAAATATGTAATCATAGTTACTGGCTACCCACCGCCCGCCATGACACCTCACCCCCCACCCCGGTGCAGGGTGCAGCCATAAATCAATTAATTGATGCATGCGCATATGCGCTGCTTCCGGTACAGTCGGCTACATGAAATATGGCTACCCTTCGGCTTTGGCAATGCGTTTAATTTGGTATGTATCAGAAAAAAAAACTAAAAGCATTTGAAATATTTCTGAAAATTTATTACTACTACTGACAAGATTGTTTGAAAAATTAAATACATATTTTGACTCAAATGTGGATTTTAGAACTGACCCATAATAGCAAAACTTTTAATAACTTTTTGCGCTATGTTACGAAGTCGTCAAAATGGCGTCGTTGGAATATTATATGCTTTTGCATTAATTAAAAACTTATTGCAAGTTTCTGTTTGAATTCATGAGTCATATTATGTAGAAACACCTGAGTAATGATAACGTTCGTTCGTTCGTTTCAGCCGAAAGACGTCCACTGCTGGACAAAGGTCTCCCCCAAGAATTTCCACAAAGACCGGTCCTGCGCCGCTCGCATTGCCTGCCACTCCTTCACCAGATCATCGGTCTAAGTACCTAGTGGGAAGCCTGCTCACGCTACGTCTTTCGGCTCGTGGTAGCCACTCAAGAACTTTCCTACCCCAGCGGCCATCAGCTCTACGAGCTATATGGCCCGCCCCCTGACACTAGGGATCTCCTCATTTCTGATTCGATCACGCAAGGAAACTCCGAGCATAGCACGCTCCATGATACAATGATAACGTATCATTACTAAAACTAACATGGTTAGTTAATTTATTACTTGTATGTTAGTATTAATCATAACTCCCCAACGCCGGATGCACTTTGCGTTCATAAATCAATATCACTTGTTGCATGCGCAGATGCGTCGAACTCGTCAACAAAATGGCGTCGTAACAATGTCTACCTTCGCCATGATTTCTGAGCAAATCGCTTTGGACTACGAACCAAATTCTAATAATAAGTAGCGCATTATTATTTTTCAAAGTTATGTACGTATCTATCAAATTTTACAAGTCATTGTCAATATCTTTTCAAGTTTCAGTCCATCTAATTTATTAATCTTTATGAGTAACTAGCTGACCCGGCAAACTTTGTTCCGCCTTAATGGCAATAAATAAGCAGACTTTTTTTTATTTCGAACGGGATAAAAAGTATCCTATGTCCTTCTCCTGGCTCTAAACTACCTCCCTGACAATTTTCAACTAAATCGGTTCAGCCGTTCTTGAGTTATAAGTGGAGTAACTAACACGACTTTCTTTTATATATATAGATATGTAACTGCTTCTTAAATTATGAAAACTAATTGAGCAATAATGTTGAAAAGTTACTTTGAGCCGGAAAATCAATACACCTGTTGCTTGCGCGGAGCCGTCGAAGTAGACAAAATGGCGTCACAACAAAGGATGGTTGGTTTGAGCATTTTAATGGAGCTGACTGTACTGAATAAGTACTTTCAAAGAAAATGGTTTTTCTTTTACAGACAAACTAGAAAATGTTCATTTATTTTACACAAAGAAAATAAAAATTACTGAGACTGAAACGTCGCAACATGCAATAAAAATTCGCTCAGTGAATATTTACATGCCATGTGACTTTTATTTGAATATCAAAGTTGAAATGGCGTCTCAATGAAAAATCAATAGAACTTGTTGAATGCGCAATAGAGAAGACTTTTCTAGAAAGTTATTTTTAGATTACTGATATCGATCTCAATTTGATAGATTTGAATGTTTGAAAATTAGAAGGGAAAGAAATCAACGAAAAGACAAAGGGTTAAGGAAGTTTTGATCTTACCTGAGTCTCATTGCTGATGTAGTCCGGATGGACGTCGAGGAAGTCTTGAGGCAGCACCAGGGTCGTCAGGCCCTCGAGCATCTTCCGCAGACGTGGGAAGTTCCCGCTGGCCAGCGGCACCGAATCCTGGTTGTTGAACACCACGATCGCCGCCTCCTCCCCGTATATACGCATCAAGTCATCTTGGTCCAAATTCTTCAAGGCCGGCCTCTTATACTTTTCTAGCGATTCGGGCCCGAAGAACAGGAACGGGCCTTCCAGATTTCCATACACAGTGAGCACATAAGACAGGACCAGGAGCACCGGTGGAAACATCTTCTCCCGCTGATGGCTGCCGACGGAAAGAAAGTCTAGCTGCCCTGAGCAGGGCGTATCGATTCAAAACTCGCGCACGCGCGGTGTCGCTCGTCTCACCCACCCCATCATTCACGGGGGCACTAGATTTATAGCATTTGCATCCTTAATGTAGGTAGTTAGGTCTCTTCCCGTGATGGGTCTAGGTGAGGTATTGGAGGGGGATGTATCGCGTATTGATTTTCATATCCCTGGATACAAGTGCGTAGCTGGGAGACGTTTCTAGAATGTTCCATAGGCGGGGCGCGGGCGAACAAAGGAAGTCCTTGGTTTGACTTAGGGAGTCCTGAATGACCTAATGACACCTTTCCAAGTTTCGCGAGGAGGTTAGGAAAAGGATTTACAAGTTACAGTTGCCTACTTTCAATTCGCAATACATAGGGTAAACCGTATAGCTATTGCCCACTTAAAGATTTCAAACACATTGAGATGAAAAATTAAAGAAAGTATTTTAATTATCGACCATTTATGACTTTTTTCTTATAACTCAATAAACTGTTAAACAGAATATTAACAGATTTTAGTTAAAACTTACGTAACTTAGTAAATATTGAAATAAATTTAAAATCCTCCAAAAAGTACAGTCATTGCCCATTACTTACACTAATTGCCCACATCAAAGCACAGTAATTGCCCAGTATCTTAAAACAAAATAATCAATTTTAAAATGACAAAATAGGCTTCAAATAAACAAAACAATGGTGGGCAATAACTAAAAATATACAGATTTAGGTGCAGTGATTACCCACCGTTAAAATGACCGTTAGAAATCAAATTTTATCAGTTATTTTCATTGATAATGAAGAAAACACTTATAATTTCATCATGACTATACACCATTAGTTGAATATTAAATAACTTGGAAAAAAAATTAACCTCTAAGCAAGTAATTCCTTAGTAAAATTGTTAAAGTCTTTACCTGTTTGAGTAACATTTTCAGCCGTCTTGACAAAATCCGCCATAACTGTTTTTTTTAGTGTTTCCTATTGTAAATTTTAAATCTACTGTACATTGATCACGGAGCCATCTACTTAGTAAATTCAAATCTAACTAGAGTGATTCAAAGTCAGCACCTGACAATATTATTCTTAAAGCGGGCAATCACTACCAGTGGGCAATAACTCTCTGGTTTACCCTATTTTGGATTTCCTTTGTTCTCAAACAGTCTCTAATTTATTTTACTTTCATTTAATTAATTAATTATTATGTTATCTCAAATATAGGTACAAGTAGGTAATAATAGGCATGTTTATTCATAAGTCATTATAAATGCTGCATCTATTTCAAAGTGATACAGTATCTTAGTCTCATCTCAATTTAATTACTTGGCCCCAAACTAAATCATCCGTGCTTATCACACTAAAATTTGGAACATTTCTTTTATTTACAACAATCTACTTAAAATCGCAAACGGTTTCAATCATAAGAAGTATTCTACGCATACATTGCTGTGGCAATACGCTAAAGAACCAGCAATCGCTGTGACAACTCGCTGAAGAATCAGCGATGTATGGTCAAAGATTTTCATATTGAATGCGATCGCAATACATGACGATTGAAACTTATTAGGGTCCTTAATAAAACAAATGTTTGTAACAAATAATACTTTATTTACAATAAATTAAATATTATCTTACAACGGTTTATTACACAGGCACAAAATCCATACAATCTTTATTTACATACAATGATTCCAAAACGTTTACCCATCAAAGATTGAGATCGGTTGGTAGTTAAAATGCACTTGGAATGTTTGTTTCCATTAGATTATCTAGTATTTTGATTTTACAATATTTTCTAAAATTGGTATAAATACTCCTAGTCTTTCATTTGTGTGGTTTTAATACATAATTGCGTCTAAAAATCAACTCATCCTCGCACTTTTGTTAAAATTTACAATAGCTTATGGAAGGAAATCAATTCCTTTTCTTACATTGAATTACGACGTTTGAGAGTACGAGTGGTACGAGGTTGGTTGATTGTTTTAGCATATTACTCTAGAAGTGCTCTGAAGAAAAATATTAGTAGGCATAGAGATGTAGCCAGTCCAGCTCTGGTCGCAGAAGATGGAGTCCAGAAGTAATTGCCACCTGGAACAGGAAAATTATATTATCAGTTAGGAAATAATTATAAGGTATCTAGCAGGGCTAGGAGGGAGTCCCTTCAAGTCGAGTGTTTACCTAAAACCGGTGTTAATTTCTCCTTTCCTTCCCTTTGGTGTCTTGTGGTCACCTAAGTATATTTTACCAGAATTTGGACCACATTTTGTACTTGCAGACCAATAAGATCGAACAAAACAATGCAGCCAAACTTTTTGTGAACCTAGTAGTTTAATAAGCCAGTAAAACTATCTTTGATGGCAAGGAAAATAATGTTGATAATTGATATCACTGAGACTTAACAATTCAGTCTCTATTTCAATTTTAGATCTTCATCTACTTTAAAACATAATTTAGAAATTTAGAAGTTTTATAGATGAGTACTGTTTTTTTGACGCAAGCCGCTACCAACCGGGTAACATGGAAAGCATTGGGGGAGGCCTATGTTCAGCAGGGGACGTCCTATGGCTGACATGATGATGATGATGATGACTGTTTTTTTAATCCGTTTCCTGAAAAGCGCTTAAATTATTTTAAGATTGCTTATGATCAGTTGATTCCTTACGTTTCTTCTCGTTGGGATCGGTGACGCCGCACTGGCGGTAGGAGATGGTCTTCTTGCGCTTGGTGTTCACGTAGCCCGGGATGAAGATGCTGGGCGAGTCCAGGCGACCTGATGCCAGTAACCTGGGAAGGCATATGAATGGTTGACTTTTTATCGAGACTAAAGAAATAAAGTGAGGTAAAACTGGTTTCAATTAAATTAATGGCAACACCTCAGTGCGTTTAAATCTACAATATCAGAATATATTCAAGTGGATTAAACGAAATATTACCTTTATAAAATTTTTGACCGAGGTTTGGGATGGACATCAAAACAATTAAAAGAATACAGGCTACGAGACAAACGTATAGCAATTTAAGTTGCTGAGAAGAAGGCTGACAAAATAAGTCACCTCATAGTTGCCAGTGATATTTAGTTATGTTAAACTGTAGGAACAGCAACCGCCCTATGAACAGGTGAACGTCGGAAGAAATCGAGACAAATTGTGAAATCTATGAAGGACTTTCATCAAAAAGACGAATTTTATAACCCTGATAAATGTATTCATGTGTTTTGCTGTTCAATAAATAAATAAAGTTAATTGAAAAACAATCAAATGAAATCAAATCGTGAGGGATGGTTTCATAGTGACAACTTTGTAGATGGCACGAGGCATCAAATGGGACACTACCTGGTGAAGTCGAGCTCCAGCTCGTTGGCCCGGGGCCCGGTGAAGTGCAGCAGCACCTGGTACAAAAAGAAATAGAATGGTAACAACTTCATTAACACTGAGGTTCATTAATTTCATTAAAACTTATTGAGGCTGACAATAGTGTCTGAGCATCTTGCGCTGCTTCTTCTCAGCACTGGCCCATTTATTGTCGTGAAGCAGTGGTAGGGTTAATACTGGGACGTGTAAAAGTGCTTTTTTAAAGCCTATTTACAGAAATAAATGAGTTTTATGACAGTTTTACTCACATAATAAGTGCAGACAAAAATGCTTTATGGGCCTTAAGTAATAGGGTCGATTTTTAAATAATAATACAGTACAATACCTGTATGCATGATCCGGCGTGCAGCAGGCGCGTGCGACGCGAATCCACACCCAGCATCCACTCCGGGATGCCCATGACTTTACGAACCTCCTCCAGGAACCCGCCCCTGGGGACCAAGGAACGTGTGAGTTTTGGAACTTCGTGGTAAAACAACATGTATTTGACCATTGACATTTTTTTCTCTTGTTCAGTGTTTAATTTATAAACTGTGGGTCTAGACAAAGTGCAAATTTTAATCGCAAACCAGTCGAAAAGTGGTCGAAAAGCCCCTTTTTTGTATGGAGTTTTCATTCATTCGTCATTTCTATTTAAGTATTAATGGTACACCTATATCAAATATTCATAAATTATGCTACCTAATTAATTACGCTAATTTTCTTTTAAAATCATCTCTATTCAACTGGACATAGATACCTAAGTAACTTTTTAAAATGAAGGCTTTATTATGTGAAATATCTATTTTATCAAGTAGATATTCGAAGTGTCAACTCACAGCACAAATCTGGGCGGCTTCATGATATTAAACGCCTTAATGATGTCCTTGTCAGGCTCTATATTAGCGCACGCAAACCGCTCGCCGCTCCGCTCCGGCCCAAAGATCACCAGCGAGCGACCCATCGCTGACACCGTGCCTTCCAAGGGAAAGTTGCTGTCCACGAACACCTCGCGAGGACCGCCGATCGCTGGAAGACAAGACGTAGAACATTTGATGAGACTGCAAAAGCGTAAAGAGCAGTTGCAAACTGCCACGTATTTATAAAAATGGCAAAATTTGTTATCACGCCACTTCTTTTCGTGTCGACAACAAACCTACACAGTGTCAGCCCAAAACTCCGCCACAAGAGTGGCGTTGTCAGCAGCACTCATCAAATCCTCCTGAATGCAGTTGCTTGGGCACTCAGGGCACGCCACTGACTTCTGAGTCTATTGGTTCCTGATGGAACTTTCCTAGTACGTGTTTTTCCCATTGACAGCATTAGTAGGTAGGTAGGTACTGCTTATTAATTATGAGGCTGCGTATGACCTCGCCTTGTGGTAAAAAATGGGAAGATCTAAGATAGAGGATGCTTATTCTATAAAGAAACTTTCTTTTGAAACTCCAAACAGTGAAAACAGACTTCTCTTCACTAATTACGTTAATTAAATTTTATTTGGAAAACTTACTTATGGTCCCCAATCTCGCCGTTAGATCTCCAACATCACACCTCAATGGATTGTCGGCACCACATTCTTGATTGTACAAGTCATGCTGAAAATAATGACAAGTCATTTTATTTTTATTATTATGGAGCAGACAGAAAACCTTTACAAAAACCAACCGAAGGAGGGCATTGACGGGCCCCTCGAAGCCGGACAGCCTTGCTTGAAACGGCTAGCCTGAGACGGAGCTGCAGACGAATGTCCAAGTTAAGACAATAATTCCCGACTTCATTTCATTGGGTTCCACTAGCTAGACACTATCGGGCTTAAGTGGGTAGGCCTCGCTCTACTAGCGGAGAGAGACCCACATAACCAACAAAGGACTAGTGAGTCCTTCCCATCATCAAACAAAAAACGGGACTATACCCACCTCTCGTTCCCACCACTGTAACTCCTGTGTAGCCAGGATCTACAGCTTGACCGCCATAAAAGCCCAACCAATGAAGGTCAAATTTGTCCCCGGGGAAAGTTAAACTGTCATTGGACTCATCGTAAAAAGAGGGTTTAGGGGACTAGGGGTATACGGTATGTCTCTTACATTGAGAGGGTCAGCCAGCTGCGTGAAGTATGGGTTCCAGCGGTAGCCGCCGGCCACGCAGCGCGTGTTGGTGACCTGCACGGCCGCGTCCACGCCCACCGGGTTCACGAAGATGTTCCACGGGTGATTGTGAGTCTGGAACACGTTGAAATAAAATTCTTAGGCCAAGATGTCATGACGTAAGACTGATAAGACGAATGAGATTGCTGAAACTCCGGACGGACTGTTCCAATCCCAAACCGGAAAAAACGGTTGACGAACTTCCGAAAAACTTAACATTTTTCTTGTGGCAATAGTCAGTTGAAGAAAGTTGTCAATATTCAAGAATCCTTTTGCAATCCAAGATTCCTGAGCTTGACTTCTATTATGGATGAGCTGCGTCATCGCACGTAGCCGTAAGCAAAGCGGCCGAGGTGGTAGAAGGAAGCGTACAAAGAGGAAGATTGTCATGTGGTCATCATCATCATCTCAGCCATAGGACGTCCACTGCTGAACATAGGCCTCCCCTAATAGTTTCCATATTACCCGGTTGGTAGCGGCCTGCGTCCAGCGCTTTCGTGCTACCTTTATGATGTCGTGGGTCCACCTTGTGTCAACTTACAAGATTCCTGTCCCGCACTCCAGGGTGCCTCAGCTTGACCTCTATCACTCTATCGCTGGTGCTGCCATCGTTGTGAATAAGATGCGTCATCCTGACGTAGCCGTAAGCAAAGCCACCGGAATGGTGGAAGGAAGCCTACAAAGAGGAAGATTATCTAGAAGTTAACTTACAAGATTCCTATCCCGCACTCCAGGATGCCTCAGCTTGACCTCGATGACTGTATCGCTGGTGCTGCCATCATTGTGTATGAGTTGCGTCATCCTGACATAGCCGTAGGCGAGGCCGCCGGCGTGGCAGAAGGACGNGGTGTGTATGAGCTGCGTCATCCTGACATAGCCGTAGGCGAAGCCGCCGGCGTGGCAGGACGTGTAAAAAGAGAAATATTATCTAGTGCTCAACTTACAAGATTCCTGTCCCGCACTCCAGGGTGCCTCAGCTTGACCTCTATCACTGTGTCACTGGTGCTGCCATCATTGTGGATTAGCTGCGTCATCCTGACGTAGCCGTAAGCAAAGTTACCGAGGTGGCAGAAGGACGTGTAGAAAGAGGAATATTATCTAGTGCTCAACTTACAAGATTCCTATCCCGCACTCCAGGATGCCTCAGCTTGACCTCGATGACTGTATCGCTGGTGCTACCATCATTGTGTATGAGTTGCGTCATCCTGACATAGCCGTAGGCGAAGCCACCGGGATGGTGGAAGGACGCGATGCCCCGGATCTCGCGCGCCTCCGATGGGGAATATCCACGCTCTATGCTGGAACACGCCCAGCGACGGTCTTTGCTCTGGAAAGGAACGTTGTGGTAATGAGATTGGATGGACAAAAGAACTTGATAGCTCTGCAATAGTGGGATGTAGCAGTCTTGGGTCCGTATTACAGAACAAGCTCAAAACTAGATTAATCTCAAGCATACATTGATAGCTCAACTGCTGATTCGAAATTCGAGAAACGTTAGTTTTTCCTATCATCCGATATTTCTTTTCTGGGTAGTAATCGCGAGCGTTAGAGGATTCGATCCATTGAATATTTATATTGAAAATGTTTCCAAATAAAAAATGCACCAAATTAGTTTGAATTCTTCATAATGTGCCGGTATTATGTATTACTTTGTTGGCAAGGTGCCTATTTACCTTTTTATGTAACACGACAGATCGTCCTATGATGCTGTAGGGCCCAAACAATGACATCTGCGTCTCGTTGTAGTACGTGGTGAGGCTTCTCATGTCGTCTATGAGACCGTACTTGTCTCCAAGATCTCCCAGCTCGTACTGATCAGCGGTACCTGAAAAGACCGGGTTAAAAATTAAAATTTTCATTTATAATCTTGTTGAGACGTTTGTCTGAAATAAAAGAGAGAAACACGGGTCTCAACGCGAATTTTTTTTATATGAGGTTTTTTTTTACTTGAAACTTTTTGGTCAGATTTTTGTCTTCTTTTGACACATTTCCACAATTTATTTATACATAGAATCAATACATAATTATGTAATCACTGTTCAGTGTGCTTACCATGAGTTTACGTTACGTGTGCTCGCTAGCGACTGCGTAAAAAAATTACATTAATTGTATGACATATTGTGCAGCGCCTCTAGCGGCTACTTTCAAGAAACAAAATCTCCATAGAGATTTTTGACGTTTTCGCTAGCGAGCACACTTATCGTAAACTCATGGTAGGTACACTGTTACCTTTTGTCGGCGGAGGACTAAAGTTTTTGTCCACATTGAATGGGTTATAAGTGTCATACAAGGTCGTCTTTTCACATGGGAACTCTAGTTCTTTCTCCACAGGGGCCTGAAACATGAAAGTTGCGAGAAATTAAATTCCTTGGGTTTTATGGATGAGAAATCTAAATACATGGTGTCTTGTGACAATTTTTGTATATGATGACACACGACGTAAACTTCACGACCCGTTAGTTCAGCTTCGCTTTATGGCAAGGCACCAGCCACCAATTTATTTATTTACTAGCGGCCCGCCCTGGCTTCGCACGGTTGCAATGGAATTTTTTGGCTTTCTCCTCTATAATAATTTGCATGTTTTAGTATGAGTACACCTTCCTCTTATTAATCCTATTTATTAAAAAAAAGCATCAAAATCCGTTGCGTAGTTTTAAAGATCTAAGCTTACATAGGAACAGACAGACAGGAAAGTGACTTTGTATTATAATATGAAGTGATTTAGGGATAATACCACAGAATAATAATAAGTACTTGATTATACACAGCACATTAAAGCCCATTTCGTTTGTTATTCCGATCATATTCACTCACCACATGAACCTTATAGTTCTTGATCCCGTCCAGGCCCTCCAGCGTGACCTCGACATTAGTGACGTCATACTCGGACTGCTGGATCAGCTCCAGCTTGCCCTTCAGGTTGACCTGCTCGCCGTTGCCGAACCAGTCGCGGACTACGGCCTTGCGGCGGTGGAGGCCGTTGATTCTGAAAAGAGTTAAAAGCTCGGGAATGTATTTTATGCATTTCGGACAATCTTACAGAATATAACAGTTCTGGATATAAAAAGCGGGTTAATTACTTTTTTTTATCTACAACGAGGATGCTCTTGGCCTGTATCTCACCTGATGGTAAGTGACGATCAGGCCAAAGGTGGAAGCGAGAAGGAATCCTCAACTACGGAGGAACTGGCTATCTTACCTCTAACTGACGGAACACAACAATGCTGTTAACATTGTTGTTATGGCGACAGACTTAGGTAAGATGGTGGTAGCTAGCCAGGCGGACTTAGAACAAGCCCTACCACCAACCAAACCGAACAGAAAAATCTGCCCCCACTGGGAATCCACCTTTTTATTGTGCAGAAACTTTTTATGGTCTTCAAATCTCTTTCAAATGAGACTGGTAGTTCAGCAGAGATATAGGTGTAATGTGTGCGTACACACTACATAGGTTTTACACCACACTATGTAAAAGTAAGCACATTTATATCAATTTTCACTTGAAAACAAACTATTGCATGCAGATTACAGTCACACATCACAGCAGGTCTACGGTTTACTTAAGGGTTTACCTACTAGTTTTTTTTTAAACTTTTTACATGTCCTATTGTAGTGTAACTATAGGAGAAGACAATCGTTTAAAATAATGTAGTAAAGAGATAATACCACTCACATAGAGCAAGCCATCCTCTCGCCCCTAGCCACGGGGCCGTGGTCGTCGTAGATGACGAGCGACTTCCTCATGATGGAGTACTTGCCGGCCAGCGCCGCCGCCGTGTCCGTGAACAGACGCCGCGTCAGCCGCGCGCTCTCTGCCTTCTTGCCGGCTACTGAGAGCATGCCGTGTCTGGGGAAGATAAAGAGAAAGTTTACGGAAGATCCTGGATTCTCATGCATAAGATTGAGGAGAAAGCTCTTTTATATTTAACAGTTTTGCTGGAATTCTCTTGAACTGATTTTATTGTTTCAGTCGCCTTCAAACAGTGAGAGAAATTCATGGTGAGTTTAATTTGAGCAAGTCGCTATGGAAATCTTTGGAACAGGCAATATTTTCAGCTAAGAAGAAGGAGTTCAAAAATCAAAAAATCAAAAATATTTATTCAATTTAGACCACAAGTGGCACTTATGAGTTCGAACTTGGTGGTAAAGTCTCCAATCCTGCACAGCCAGCGCATCACAGTCCCAGCGCGAAAGGAATCCTCATCTATGGAGGAGGCCTTTCAGGCCCGTCCAGTTCATCCAGTAGTAGACTAACAACGGATGTCATTCGGCTGAGGACTGATGGTAAACGTGATAAAAGTGGTGGTACCTGGTAGTAAAGTCACCGATCTTGCACAGCCCCTCCAGGCCTGGCCGGCAGTAGTCCTCAGGATGGCGTGCGTCCACGGCTACACCATGGGGCTCGTAAACACCACCAGCGCTGAGGCAGCGGCCCGTCCAATTGTAGTAATCAGCTCCCGGAGGCCGCTCGTGCACCGCCCAGCGGTGCTCATGCGTGTTGTTTACGTTCGCGCCGTCGGCGTGGATCTGATAGTATATAAGTAAATGGTGCAACAACAGTAGAGCAAACTACCACAGTTGAATTTCCCCAATGGATTATGTTTGAGATTTTGGAATAAGAGGCGAAATCAATTAAGAGAATTCATCATTATGCAGATCAGAAAATTTACAAGTTGATTACTTCTGTAAAATCGAGAACAAACTATGTAATACACATCCAATATCTTTGAAGACTACCTAGTAGTTCTTGATGCTCTCTTCAACCTTTGAAATTTAGTTGTGTTGTAAGTCGTAATTATGTGTACCAGCTACCAGTGCACCTAGTAAAAATCTTCAATAGTTCTAGATTTTAATGCAATTTGATTGGTGTTACGGTTGTACTGTAAATATCTTCAAAAAATCGTGGGTTTAGCAACATCTCGTCTGCACGTACCATGCTCTCGATGATGATAGTGGTGTCCTCCCAGGGCCGGCCGAGCGGCTGGCGAAACACGACGCGGCCCACGATGGGGTAGCGGAACACCACCTGCGCCGAGCTCATCGGCGTCTGGAACTCCGTGCCGTACTCGTAGGGCAGGATGGTGCCGCAGATCTCGCGCTTGGGAGGACGCCTGGGGAAGGTGGACATAGTCATGTAGGTACCTAATTTTATATAACTCAAAGGTGACTGACTGACTGACTGACTGACATAGTGATCTATCAACGCACAGTTCAAACCACTGGACGGATCCAGCTGAAATTTGGCATGCAGGTAGATGTTATGACGTAGGCATCCGCTAAGAAAGGATTTTACGAAACTCCACCCCTAAGGGGGTAAAACGGGATCCACGCGTACGAAGTCGCGGGCGGCCGCTAGTTACGTCGTGTCATATTAGAATATTGTTGATAATGCCCAAACTGTCACGACTATCGCTTGATTGGCACTCTTGTAACACGATGAATGAAGAGTCATGAGAGGTTTATACTTGTACATAATGACACAGGTTAATAAGAATAGATTGGTCAATAAATGAGATATCTTCCACTAGACACAACGCTTGATGCGACTTCATCAGCAGTACACCTGTCCAGCACCAGCGAGCGGTGCATCACGCTGTGGACGCCCTGCAGCGGCAGGAAGGCGTCCCAGTAGGCGGCTGAGCTCGCTGCCAGCCCAGCAGGTGCTGCCACACTCTTGCAGCCTCAGAGCTCACCTGTCCAGCACCAGCGAGCGGTGCATCACGCTGTGCACGCCCTGCAGCGGCAGGAAGGCGTCCCAGTAGGCGGCTGAGCTCGCTGCCAGCCCAGCAGGTGCTGCCACACTCTTGCAGCCTCAGAGCTCACCTGTCCAGCACCAGCGAGCGGTGCATCACGCTGTGGACGCCCTACAGCGGCAGGAAGGCGTCCCAGTAGGCGCCGCCGAGCTCGCTACCTGCCCAGCAGGTGCTGTCACACTCTTGCAGTCTCAAAGCTCACCTGTCCAGCACCAGCGAGCGTTTGCATCACGCTGTGGGCGCCCTGCAGCGGCAGGAAGCGTCCCAGTAGGCGCCGCGAGCTCGCTGGCCAGCCCAGCAGGTGCTGTCACACTCCTGCAGTCTAGAGCTCACCTGTCCAGCACCAGCGAGCGGTGCATCACGCTGTGGACGCCCTGCAGCGGCAGGAAGGCGTCCCAGTAGGCGGCTGAGCTCGCTGCCAGCCCAACAGGTGCTGCCACACTCTTGCAGTCTAGAGCTCACCTGTCCAGCACCAGCGAGCGGTGCATCACGCTGTGGACGCCCTGCAGCGGCAGGAAGGCGTCCCAGTAGGCGCCGCTGAGCTCGCTGGCCAGCCCGGGCAGCAGGTACTTGTGGTTCAGGTACTCCGTGCGGTCCTTGTACTTGCCCAGCAGGTCTCCTACGGGATACTGGTCTTGGGTGCCCATGCCTAAAAATAAGAGGTGATATGAATATTATTCCTGATTAGTTTCTAATCTCTGTCTATGGATTCACCCACGTGGGGATTTTTTATTTATTTATTTAGGAAAACCAGGGTTGTACAGTTTATAATAATGACAAGATAGGCAATAAGTAAACCACTTAAAGGTTCCCACAGGTAAAAAACAATTTAAACAATTAGTGAGCCTTCTCTTTCTTTACCAAAATTTTATTTTAAATGTCGTCTACGTTAGTAAGCAATAAATAATTTGAATTTAAATTTAAAACGTAATAACAGTTCGATGACGTCAAATTGCAGATCTTTGAAGCAAGAACTGCATAATGTATTATAGTGGCATCATGTATATGTCATAGTCAAAGGTCGATATGCAGTCTCTTCGCGGAATGACTGGTCTATCCTAGGTTTGACCAATGCCTTCGGGCCAACCCCGAAGTGAATTCTTATTTCGGCCTTTGACTAAGTCAAACCTAGAAGTGCCTAAACTGTTCAGTCAAACGTCGAAACTAAAATAATCAGTTTCGGGCTTTGCCTAGTCAATCCTAGAAACGACTGGCAGACGTGGTCAAAAGTAGACGCAGCGTTACAGAGGCTGGCAGCAATTGTAGAAAACCGACCATGTTAAAATTGGATTCACGTACGAAGGGTTCCGTACGACTCTGTTATTGTTATATGGTGAATGGGGATGATTTTTAAAGTGACTATAAAACTAAATATTTTGGGAAAGGCATGAGATATACAGCCTGGTGACAGACAAACAGCGAAGTCATAGTAATAGGGTTCCGTTTTTACCCTTAATCCTTTAAGGTACAGAACCCTAAAAGAAATTATTTCAAGATCGGTATAGAAACACTGACAAACTACCGCAGTAAACAAGTTTAGTTATTCGTACTCGTACCTTCACCTAAAGAGAGAACCGATCGGTAAAGTCTATGTAATAAGTTCAATATCAAAATGAAGTGTAGTTTAGTTTAGTCTTAATTGAGGTTTGACTAGTCAAACCCCGATTTCATTAAATTCAGTTTCGACGTTTGACTGACCAAATTAGTCTCTCCTAGGTTTGACTAACATTTTTTAGTCAAAGGCCGAAATGTTTGGGCTTTGACTAAGACTTCTAGTCAGACCTGAGGATTGACTAGTCAAACCTAGGAGCGCCTGAGCTTCGAGGTTTGACTATAACATATACACAAAATCGCTATATGGGAGACAAAACTGAAAAGGTAAAAAAATCGAAGCATTTTCTGGTTTGATCATTTGTTTTTAATAGCTCTTTACTTTCTGCTTCTTCATTAGCAACTTTTATACGATGCTTAATGGAAATATTATGAAATTAGGAGACCGCGTCTATCGTTTTCTATAAATATCTAAAGTAGTCAATAAAAAAATGTGCGTCACATCTGAAAAAAAATCTATTTTGAATCTTCTTCGTCATAAGCTGAAATCTGATGTTTCAATAGCAATCATATTTCAAAACATCCCATCAATATTGACCTTCTAACCTCAAAATCCGACAATAGCGAGCCATAACCGACAGATAATCGTCAACAAGCGGATTCCTGAAAGCTGCGCCCGCGCCGTAGCCAAACACCGCGTACCGAGAATAGACGCGCAGATAACCGTTTTAGTTTGTCGTCGTTGATTGAAGCAGATCTGGTTTCACAGACGCGAATAACGCATATACTAATACAAATTGATTTTTCTTATATCTTCTCTATGGATTGTGTATGCACATCGTTTAAACGACTCTATTAGGTCGGAATAGACAGTTAAATGTAGCCTGGAATTAGATATCCTATCCTACTAATATTATGAATTATTTATTTAAAATTTTCTAAGTGGTTTGCCTGTTTGTTACTCTTTCACGCTAAAACTACTGAATGGATTTTGATAAAACTTTACAGTAGGTATTAATAAAGAACTGCAAACCAAGGCTAGGTCAGACGCCATTAAAATATTCGTTTGCAGAAACACATTCATAAGACTGATTCGTGGTTATACACGACGTTAGAAGTCATTAAGAATATTGATTTTTAATGATACAATCATAAATGTTCATTGACTTGAGACTGTTTTGCAATGAATTGAGACTTTTGGCAAAATTCTTACTCACATAAACGATTGACATTTTTTTAATAAATGTGTTGACTTATAGTCCAGTCAATGAATGCTTTAACGACGGTGTAGAGAGAAATCCATGGAACACAATTTCTGACCTCGGGACTTTATTTAGACTAGTTAGGAGGTGAACATAGCAAAAGTCCCCGCCCTTAGCCCTTAAGCCGGCGGGGAGAGGGGGGTTTAAAGGTACCACTTTTCGGTTTTTCCCTTAATCCTCGGAAACTATGCGTCCTAGTGACATGACTACTATGAACCAAAAAAAGCTTATTCAATTTGCTACAGGTGAGGTAGTCAAGTTTTTCTATATCTTGTATAGTTTTCGCGGCATCTGCTCTAGAAGGTCTGTAATATTGGAAATTTTATTTTTGTCTTACATGTTCCCATCAGGAGAAAATCGACTAAATCAACATTGAGCTAATATTCTAGACATGCGGGAGCATGTTAAGCCTAGTTCCAGGGAGGGGACTGCACCGTGCGTATATTTAGACGAACCACTTGGAGCCACTTTTGACTCCTCATCACTCAAAAAGTACTGTGCATTAACACTTCAAATTTGGCTCATGTGTTGAGACTTGCAAGATAAACATCAGCTTCAAATTTCATAAATATACCTCAAACGGTTATTTAGGTATTGACGTTCAAAAATCGACATTTAGGGCACTAAAATCTATCTATCACCTGTGAAATATTAAAATTTACTGATTTTTTATTTGTTCCTTTGTATTTACACAACTACCTATCTGGATGCCAAATTTGAACCTTCAAGGTCATCTGGAAGTGGTTAGAATTTGGTCTTATAGGTCAGCCATGTAGATTTTTGGACGTCAATACCTAAAGAACCGTTTGAGGTATGTTTATGAAATTTGAAGCTGATGTTTATCTTGCAAGTCTCAACAAATGAGCCAAATTTGAAGTGTTAATGCACAGTACTTTTTGAGTGATGAGGAGTCAAAAGTGGCTCCAAGTGGTTCGTCTAAATATACGCACGGTGCAGTCCCCTCCCTGGAACTAGGCTTAACATGCTCCCGCATGTCTAGAATATTAGCTCAATGTTGATTTAGTCGATTTTCTCCTGATGGGAACATGTAAGACAAAAATAAAATTTCCAATATTACAGACCTTCTAGAGCAGATGCCGCGAAAACTATACAAGATATAGAAAAACTTGACTATCTCACCTGTAGCAAATTGAATAAGCTTTTTTTGGTTCATAGTAGTCATGTCACTAGGACGCATAGTTTCCGAGGATTAAGCGAAAAACCGAAAAGTGGTACCTTTAAACCCCCCTCTCCCCGCCGGCTCAAGGGCTAAGGGCGGGGACTTTTGCTATGTTCACCTCCTAACTAGTCTAACTAAAATCCCGAAGTCAAAAATTGTGTTCCACGGATTTCCATCTATAATGCTTTATTGACTGGACTATTAACTATGTACTTACCTACTGTTTACTCTTTATCAATAAAAGTTGATCTAATTAGGTATATCAATCTCCTACACAACTATGCATGTAATAACGTTTTCCAAAAGCATTAAAAAATGCATGTAACATAAAGAAAACGGAGTCTTGTAGATGCTCATAGTTAGACTTTTACGGGTTAACTAAATAAATAGTTTGTGTTATAAAGATATGAGTTGATAAATTATAAAATAAACCAGGTTCTATTCCAAAGCACGAGTATACATTGGAAATATCATAAGCCAATCCTATGAAACAACTCGTAAAATGCGTAAATCTTGTGTACCATACCGTCTAATATCACCGCACTATTCTATGTGCTCCGGCCATTATCGAGAGAGGAGAGTACTGGCGCTCTGTAGTACAGGCTTCTCGCCTAGTTCAGACTCCAGTTCTCTCACAATCTTACCCTGTTCAATTAGTACATAGCAATTTGTGTTTCACTGTATTATTGGATTGTGAAAGAAAGAAATAAATGCTTTTATTATTATTATTATTACTAACCTGGCGGTGGCAAGGAGTTCAGATCGAGTCCCAGAGGATTATAAATTCCCCCGGTAGTGTTGCACAAGTGGTTGGCCTGGCTAGCATCCAGTAGCCTCGGTGGTAGCTCCTTGATGCTGTACTGCATCATGGAGCTGACGAAGCGCAGGTTGGACTCGTAGTCCTGGTCCGCGGCGCCGAGCTGGAAGTTCACCCAGGTCGGGTCGAAGGGCGAGCGCTGGCTAAACTCTACCGTGCCGCGGATGCCGTCCATGTTGATAAGTGCCCTGGGAATTACATAAATTATCATCCTCACTTTATACTACGAAACTCCAATCATCATAACTTGCTTATGCTAGGAGATTCCAGGAAAGTAGAAGTTATCTTCGTTACTGATATTTGCAAGGAGACTCCAGAAAAGTTGGTAATTAAAGAATTAATAACAGTTGTAAACACTTTGGTAGATAATTAGATAGTAAACACTCAGAATTTTTTGCATTGTACGAGGTTCGTACTCACAGCATCTGGTGTAATAGCTAAGTTTTTAATCAAAACAACAAATCGCTGTAAAAATAATAATGAAATCAATTATTTCTTACTTTGTGCTCTTCGGTTCCATCACCCTCAACTTCGCACACGCCAAGAAGCTATCCGAATGTCTATTGTCGAAGATCACCACGTACAGACTCCTCTTGGTCACCTCCATGTCACTCCTCAGGATGTTCAGCACCTCATCCTTATAAAGATACTTCAGCTTCTTCTTTTTAGCGTCAGTGGCCACTTTGACCAGACCCAGCCTGCTGTCAAGATCTCCCACACTCATTCCATCACCACTGTTCTCTGGATCAAAAACTAACTGAAGCACATTGCAATTATCTTCATGATTCCCTTTGTCAGAATCGAAAATATCTGTCACGAACAACTTCCATTTGTGCTCTGTGTAGTCCATTTTGTCTGTCACAGCTTTTGTATGGTATAAGTCGGCCTGAACGTATGAATCAGACTCGTCGAATTCACGCGCAGAAAGCCATCGGAAATGCAATGTCCCTGCGACTGGAGACGCAAACCTGGCGACTGCATGCTTCTCATACAACTTATCAGTGGAAAGTATAGACGCGCATATAACTCTGTCTCTCTCTGCAGTTTCTAATACTATACTCTTCCCCCACAGTCCACTAATACCAGTCAGACTGTTTCTGCTTTCGAATTCAGCGTGGTCTTTGCCTGGGATGATAAGATATCCCAGTTCTTCCGTCAAGTCTATGAGTTCCCTCCCTAGATTTGTCTCGGAACATCTTTCTCCAGTTAAATCTCGGTAGTCCACAGGAAATTCGTGGATGGTCCATCTCCAGACACCATCAGGGTACTGTAAAGTTGGTTTGAGGTTGGTTCTAATACTGATCAGGGTCTCGTTTTTGTGTGAGAATTCTATTTCGCCGTGGAGGCCATGTTGTGAGATGTATGCTCGCAGCACCAGACCAGATGATGACCCTGGTAAAGAAAAATACATTTTGAAGTCAAAATATTCAGATAAATATTCAGTTAAGGTGTACCTAGCCGTTAAAGATTTTGTAAACAAAAAATATTAATGTCATTGTTGCATTTAAGAAACTCTTTTGTAGAGACAAAAATAATCAAGATCATTTTTAGCCAGCCCATTTTTATAGAAGCCTAAAATTTCTAGCAAAACTCTACAAAACATTATCAATAGAAACCAGTCCAAACCAAAACAAATTGGGAAAAAACGTGGGCACTTTCCTACCTAAATTATTTATAGCATTCGTCCTTGTATTCCTATAGTTTTATTTTTAACAATATCCTGAACCAGTTTTAAAAGCAATCACAAGCGAGTCAGATATTGCCGATTTCCTGTACGCAAGTTAAGCAAAGTTAAAAACTTTGGTATGGAAAGTTCACATTTTAAAGTTAACTTTCTTTTACACAAACTTGCTTAAAATTAGTATGAATATTAGTAGATTCTGAATAACAACTGTTTGTCCATTTAGGGTAAATATAATTTCTGAGTATTTGACGATAAATGTTACTAACAACATGTAACTTATCGAAAAAACATCTTAACTTAACTGGAACTTAAAACCAAAGTACTTACCACAAAAAAACAACAGGATATAACCTAAGCACAACAACTTTGGCACCACATGACTACAATGTTTATACATTTTAGTATCATTTAACTATAACTTTACGCTACCGTATCATCACTGAGTGTTTGTAACTTGCCAGGTTTCTCCGAGGCTCATGGCTAAGTGAAAGGCAGTCTGAGAGCGAGACGGCTGTATGAAGGAGTGAGAGGCTCTGTGACGTCATGAGGTCGCGGTGTGGTAACTTGGAGTCATCGTCGTCACTCGTTAAGTAATGCAATCACGTCATTAAGCATAGTTTGTTTACTTTGAGTTCAACGCCTCTGTGCTCATAACTGGGTGCGATTACCAGGTGAAACATAGACAATGCATGCATATTAGTCGGCCGTTTGGTGTAGTGGTTCGAAACGGACTACTATGGCGAGAGGTCCCGGGTTCGATTCCCGGCTGGGCAGAAATTGAAATGATGAATTTTAATTTCTGTGACCGGTCTGGGTGTTACTATGTAATAAGCATGTATTTACAAAAAAAAAGTATTTAAGTATGTTTATCCGTTGTCTAGTCTAGTACCCATAGTGCAAGCTTTGCTTAGTTTGGGACTAGAAGCGTAGGTAAAATGGCCAAGGATTGCATTAGGTAGGTAGGCTTTATTTATCATCAGGAAACCTGACTGCTGTGGCAGTTAGTGGTTTGTGTAGGACTCTCCCTCTAAGAACTTCCATGTTCCATGTGACATGCAATAAATAATTTGAATTTGAATTTGAATTTGATGTCCTCAGCAGTAAGACGGATATCTTAGGTGACAATATGATTTGGAAAAGCAATTTTCTTATGAAAATAAATTATCATATAGGTACCTAATGCCCGTTTGCACCATCAATCCCTAATTTTTTAGCGACCCCTATGGTAACACAGTTAACAGGCATTTTGTTTTCATGGGGGTCATTTAAAAATTAGGGATTGATGGTGAAAACGGGCATAAGCCTCCGGAATCTAGATTCACATGTTTATCCCTGAGCTTATCCTTAATATGCATTTCCTATTACAAAATGGCGGACTCTACATTTTTAATGCTTGTGATTGATTTATTATGTTGAATGTGATGATACTGATTCCATTCTGACTTTACCTATTATAGTATAGGATAACATATCGCACCTACGGTGCAATAACGTCACTTATGCAATTTTTTTCAAAACAACTGAATCAAAGTAAACCAAGTAAAGAGCTATATTTGGAGTATTACCACAGAATAATAATAAGTATGGTATTACTCATAATCAGTAAAGTTTTGAAAAAAAATTGCATAAGTGACGTTATTGCACCGTAGATGCGATATTATAACTGTCATAATAATTCAAAATAACTATGCTCAATGCATTCTACCTTTCAGCAGGATTCGAACCCGCTACCGCAGCTAGTATTGTATCTCCGTACACCACCAAACAAGGCCATCTATTTATTTCATTTGTGGTGATATTTTTGACATCAATATTGTTCAAAATAATCTCCTTAGGTTGTCTGGAAGAGATCACTCAATACTCTTCATAGCCATAAAACCGCTTAAATTGTGTCGTTAATTTTGTGTATTTCTTTCTTTTCTAAGGTCTTTTTCTATCCCATCCAGGTTTCGGTTCAGTAGGACTGTGTAAGTGGGCAACATTCAGCGATCAGTGACGTCACGGTATCGGTGCGCGCGCGCTATTCGCGGCGCGTGACTCAGCCGCTGAAGTAAGGTTATTGTAATCCACACCAGTGGAGTTTTTCGCCTAAACTAGCTCTGTGAGGGACAGCTGGGGTTTGAGACATCGGAAACGTTTTTGGTTCGAGAAAAGTCAAACAGAAAATTGATATTCTGAATCTGAGAATCACGTCTGCTTCCTAACTTCATCGTTGTCAAATAACTGGGTCAAACGAATCGAATAGGGAATTGTATTTATGAATTTTCCTAATATTTTTCCTAAAACTCAGCAAAGACTAATATGTAAGGAAGCATTATTTGACTAGCAAATAATTAACTTTGCCTACAACTTCAAATTGTTCTCCACAGTATCTGAAGACTCTGCACTTTTGCAGATCTTATTGATTATGTTAATCTGAAGGGAACGGACTGCATCTCAGGATGATGTCTCTACGTATGATTTTATTTGTCAAATTATGATCCTCTTACCCCTTTAAAGTCTTATTCATTCGCATAGTCTGCTAATCCAATTAAATTAACGTCGACTCAGGAATCGAACCCGCGCTATCAGTCAATTGTCATAATATTGTGATCAGTAACATTTTTCCATGATCTTTTAAAATCACAGTTTCACATAGTTTCATTAGATTTATCATTCATTATTTAGGTACTGCTCTAAATTATCTTGGTCACCTATTTCTAAAAGCGCCACTATTACGCTGTAGTACTCACGTAGACCAGTTTCAATTTGAAATTACCCTACATTTTATAGCATGATTCATCTTGGCTGCGTGCGCGTGTCGTCACAGCTCTCTTGATACATGGCTCTGCCAGCCAGATTCAATCACTTTCGTTGCCGCAAGTCCACGAACCTAATAAATAAGACATGACTTCTGGAATGCAGGATGTGACGAATATTTGAGACGCCCAAAACATCAGCCGTTTGATCTTTCTATGTGTATAGAGATGACGGTTCTATCCTTTGATTATTTACCTTTTTATCATATTAATATTGGCTAATGAGAACATTTTGGCATAAATCCAATGGCATGATGGATCAACCATAAAAGTTACAACAATCAACTTTATATCAATCTTAGACCTACTTGACAATTGAATAAGGTTTCTATATTATAATAAAAATAATTAAGGGTGTCTATATTCTAAGATGGATGTATTGTGGGTTTACTTTTAGGATTTTAATTTAATATTTAAGTAAGTACCGTAAGCATTCGCCAATGCCTGAATAAAAATATTTTTAAAAATCTCTGTAAAGCTGAATTGAGACTTGGAAAATAATAGAGACAGACAGGTTTGTGCTGGACGAATAAAATGAGCAACCCCATATTCATCGTCATCATCATTTCAGCCATAGGACGTCCACTGCTGAACATAGATATAAGGCCTCCCTCAATGATTTTCACAATGGCCGGTTGGTGGCGGCATCCAGCGCCTTCCCGCTACCTTTACGCCATATTAATTATATTAAAAATCATACACACTTACACATACCTACCTACATAATGTAGGCAATTCTTTTACCTAATGAAAGAGAGTTTAAGGCGTAACATTCACAAATAGAATTCCAAAACGGAACCACTGCTACAGTATAGTTACGTATCAATTCTGTATTATAAATTCCAACACTGCACTGTATCAGAAGTTTATCACACATCATTGATATAGAGTGCATCTTGATGATTAATTAATGGACGACTTTTTTACCTGACTAGCAATCCGAGAACTTTTTGAAACCCTGAGAGTTATTGAATCTGATAAAAACTTAGAAGTTAAAGTCTAACCCCCTTACTAATAAAACTTACACGCTCGTTGAACAGTGACGTTTAGTATGGAAATGTCATTTTAAAACAGTGTTCAACAACTGTGTAACTTTTTATTAGTAAGGGGGTAAATATTTTAGTCACCGAAATTATTGTTAGCGATTAAGTTCATTTATCTATCAACTTGCTAAACACATGTTTTTAACAATAGCTTTGATCAAACTTTCGGAGTAAACTACCTACTGTTAGCATTTGAATTAATATTCTAGTTCACTAAAGAGATACCAAACACTCGTTCGCAGTCGATGGGTACACGTTCGTATTTACTCATTACCAATAAATATAATTACCGATTCAATAAAAAGAAACCTTAGGATTAAAGTTTGCTCCATGACAAGCTATTCGAAGGAAGTGAACCACCACAAGAAATCGTGAAAGTCGAAAACGAAATGTGAAGACCAACTGCCTGTAACCACAAGCGTTACTCCCTAACTACTAGCTTTCCCTACAATTTAACAACAATAAACATTCCTGACTAACACCACAAAGCAATTTGCATTTCAAAATTAGCGGCGTCGTCAATGGCAGATTCCTAAAATACTGCAATTCCGGATCGGACCTCGAAAACTAAAACAGAATCAGGTGAGCTGATTATTTTTGTAAATGACAAAGCTGATGCGACGGCCGAGCCCGCGAGCCGCCCCGACCGGTCTGATGCGAATACGCTCGGGGAAGATCCGATTCGTCGAACTAAATATGGAATCGCAGGCGCAACCAATTCGGGAGGAAGGGTGGGGGAACACTCCTGGATGTTCAGCCGGGACCGAGTCTTCGGAGTCAGGGTGGGACTGCCGTCGAGCACAGTCTCTCCTTCGTCGATCGTCCAACACACAACACAATGGTAAGTGGCGGTGACGTGAAAGTGAAGTGAAGTGATCAACTGTGATAATGCAAAGTAATGCAAGCTCAAACAATACGCGTGGACGATAACAGTGATAAAACAAACGTGAAGATGAACGGCTTCGAAGATCGGGGTAGGGCAGTCAATCAGTATAGACAATCAATCGGTGATCAAATACGAATAGAAGCCTTAGAAGCGGACAGCAACGATATACGAACAACAAAATTACCAAAACTTGAATTCCAAACTTAAATAATATTTGAATCGGGTCAATCGAAAAGTTAAATCAAATAAAATAAACTTAACGAAAAGAATCTAAATAAACTTAAGCCGCTATTATGAAATTGCACTTAACAATAAGTTGTAACCTGTGACGAATCTAAATATTGAAATTCAATCAATCCTATCCAAGACCTGCGTCTATTCAAATAGAGCTCAGGTTCAATTACCTACTTCTAAAATTTTCTGAAATCGGACCGAAAACTTTTCAATTCAAGCGAAACTTACAATTTTATAACTTCAGTCTACTCTAACACATTCGTTAGCATACATACCTTAAAACAGAACTTGAAAATACAGGTCGAAGAAACTTAGACACTACAAATAATTTCAAAACACACCGAACTATTAAGTAATACAGCTACTATTGAAGCGAAGAAAATGGGAACACATGATAATCTATTTATAATATTTTTACGTAACATTCCGATGGACGTCGAATGTAAGCGGACGCCAGGTTGGGGCTAAATTTAGAGGCGTCGCCGGCCCCTCCCATACTGGAAGCGAGTGCTGAAACGGGTCCAAAAATAAATACGACCACGCGCCAATTTATCAATTATCGGATCGCAAAAATAAAAAAATTTAAGAAATCTTTTTCTGACTAGAAAATTTTGAGATGCTAAAAGTAACTTCGATTAACAAGGCAAATTAAACAGAACAGAAACTTGGAGTAAAAATGAATCCAACTGCATCTAAAACCGGAATAGGTACTATGCTTTTCAATCAAACAGCAAAAACGGATAAAATCGAAATTGAAAATGATGTAATAGAATTCCAGTGTTTTGTATTCAGTATTTTTTTTTTAAACGGGCTGTCTTCTCTTCCAGGCGGATAAGGATAAGAAAGTAAAGAAGAAGAAGGCGAAAGAAGATGCGCCAGCTGAGGAGGCGCCCGCACCAGCGGCGCCCGCGGCGTCCGGCGGCAGCGAGAGGCAATCCTCCCGCGGCAGCCGCAAGGCCAAGCGCACCGGCTCCAACGTCTTCTCCATGTTCTCACAGAAGCAGGTCGCCGAATTCAAGGAGGTGGGTCAAGGAGCCAGAATGAGGAGATTTAGCTTAAGTACTTTAGGCGTGATAACTTATATCACAGAGAAGATCACATTGCAAGCCAGGGTTTCTGCAGTAGAATAAGGTGGAATGAGGGGCTTTAGCTTATGAACTTTAGGCGTGATTAGTAAATTCACAAGGAGGTTCGGATTGCATGCTCATTCAGAGCACATATTGTATCTACGCAGATTTCCGAGATCTGCTTCTAAGAATGCTGTAGGTGCATAGAATACCTTCTTAAAGGCAGATAAGCAGGATTATCTAAGGATATCAAGGAATCTGTAGTGTAGCAACCACAAGCGAAAGATTTGTTCTAGCTAGAGAACAATTGTTTATTGCTTGTAACTCTCAACAAAATAAACTTTTATAGTAAAAAATGTAGCATCAAAATGTACAAATCTAGGCTACTATTACAATAGCTCTACAAGCTTAGCGCGTGCGCGGCACGTGTTTTGTAAACACAGCCGCCGTTTGTTATCATTCGCGCAGACGCGCACATTTTCCACATCTTACTATCGTGACATCATTACGATTCCACGAAGCATCTTCCCTAATCCTCAAGAGTAATATTTACCAATCATGCAAGGAAACTCATGATGCTTTGAAGGTGTACACCATAACTGACGTCTATCCCTCTTCCGCAGGCCTTCCAGCTAATGGACCACGACAAGGACGGTATCATCGGCAAGAACGACCTCCGCGCCACCTTTGACTCGCTCGGCAGGCTGGCGTCCGAGAAGGAGCTGGACGAGATGGTGAACGAGGCCCCCGGCCCCATCAACTTCACGCAGCTGCTGACCCTCTTCGCCAACCGCATGTCCGGCGGCTCCGACGAGGACGACGTCGTCATCAACGCCTTCAAGACCTTCGACGAGGAGGGCAAGATCGACTCCGAGAGGCTCAGGCACGCGCTCATGACCTGGGGAGACAAGTTCTCCGCCGACGAGGTCGACGAGGCGTACGACCAGATGGAAATCGACGACAAGGGCTTCATCGACACCACCAAGCTCATCACCATGCTGACCGCCGCCGCAGAGGAGGACGAGGGCGGCGAAGCTGCGTAGTTCCACCCGCGCCAGTCTCCGCCCGACCCGCGGTTCGCAACATCTAGAACCGACTTTTTATTATAATTTCTATATGTAATTTATTGTTTCCATTTTTTTATTTATATATAATGAAAATATAGTTCTACTATTACCAACTCGTGTAGTGCTGTCCCCGAAGATCAAAGCAGATATTTTGTAAAGAATACTATGTATTCATTATAATTTTCAAATAAAGATTTTAAAAGTCTGATTATGTTAGACTAGATGCGCCTCTAAGGCCGTTTTATAATCCACGACTTTATCATTACACACGAACATTAACCCGACACAAACCCAAACAGTTATTTCTGCTCTGGCGTGGTGCCAAGTACGGGTTCGATTCCCAGTTAGGCTATTTCAGGCGCAAATACAATATTAAACTCATAGGATGTGGACTCAAATCTCACTAAAGCACTTACTCGCCTAGTTACCGAACTGTGCTAGTCATTATCGAGGAGACTTTTTGGGAACATAAGCCAAAAATAGCAATTAGACAATAACTAATTAAAAACACGATCTTTCTTCACATTTATGCTGCCATGTATAGCTAGATGAGCGACCATAAGTGCCACTTGTGGTTCTAAGCTGAATATTTTTGATTTTGATTTTTGACCTAAGTATTTAACCCACAAGCAGCTTCTTTACATACTACAAAGTCGCCCCCACTGTTTATAACTTAGATATTTTAAACTACATACATAACGAAATGAAATTCAATGCAGTTTTCAGTAATAAATAGAATGACTCTAGGACTTCTTGGGGACGGCATTACACAGCACCCGTGGGAATCCTGGGTATAAAATAATAACAAAGGATAAGATAGAAATAAGATAGAAAAACATTATTTTCTTTTAAACTAATTGCCAAACGAATTTTTCCTGTTTAGCCCAAAGGATGACTGGCAGAGAATGCTTTAAGTACGCCTTAAGTAACAACTCTATGGCATAAATAAATATTTTTAAATGGACAGGACCGGGATAGAACTCGGGAACTGGCACTACTATGCGACTACTCCATCGGATAATAAAATAAAAAAAAATCTTTTTTATTCGTCAATTGTTACAGAAAATAATTAATAAATGCTAAATGCGTAAACAGAAACGAAGCCAACTGTGACAGTAGTGACATTGACAAGAATGACAGACAGCAGTACAGCACTGCTTCTGCTGCTGTCAGTAGTCAGCTGAATTTGTGTTTTGGTGTGAAAATGACCGCAGAAACAGTTCAAAATACAACAAAAACGTTTAAATTCTCGTTTCCAACATGTACCAACGAAGATTTGCTGTTCAAATTAGAGGTCCCCGTGGAGATACCGCACAGCGGGTCCACACGAGAGCTCGTGCAAAGAGTTATGAACATGTTTCACATTCCAGTGTATTTAGAAGATGGTGAGCTTCATTTTTATGTTTATTACGCTTATAATACTTTCATAAGCTACTTAGGTGGAGTTCTAAGAGGGAAGAGGAGAAGTGTTTATGTGTAAAATGCATCGCACATACACGACAGTAATCATGCAGTAATGGGTAACTTCCGTCCTATTACGCCCATTTTATTTTATTTTTATTTTTTATTTTATTTTATTTATTAGGACAACCAACAAGACATTTTGTAGTTAAATTGTCTACCCTAATCATTAATTTTATTGATAAACATGTGAACAATGATTTATCGATTTATTTCCATCCAGAAAATGATGTAGATAGGCAAGTGCTATCTTTCACTTGGATATTGTGGGTATGCATTTTTTTCTGCTAACTTACCCTACTTTACGAAACAACTTGTATTTTTTAATTATATGAGGGTATCTAGAAACATGAACATTTTCAATTTAGGAAATACCTGTATCAGTAAAATTAAAGTGATTAATTTTATTATGATTTAGATTTCGAAGTTTGAAAATTTTCAAAACCATTGAAGTTGTGAATATTATTGAAAAGTAATTTAGGTGGTACTTAAAACTTTCAAGACATATTTTCGTTAATTTATTTGATGTTTGTTATTTCACAATTCTAGAACTCAATGAAAAGCTTGCTGAATTTGTCACTGAAGAGACAAAAAACTTCCACAATGACCGTGATGAAAAGCTCCTTAATCAGCTCAAAAACAGTGAACTTAACGTAGAAGGCATCGTCAAAAACTGGGAGAAGATGTTCAAGGACAACGTCATGGAGTTTGCAGAACAAAAAGGAACGTCGGACGAGGAAGTGTTTGCTGCAGCGTACCATAAGCTTGTGCATTCACCGGCGTTAGAAACGATACTGCAAGTTGAAAATTCATACGCTAAGACTGTGATGAATACTGTGAAGAATAGGGATGAAGATATCAAGGTCCTAACTCAGAGGTAAGTGTTTAACAAACTTAGCAGTGTTTTTGTCAAATTTTAAATGATAAAGTCAATTTTGCTAGTGAGATTAAACTACCCACATTAATTTAATGTTATTGTAGGTAGGTAAAAAGAAGATACAGGTTTATAAAATAAAAAAGTATTTAATTCAGATAACATGATTTTTTATGATTTGTAGATACCACAAGAGTGTGTATTATTGTACATTTTTATAGTACTCTTAAGTACCCACCCACTGGTTATCAGTTGATTCAATTTAAGAATATTACTAACAATTCTATTTCTAGGCAAACAGAAGAAATGGAAGAGAAAGTCCGGCTCCTAAACCTATCAACAACAGAGGAGGAGATCAACGAGCTAGCAGCCGAGCACTTCGAACAACAGAGCCTGGCGGCCGGCCGCTGGGGCTCGCAGCTCGATGCCTTGGCTCAGGCGCAGCGGGCGCATTATAGGGCTTGGCTCATGCGCACACTTGAACAGTACCAGCATAGCGCGCAACTGCATACGCCCACGTGAGTCGAAGTCCAAGTTTTAGTCTAGGCGCAGCCACCGATTTTTCGATGGAAGACACATTACACCGATTTGTTGTCGGCCGATTCTTCATACAAAATAGAATCGGGTCCAACTATAAGTCGGTTGTCTGTATTTTTATTGTCAACCGCAGATGTCTCCCGTTTTCAAACGGAGGGAAATCAATGTTATATTTCAAGCTCCTCCTACATTCTTCTGATTAAATTCCATGCGGGTTCTAACCTAGTTTGCTATCCCCCGGGACTACTCAAACTCCACTGGTGAAGTTTCATTTCATTGCAGTCCAAGCTGTAGATCCTAACTATAATTGATAGTAGCTCTCTCCTGTAAATGTCATAATTATAATGGTTATCCAACGTAGTAATAATCGGAACTAATAATCCTGTATAAATAGTAGCGTACTCCTGACAATGCAATAGCTGAGACGGTTTAGTCACAAATTCAGTGTAGGAGATCTTTATAGTTGTCAGCTATGACATTGTCAGGAGGGCGCTACTATCAATACTGGGTTAATAGGATTTTTGGCAAGTTGGAAAACACTGAAATTTTAATGTAAAGTACAATGACCAAAAGTGGTCCAAATGTCCACCACTAATGAGACCTATATTGGCTTATAGTCCATTAAATAGAGATTAACTTTCAGTATGGGACGAAAAAAAAATAAGCTGTCAGTAAAAAGTTATGACTGTTTGAATAATTATAGTAGTTTACGCGCTAATCTCAGGAACTACTAGTCCGATTTGAAAAATTCTTTTTGTTATGGATAGCCCATTTATCAAGGGTGGTTTAAGAATAAATACCATCACCCTACAACCAATAGGGGCGGAGCAGTAAAGATAAATGTTGTAAAAAATGGGAAATATTATTCAAACTACATATTTTCACGCGTACAAAGTCGTAGGCACAGCTAGTATAATATTTAATAAAATTCATCTATAACCCCACGCCACATGCGACATGACATAACATGCGTAGATTAGTCCAAAATGTGCAATGGATAGAATGACATCAAAAACATTTTTCGGATGAAAAGGTAAAAAACAAACTTTTCGTTCAGTCATAACTTTTTACTGACAGCATATTTTTGACTGCGGTTTGGTTATAATGAATCAGTATTTAGTAGACTATTTTACTGCATAGGTCTCGTTAGTGGTGGACATTTGGACCACACTCCATACATTTTTGGTCATTGTCCTTTTGCAGGACGCTGCTATCAATGCTGGGTTATTTGTTTTTGTTATGATTTTTACCACTTGACGTTTCAGAATCGTACAAGTATATACCTTGATTCTTGACTAAAGCCCGGTCTGTGAGCACGTATAATTTTGTCCAATGACCCCAAGCTACCCATCCTTATCGCTCGCGCGTTATTATATTGCTGTCGCGACTGTGCGACGGGTGCCCGCAGTGAGTGTGCGAGCGCGACAGCAACATAACTACGCGCGAGCAATAAGGATGGGTAGCTTGGGCTCTTTGGACAAAATTATACGTGCTCGCGGACCAGTTCGTTCGTTCGTTTCAGTCGAAAGACGTCCACAGCTGGACAAAGGCCTCTCCCAAGGATTTCCACAAAGACCGGTCCTGCGCCGCTCGCATCCAGGCACCTTCCGCGACTTTCACCAGATCGTCGGTCCACCTAGTGGGAGGCCTGCCCACGCTACGTCTTCCGGCTCGTGACTTTCCTGCCCCAGTGGCCATCAGCTCTCCGTGCTATGTGCCCCGCCCACTGCCACTTGATTTTAGCGATTCTGCGGGCTAAGTATGTCAGTCACTCTGGTTCTCCTCCGGATCTCCTCATTTCTGATTCGACCACGCAGGGAAACTCCGAGCATAGCACGCTCCATCGCTCTTTGGGTGACCTTGAGCCTTCTTATGAGAAAGGACCAGACATTCTATAAAATGTATTTATTTCCCAGCAACTCTCCTCTCGGCACGTTCTCGCCTCCGCTAGCGGCTGAGGGCGGAGCGCCTCGTCCGCGGCTGGAGGAGAGCTTCACCATCCACCTGGGCAGCCAGCTCAAGCAGACGCACAACGTCCGCATCGTCGCTATGGACATGCGGGACTTGTGCACGCTCGACCATGTCGACAAGTTAGTACTGGCACAGAATAATAATAAGTACTACATACAGAAGTTTTACTTCGCGAAGGTATTTAAAAAAATGTATGCTCAATGTCATTAACAATATGGTGTAATTTAGCTTGTCTCAAGAGTCAAGCACCATTTTGTTGACAAACGTCAGTGATCGGACTTCGGTAAAATGATGTGACGTGAGTGAGGTGCCAAACTGCGGAAAATGGCGGAGGAAATACATGATTTAGCATGAATTATCATGAATAATATGAACTACTTATTTACCTCTCAGTGTCTTGAGGCAACTTAAAAAAGTACATTCTGTGTTTTTATTATTATTTAGGCAGTTAAATACTGCACAGTATTTAGTACACCATTTTCTTTATTTTCTTCCATCATACACAAGAATACGCGTGCGTGAGTCAATGTTCGCTCGTATGTGAGGCCTTGTCGAATAGTATCCTGTAGGTGGGCCATCGTGCGTGTTTTGTTTTCGATGTAAACTCGCGGAGATGAACAGGCCTGGTTATACCACGAATTATTCTCGGATAACAGTTTGGCTGAATCGGGCCTAAGTGAAGACAGAAGAATTCATTTCTCTCCATTCTAGCCTATTAAACTCAATCCAGTTTTCAATTATTTGACCTATTCCTTATCTGTTGGATAGTTATGACGCTTCTTCCCATCATCTTTTAGATTTAAGTTACATACTTTGAAATTGATGAGTAGTTAAATGAGTTTTTTTACCACACAGTAACGTCATCGGCTTGTATTGCCATACAAATTGTATGAGATACTACTAACCTATTCCGACATTAAGTTGTGAAGCGAAGTAGCATCGCCAGAATTGTTAAAAGAAATGTCGTTCGTTCGTTCGTTTCAGCCAAATGACGTCCACTGCTGGACAAAGGCCCCCTCCAAGGCTTTCCACAATGCACGGTCCTGCGCTGCCCGCATCCAGGCTCTTCCCGCGACCTTTACGAGATCGTCGGTCCACCTAGTAGGAGGCCTGCCCACGCTACGTCTTCCAGCCCGTGGTCGCCACTCGAGAACTTTTCTGCCCCAACGGCCATCGTCTCTACGAGCTATGTGCCCCGCCCACTGCCACTTGGTTTTAGCAATTCTGCGAGCTATGTCGGTCACTTTGGTTCTCCTGCGGATCTCCTCATTTCTGATTCGATCACGCAGGGAAACTCCAAGCATGGCCCGCTCCATCGCCCTTTGGGTGACCTTGAGCCTTCTTATGAGGCCCATAGTAAGCGTCCACGTTTCGGATCCATAAATCAACACTGGCAGCACACACTGCTCGAAGACATCATGTCTAATGTCCGTGTCGCACCCACTCCTTTGAAGGTTGGAGACTCTACACTCGAAGTTGTTGACAATTATGTATACCTGGGACAAACAGTCCAGTTAGGTAGGGCCAACTTCGAGAAAGAGGTCAATCGTCGAATCCAACTCGGCTGGGCAGCGTTCGGGAAGCTACGCAATATACTCACGTCCGAAATACCGCAGTGTCTCAAGACAAAAAGAAATGTACGGAAAATTAATTTATTGTCTGTTATGTGAAATGGTGTGGACTGGAATCAAAATTATCTGAAGTTTGACAGTTATGAACTGCATTAGTTTTTAAGACATATTGTTCAAAGAAAGTTCAAGTAGTTCAACCGCATTCAAAAGCTGAAACCTAATCAGCTGTATTCCTTTCCGCAGCCCCCTGGAATCGTCTCGTCGGTTGCAAACATCCCTAGGATTATATTCGACTGAGTTATCAGCGTGCGTGCTGATAAGCGATCGCGTGCCGCCCGACGCACTGCCCGCCGCCGCCGCCGCTACGGAACATCACTTTCCATCTGTGGACGCACAGCTAAGGGAGATTGCTGATAGGATTAAGGAGCCGGTGAGTGTCTAATGTGTGACTTATGGCTCGGAAACGTGGCCCCTCACTATAGGCCTTATACAGAAGCTCAAAGTTGCACAGCGTGCTATGGAGAGGGCTATGCTCGGTGTTTCTTTACGAGATCGAATCAGAAATGAGGAGATCCGTAAACGAACTAAAGTCGCTGACATAGCCCGACGGATTAGCAAGCTGAAGTGGCAGTGGGCAGGGCACATAGTACGCAGAACTGATGGCCGATGGGGCAGCAAGGTTCTGGAATGGAGGCCACGTACCGGAAAACGCAGCGTAGGACGTCCACCCACAAGGTGGACCGACGACCTGATAAAGGTAGCAGGAAGGCGCTGGATGCAGGCCGCTACCAACCGTGCGATGTGGAAGTCATTGGGGGAGGCCTATGTTCTGCAGTGGACGTCCTGTGGCTGAAATGATGATGATGATGATTAGACACTCCTAATACAGTAGTTTGTAGCTATTTTCGAACCAGATATTACCGCGGTCTTCTAGGAGCCGGTGAATGTCACAGCATCCTAGAGCCAGACATATCTCGCCTAACCTTTTATAAGAATCTTGGTGGCTGCAGACATTATCCGCCTATGAACGCGCAGCTTAGAGAGATTGCTGAGAGGATCAAAGGGCCAGTGAGTGTTGGTTATATTACAACAGCCTGTGACTATCCTAAAACCAAACATATTATCCTGCTTAGTCCCCTAGAAACATCTTGACGCTAGCAGATGTCGTCACCAGCACCATTTCTCGAATATCGTCGCGTAGCTCAGGGGGATTGCCGAGAGCATCAAGGAGCCGATGGGTTTTACAGTAAGTTGTGGCTATCTTACAGCCAGACATAGCCTGCCTAGCCTTCTAGAAGCATCGCAGCGGCTGCAGACGTCACTAGGACTATATTCGACTGAGTTATCAGCGTGCGTGCTGATAAGCGATCGCGTGCCGCCCGAAGCGCTTCCCGCCACCGCCGCCGCTACGGAACATCACTTTCCATCCGTGGACGCACAGCTAAGGGAGATTGCTGAAAGGATTAAGGAGCCGGTGAGTGTTATAACTATCCTAGAGCCAGACATATCCCGCTTAAAAATTTAGAAGCATCTCGACGGCTGCAGATGTCACTAACACCACTTCTCGTTTGCGGACGGAATGTCGGTCATATTCTCACATCACAGCAGGCTGTAGCTATCCTAGACCTTGTGTTTACTACAAAAGCTGAGATGTGTAGAGACAAAGCGGCATAACGCGCAAGTTGTTGTTTCCACCAACAGAGCGGGACGAAGATTGAAATTGAAATTGCTTTATTATCTTAAGAAGTAGGTATAACAACTACAGGGGTTGGCACTTGGCAGTCTCATTTTAAATTGAAATAAACCTGTATTAAAAAACTTCTTTTTGAAAGGTGTTTTCGTCCTCGCTCTGTGCAGAGCGATATACGATTGCTTAATATGGAAACGCCATTGTTAGATTGTCATGTGCTGGAAAAGCTTATTATGTTACTCAGCTTTTCTATTTTATCTTTTAAGTGCGGTTGACACCAGCTTCAATTAAACATCTATCAGTTTCATTTTATATGTATTTCCCCTCCAGGCGGAGGCCCGCAACGCTCAGCGGCTTCGCGAGCAGCAATCAAACGGGAACACAGTTGGGACCGCCAGCAAGGCTCGCTGGCGGCAAGCGATGCAGCCGGGCGACGCGCTGGTCACGCGCCACAGCAACCTGGCCGATGTCCACGTCGTCTTCCATCTGCTGGCTGATGATGCGCCGCTGAGGACCGGTCAGTGGCGATACGCTTTATCTCAGATTAGCTGTGCCCGCGACTTCGTACGCGTGAAAACCTGTTTTCGCAACATTTTTCATTATTGCTCTGCTCCTATTGTACGTAGGGAGATGTTGTATAGCCTATAGCCTTCCTCGATAAATGGGCTGTCTAACACTGAAAAAATTTTTCAAATCGGACCAGTAGTTCCGGAGATTAGCACGTTCAAGTAAACAAACAAACTCTTCAGCTTTATAATATTAGCATAGATTAGTATTATTAGTATAGATGATGTAGCCCATTTACACACGCCCCAAATACATCTTGCCCTACCACCACTTCGAGATAACATCGACTGGTGCTGAAAAGAAGTGGCGGAAGAAACTCAGTCACCTTATATTTGTCAGAAATCCGACGAAAGGTGAAGCAAAAAGGTTTTTCTGAGATGCTAGAGATGTGACTACGCCCACCAGCTCGTTGGACCGTCAACCTTGTCAAAGACAGGATTTAACGCCATCTATTGAGGATATACGAAACGTAATGTAATTTTAGTTACTAAACATTCCGCTAGGAGGCGCTCCAAAGGAAGAACCGAATCGACTGGTAGCAGATAGAACAACTAACATCCAGCAACGAACTGAAGATTTATCTTTCCCCTAGTGTCCGACCGAATGTTCGGTTTCGGTTTCGTTTTCGGTTGAGTTTCGGTAAAAACACGAGTTTCGGTTTAGTTTCGTTTTCGGCGGCAAACTTGCCGAAACTACGACCGAAACCGAATGTGCATTCGGGAGTTTCCGCGCTGTTATCGGTCATGTTTGGCGCGTTGAATGAGTGAATGAATCCGAGCCGATCAGAGCCAATGTCGTGATTCGCTCGCTTGTTTATTTGCTGTTAGTTTTGTTTTGTTGTGGTGGCGAGTTTTCGAGTGATTTATTTTGAATTTTATCTCGTTTTATGTCGTTATAACATAAGAGCGGGTAGTAAACATAAAAAATATATTCAATATGACTGATAAAAGTATAATCAAGTTTAATCTAACCTATAATTTTTTATTTTGGTTCGCAAATGCTATACGTAAACAAACATTACTTAGGTATAATGACTATAGTGCATTTCATGGTGATAATATTATGGATTCAGAATTTCAAAGTTAATTTTAGTATTTATCACCAAGGTATCCAAGTGGCAAGTAGAGTAGGTAGATACTAACCTACGTACTACCAATTTTGTTTTGAGAAATTATTAAGGTAAAAGACCCGACCATGGGACGGGTTATGTAGATTGTAGATGTCCTGAATATTGCGAGTAATTAAAAAAAATCTAGACTATAAATCCTTCTTTTTCTTTTTTAATACATAATTTGATACCTTTTAGAGTAAAAAGGCGCTTTATAAGTTCAATTTTAATGCAATTTAAGGAGAAAACAATAAAGACTGACTAATTAATAACGTTTCCTTTATTTTTCCCTCAAAATATGAGCCTTGTAAGGAAGTTTCGGTTTCGGTTTCGGCCGAAATAGACACCGTTGCCGAAATTCCTTTTCGGTTTCGGTTTCGGTCGTAAAATTAGTTTCGGTCGGACACTACTTTCCCCGCTTGCCTTTAAAGACCCTGGTTTCGTCGACTTCTTTTTTCTGTCCTATTAATAAAAGCTTCTTTAGAACCCCCGCAGACTAAACTTTTTGTCAGACCACCAGTATGAACTTGTATGAAAATGCGTACATTTATTTATTGATTTTAATTACACAGGTTTTAGAATTCTTTTTTTATTCTTCTTTCCTTGAAATGAACCGGTTATTTGAATGTTTGTCAGGCGACATCACGTCGCGGCACCCGGCCATCCTGGGGCTGCGGAACATCCTGAAGGCGGCCTGCTGCAACGACGTCACCAGCATCTCCATCCCGCTGCTGCTCAGGAACGACTTGTCAGAGGTTTGTTGTTTCTGTATTATAATACAGGGTGTCTTGAAGGTAGCACGCCAGACTAACACTGGAGATAGCTCAGCAGGCCTTATAATAAACTACCTAGTAGATAAATGTACCTCTATGTCAATCCGGCGCACTACTTTCGGGACATCCTGTATATGTATTATCTTGTTGAAGACTTGCTTTTTATCTATCTATATAGACTCCTTATTATCCAAACTGATAATAGAATAATAGAATCTAAAAGTTGTGTCATATTTTCAAAGAGGCATACAAGAATTGAAGAATAATTTTCCCAGTTTAGTCGGCGCCTGATCATCCTAAAAATAAAAATTAATTCTTGTTCCGAATAGCAAAATAAGCCGTTTTGCCAAACATCTGCATAGATGTACGGGTTCCGTATGCATTATAATGAAATAATGTGAGTGAAGACTACCTTTACGCCCTGCTTTAAACTTTACAGCAGGCTTTATCAAACAGGACATCTCAATACCAAATTACTATCTTACACAGGAAACAACAGCAGCATGGTGCCTCCGCCGCGCAGAACTAGTTCTAAAATGCGTGAAAGGATTCGTGCTTGAAGCAGCCGGCTGGGGCGGCGCGGAGCCTCGAACCTTACACTTCTGTGCGCCGCCCGCCACCGCGCCTGAACTATTCCACGCGCTCGCAAACCTACTGCCGACGATATTCCGCATCTCCAACCCGGTTAAAGTCAAGCCGCCGGCGTCATGATTGATGGACAGATAGGACGAGAATGTAAACAGCTAAACGGGCTAGGATGCGCGCCACGATATAATTAATCGTGTAAGATCGACAAAATGCCTCTATAGTCTGGTCTGTGAGCACGTAGAATTTTGTCCAATGACCCCAAGCTACCCATCCTTATCGCTCGCGCGTAATTATATTGCTGTCGCGACTGTGCGACGGGCGGCCGCAGTGAGTGTGCGAGCGATAAGGATGGGTAGCTTGGGGTCATTGGACAAAATTCTACGTGCTCACAGACCGGGCTTTATAAGATTATGAGAGACGCCACACGGACATTGTCAGTCCGTCAGACTTTTATATGTAGAACTGCGGAGCGGCACCGCAACGCAACGTGTGGCATCTTTCTTACAACCCGATGGGGCTAACTGCGCAACTCACTGGATTGCGACTCTGCCTCGCACATAGGCTGGTTTTAGTGTCACGCGGACCGTCCGGTGTGGACCCGCTCCGCACGGCCAATCTGTATGAACTTCTAGGGAGCGTTTTAGAGTAATGCGTTCCGGAGGAACCGCTCCGCTCCCTAGCAGTTCATACAGATCGGCTGTGCGGAGCGATCCGCACTGACAGTCCGCGTGACACTAAAACCAGCCTTACCCGCGTTCGCCCCGTCCTTACCAGAGCGTCGACGTGACGTCACGGTAACCAGGTGCGCAGTTAACTGAACCGGGTTATAATCGTTGCACCCATCCAATCGTAGCCCTGTAGATGTCGCTTGATCAGGCTGTCCTGATGTCTCTTCACATCACATCAGGCGCCGTGCCGCACTGAAGATATGTGTCCACGCCCTAAGGAGCGTGCGAAAAGAATTTCCCATTTCGTTGGGTAACATTCCCTCGTATTAAAAATCAATGTTATTTTGTATCTCACAATTTATTATATTTATTTATTAACAATATTTATTTAATTGCAATTCCAGAACTTTTCTACAAATATCAATATGAAACCTGTCAACTCTTCTAAGGTAATCTAAATAAAAACTTTGTTCCCGTTGCATGTCTATAATGCTCAACACTTCAAAAGGCATCACATTTCACAAAAATAGGACCTTATTCGCAGTGTTTTGCTGAAAGAAACATTAAACTCAACAGTTCCAATCGGTGTTGAAGCAATTTTAAACTTTATCGACTTGTGATTGAGTCGAGATCACGTTATATGTCTGTTTCTTTCTGAATTAGTCATTCTTGCCAGGAAACCACTGCGAATAATTCCTGATGCGATCGAGTGCGTCACGAGCACCGTTGTATCATCACTACATACTAAGAAATGTCTATTTTCAACTAAAATATCCAAAATACTAAAACAAATAATGTCCGTTTAAAAAACCAGAAAAAGTGTGCATTGATATTGTGCTTCGTTATAAAATAGTACCACTATTAGCGCAATAGCACGCAGACCAAGAATCTATATTATCACAAAAAAAATCAGAACCTAATTTGGCATATTAAAAGCAATACAAAGCGATTAAAATAAAAATAAACCCATGATATTACGAATCACACAGATTGAACACTAAAATATCAACTAAAACCCTACATAATATTTTAGGCGTCTAAAATAAAATCAAACTTATTTTTTGGGTTCTTAAAATTAACTGTCTAAAACCAAACTTAAGTTTCAACTGTTGAGATAGCCGTTATTTATTGCTGTCTAGAGACGAGACTCCAACAACATCAAATGTAAACTCAACATTGCGAGTACTCAGTAACAATATCAAACACCCAGCAAGTGTGTGTTACCAACTATTTAAAAACTTCATCTATTTCATAATACAGTTTAAATGTACTTTTCAAGTCTTCTACATAACATGTACTATATTTAATTCGGTATGTTGAAAACCTTTCTCATATACAACATTAATATCCATTAACATCAAAGATTACAACAGTTGATTGCTATTTAACTTCAACATCGCAAAATATTGTTTTATTGTCATGTACGACAAGTTACATAAGTAGTAAAGAAATGTCCTATTAAAATATCTACTGTCCCGTATACAGTTTGTTTGAGCTTCAGTGCGTCGTTCGACGACGGACGCTATCCTGAGGATCGTTTTAGATGTTAAATTAGACTAAGTAAACGTTAATTATCATAAATATGTACTCTTACGGCGTTTTATAAATGCACCTGAAACAATACATAAACATTGTAAATATACAAAATATAAGCGTCTATAAGTTAAACAAGCAAACGTACGTTGTAGATAACTGCGAATGCAATTTGCGCAGGAGAAGAGAAAACTAATGAATGAATATTATGTTACTACGAAAAATATATTTTAAACTTAGTCCCCCTTTTTACTAAAAGTTAGACTCTGGCTTAAATTGACATTTAGTATGGAAATGTAGGAAGGATCCCAAGGATTTCCACAAAGACCGGTTCTGCGCCGCTCGCATCCAGGCACCTCCCGTGACCTTCACCAGATCGTCGGTCCACCTAATGGGAGACCTGGCCACGCTAAGTCTTCCGGCTCGTGGTCGCCACTCAAGAACTTTCCTGCCCCAGCGGCCATTTAACGTAGGTATACAATATTGAACTGTTTTGTTTAAAAACTTACGTTTTAAATTATAGTTTTGTACTTGATTTTCTATGTCAGTTGTATTATCTCCTACGTGAGCGGCCCGTTGCTTTTGTTGTCTCTGAAATAAAAGTAAACAATGTATTTAGTAAATGCAGGACATGAAGAAATGAGGACTCTGTGAGAACGCAAGGTTAAGGTGTGCCATGACCTTTATAGAACCGGCTACCGACCAGAGTCAAACTGAAAACCGAAAATAGATTCAAGGCTGACTTCTTCTTTTCGTGTCGACAACAAATCTACAGTGTCAGCCCAAAAAGGCTGACCGAATTAGTGTAAATATTGAAAATGGCAGTAATGTAGCACACTTTAAATCTGTTAAATTATATTCAAAGGGTAACAAACTACTTCTTATGTCTTTAAGCCTTTATAATTATGGACTGAACCCTTCTACAGGATTTGAAATTCGCTTACCTTCTTGCGGACGGGCGGCGCGGCGCGTGCGCTTCTCCGGGGATGCTTCTGAAATTAAATCAAGTTATATTCATCTTTAAATGAATCTAAGACTGACTGTTTTAAAATCTACATTATTGATGAAATAGTGCAAAATGTAACTTACGTTTTGCAGGCGATGATTCAGTCTTCTTTTTCCGAGTGTTGGTTTTTGTTTCATTTTGTTTGGCAGTTGCCTGCAAACAATAATAATTTTCATATAGCGCCACAAAATCTAAAGAAAAATCTCAGCAGATTTATGAGTCAGTCAATATAAAATATGTCACTTAAATTAAAAGAAGGTGGTGCAACTCAGCATAAGTATTCACAAATGCAGTCGGAGGCATCAAATACATTTCACCAACAAAAGAATTAGTCATCGATGCCTCCGACTGCATTTGTGAACACTTATTGTCTTAAGTTTATCTTTTTAGTTAATTATTTTTCCATAGTAATACATAGGTGGACCGACGATCTGGTGAAGGTCGCAGGAGGAACCTGGACGCGGGCAGCCGGTTGTTATGGAAATGCTTGGGGGAGGCCTTCGTCCAGCGTCATTTGGATGAAACGAGCGAACGAATAATCTATACTAATATTATAAAGCTGAAGAGTTTGTTTGTTTACTTGAACGCGCTAATCTAAGGAACTACTGGTCCGATTTGAAAAATTCTTTCAGTGTTTAGATAGCCCATTTATCGAGGAAGGCTATAGGCTATACAACATCACGCTACGATCAATAGGAGCAGAGCAAAAATGAAAAATGTTGCGAAAACGGGTTTTCACGCGTGCGAAGTCGCGGGCACAGCTAAAGCCTGGTCCGTAAGCACGTAGAATTTTGTCCAATGACCCCAAGCTACCCATCCTTGTCGCTCGCACGTAATTATGTTGCTATCGCGCGCGCACACTCACTGCGGGCGCCCGTCGCACAGTCGCGACAGCAATATAATTACGCGCGAGCGATAAGGATGGGTAGCTTGGGGTCATTGGACAAAATTCTACGTGCTCACGGACCAGGCTTTAGTATGGAATGTATGGAATCACCATACTTGTTCCGAGCGATCGTAAGAACTAAATGACTAATAGAAGATAATTAAAAATGGTACCATTTTAAAGGTAATGTTTTACACTTTAAATTGAAACTATAAATACATACATAATCATTCAGTTCTTAAGATGGCTCGGAACCAAACACAACGGCGTGATTCCATACTTTTGCTCGTAAGCATAGTTGATAATTTGATAAACGACTTACTTTCCCGCCTCTTGCGGTCTTCGGTTTGGGGGCGCTGGTCTCCACGGCGGTCACCACGAGCTTGCGCGAGCGGACCGTCCGCACGTTTTCCACGCGGCTGCCGTCCTGGTTCTGACGCGAGCTAATAGAGACCTTGCTGTCCTTAATTACGGAGCGTTTTTGCCTGACGCTGCCCGTCTCCGCCTCGACGGTCTCGATGGTCGTCTTCCGCCCTCGCCGGGACTTCGTCTCGACGACCTCCTTGGCGCTGGTTTTGGTCACTTTGGCAGGTATGACGTTCTCCGCGGTGGTTTTGCGCTTCCGAGACGCGACTTCGGGTATGACGGTGGCGTTTTCGCTGACTTTTCCCCGCCGGGTCCTTGTCGTGGGCTCCGATTGGACGCTCTCCTGGGCCTCGAGCTTCCTGCCGCGGGATCGAATCGGTTTCGGCGACTCCCTCGCGACAGTCTTCTTTGATTCATCCTGAGTCTTACGAGTTCTCTTTGGTTCAGGCTTTTCTTCTACGACTTGAGTTTTTCGCCCCTTTCTCTCCTTCTTTTCCGGCCCGGGATTTTTATCAGATTCGCTGACGGCTTTGCTCCTCTTGCTCTTAGGTTCATTTTCGGCCGCCCGGCGCGTCCTGGCCGGCTGCGGTGATTTTTTGGGAGATTCCACTTTCCTGCGTCTCGATTTGATTTCGACTTGTTCGACACTTTTTTCGTTAGCCGCAATTTTGCGTGACTTTCGCGGACTATTGACTTCATCTTGGGTTTTCGCAGCCCGACTGGCGACTTTCCGTTTCGTTTTAGGCGACTCGCTCACGGTTACTTTCGCTTCGCTTTTGGATTTCGCTTGCGGCTTCATCTTAGGCGAGGGTTTGCCCACGACAACCGAAGCTTTTTGCACTTTAGCTCGGGTGGGTCGTTTAGGTGTCGCCGGTTTGTCTTCCTGCTTGCGGGTGCCTCTCTTCTTCGGGCTTGGTTTGGGCGGGGACGACGTGCGGGTCGCTTCGCCTCTCTTCTTGGGGCTAGATTTAACCGGAGACTGGGGTTGGTTCGCTTTGCCTCTGGTTTTCTTCGGGCTAGGCTTGACCGGGGACGGCGGCTGGGCCGCTCTGCCTCGAGTCTGCTTCGGCTGGGGTTTGAGCGGCGAATCTGGCTGCGGTTCGGCTTTTGCTCTTTTCGTCCTGGGCGCGGGTTTAGGGCTCATGACGGGCGACTTCTTGGAGATAACTAGAGATGTTCGTCGTTTCTTGGTTTGAGTTTGCGAGCGGTCGGCCTTGACGCCGCGAGCTCGCGTTGCGCGAGGCTCAGGAGCTTGCCTTGGCGAAGATTTCGAAGCGTTGGCTTTGGGCGGGGACTTCGCAGCCTGTTTGGGTGCTTCGATTTCAACGGCAGCCTTAGTGGTTCGCTTGGCTTTAGTCGGTTTCGGCTCCGGCATTGCCAACGTTGATTCAGATCTGAAAATATAAATGTTTTCATTATAACTCCGTATTCACTAAAAAGAATAGGATACGTAGGCGGTACTACAGATATTTTCTAAGAGTTTTCAAAATGGTGACTTTTCGATTGGTCCATCTCAGGAACCCATGGTGTCCCTAGAAAACTAACTTGACATTCAAGACTACAATGAAGTGTCTTAAAAGAAAACATTTTTTAATCATTCTACCTAAAACAATTTTTTAGATAGAAATGAAGTAGAAAAGTATGACGCCCGTATTCACAAACGATGCTTGCTTAAGTGAAAAAGCAAATCAAACGCACAGCGTTGAATAGAGCTGTGATTGGTTCGTGTGTCACCCTGCATGCGTAACTGCCTAGCTCGCATAAATATTTATAACTATGTATTTTGAAAACCTGTAAACCTTTGAAAAAGAGGCTGACAATAGTGTCTGAGTTTCTTGCGCTGCTTCTTCTCAGCACTGGCCCATTTATTGTCCTGAAGCAGTGGTAGGGTTAATACTGGGATGTGTAAAAGTGCTTTTTTAAAGCCTACTTACAGAAATAAATGAGTTTTACTGAGTTTTTTACTGTGCGTCCACGCGCACTGTGAAACTTCATAGTAATGTTTGTGAATATGGGCGTGAGTATATTACCTCACTTACACTTATATGAGTATATTACGCAGGCCGCTACCAACTGGGCAACATGGAAAGCATTGGGGGAGGTCTATGTTCAGCAGTGGACGTCCTATGGCTGAGATGATGATGATGATGATCGTCGGCCGTTTGGTGTAGTGGTTCGAAACGGACTACTATTCCAGAGGTTGTGGGTTCGATTCCCGCAAACAAATGTTTGTACTGTTTGGACTTGGTGTTTTCTATGTATAATATGTATGTATTTACAAAAAAAAAGTATTTAAGTATGTTTATATCCGTTGTCTAGTACCCATAGTAGAAGCTTTGCTCAGTTTGGGACTAGAGGCGCAGTGTAAAGTGTCTAAGGATATTTATTTATTTATATTTAACTAGCTGACCCGGCGAACTTTGTTCCGCCTTAATGGTAATAAATAAGCAGACTTTTTTTTATTTCGAACGGGATAAAAAGTATCATATGTCCTTCTCCTGGCTCTAAACTACCTCCCTGACAATTTTCAGCTAAATCGGTTCAGCCGTTCTTGAGTTATAAGTGGTGTAACTAACACGACTTTCTTTTATATATACAGGGTGTTTGGTAAATGGGTATATGAGCCGACACTAGCCCATGTTAACATGGGCATATAAATGGTATGGTGAAGTCAGAAAATTGATATCTTCATTTTAATTATTTTAATTTTCATACATCGGATTTTATAAAATTTATTTTGTATGAAAATTTAAAAAAATAAAATGATGATATCAATTTTCTGACTTCACTTCACCATACCATTTATATGCCCATGTTAACATGGGCTAGTGTCGGCTCATATACCCATTTACCTAACACCCTGTATATATAAAAGAAAGTCGTGTTAGTTACACCACTTATAACTCAAGAACGGCTGAACCGATTTAGCTGAAAATTGTCAGGGAGGTAGTTTAGAGCCAGGAGAAGGACATATGATACTTTTTATCCCGTTCGAAATAAAAAAAAGTCTGCTTATTTATTACCATTAAGGCGGAACAAAGTTCGCCGGGTCAGCTAGTTAAATATAAATAAATAAATATCCTTAGACACTTTACACTGCGCCTCTAGTCCCAAACTGAGCAAAGCTTCTACTATGGGTACTAGACAACGGATATAAACATACTTAAATACTTTTTTTTTGTAAATACATACATATTATACATAGAAAACACCAAGTCCAAACAGTACAAACATTTGTTTGCGGGAATCGAACCCACAACCTCTGGAATAGTAGTCCGTTTCGAACCACTACACCAAACGGCCGACGATCATCATCATCATCATCTCAGCCATAGGACGTCCACTGCTGAACATAGACCTCCCCCAATGCTTTCCATGTTGCCCAGTTGGTAGCGGCCTGCGTAATATACTCATATAAGTGTAAGTGAGGTAATATACTCACGCCCATATTCACAAACATTACTATGAAGTTTCACAGTGCGCGTGGACGCACAGTAAAAAACTCAGTAAAACTCATTTATTTCTGTAAGTAGGCTTTAAAAAAGCACTTTTACACATCCCAGTATTAACCCTACCACTGCTTCAGGACAATAAATGGGCCAGTGCTGAGAAGAAGCAGCGCAAGAAACTCAGACACTATTGTCAGCCTCTTTTTCAAAGGTTTACAGGTTTTCAAAATACATAGTTATAAATATTTATGCGAGCTAGGCAGTTACGCATGCAGGGTGACACACGAACCAATCACAGCTCTATTCAACGCTGTGCGTTTGATTTGCTTTTTCACTTAAGCAAGCATCGTTTGTGAATACGGGCGTCATACTTTTCTACTTCATTTCTATCTAAAAAATTGTTTTAGGTAGAATGATTAAAAAATGTTTTCTTTTAAGACACTTCATTGTAGTCTTGAATGTCAAGTTAGTTTTCTAGGGACACCATGGGTTCCTGAGATGGACCAATCGAAAAGTCACCATTTTGAAAACTCTTAGAAAATATCTGTAGTACCGCCTACGTATCCTATTCTTTTTAGTGAATACGGAGTTATAATGAAAACATTTATATTTTCAGATNCGGCCGCGCAGCCGTAGGGTTGTCAAAATCTCCGTGCTCGGTGCTAGGGCTGTCGATACGTCGCGGGGCGCGTCACAGTCTTACCCGTGACATTGACAGCGGGGCGCCATCGTCAATACCCCGCCCCCCTGTCAATGAGTTTGTTGGGACAATTCAGTTTAGGCATCTCTATGATTCGTGGATTAACCATAACAGTCCAACGAACGACGGAATTCTAATCAGCGTTCTTCGTATCTCGAATAGGCCGGTCTGGCTCCGATCTTGTGACCTGTCACCTTTTTGAACAAATAAACAGCACTTACCGAGACTTCGGCCCGCGCCACGGTACTAGTGCGGACGCGCGAGGTCCGCAACGGTTCAGCGCCTTCCACTGTCGCTGTACTCAGCTTCTGAAGCTCTTTAGAAAGAAAGAAAGAAAAAATATTTATTTGACAACTAAAAAGCACAAAAACAATGAGGCGGAGAAAAAAAAAATGTTGCCAACGAGGTCACCCACTCAGTATTATCTTGACAGTTGACATTTTACTGCCCAGTGCCAAGACACTGGTTTTCAGTGGGTGCCTTGTACGCAGGGGCAAAAAAATATAATAAAATAAAATAAATTAAAATTCATATTAAAATAAAAATTTACCTTTAGACACCGCCTTGGGCACGTCGTCCTTGTGCAGACGTTTCTGCAGCTCGCGCTCCAGCCAATCCTCCACGTTATTGGTGATGACGTCGATCGACGCGTGCAAAGACTTCGCGGCGCGCGCCCTGGTCTTAGGTGCCGTAGTCTTCTTTGCAAAGCTCTTCGAGTAGACTGCCTTGATCGGCGGCTTGCCCAGTAACTGATTGAACAGCCGCTCCGATTCTGGCACGGAATGACCCGATTCGTTGAAAAGTTCCTCGACTCCGCTGACGTCGTTGAGGTCGTTCCTCGCTTTTGAACCTTTGAACAACTTCTTGACGCCTCGCACGTCGGACAAATCGTTTTTGGGCGAATTTCTCCTCATAGTTTTCTTGACACCCGACACTCTGCGCAGATCGTTGCGGGGACTGCTTCTTTGGAATAGGTTCTTGACGCCTCGAACGTCGGTCAGGTCGTTCCTCGGCGATGCGCGCTCCTTCTGCGATCGGAACAGAGATTTCACTCCCGAGACGCGTCGCAAATCATTTTTGGGCCCCTCCGCGAACACTTCCTTCACTCTGACGTCGCTCAGGCGGTTTTTGGGCGATTTCGCGAATACCTGCTTCACTCCGGCGACGTCGGACAGGTCGTTCTTGATAGACCTTCTGGTTCGAGGCGTGCGTAACAGGCCTTTGACTCCTCTGACGTTTCGGAGATCATTATTCGGCGTGTTCTTGCGGAACAGTCTCTTTATTCCCGATAGATTGGGGCTCTCGGCAGGCGTGCCGATCGGGCTGACGAAGACTTCGGGCGTGATCGGCTCCGTGCGGTCCAAGATGGAGTTATCCGGCGTCCGGTTGGCCACCGCGATCGTGTTGCGCGTCGGCCTCCTGTTGACAACGACGTCATCCTCGTCATCGAACAGCTGCTTCCTCGAGAACTCCGTCATGCTTTGAGACAGCTTCCTTTTGACGGGGCTGCTGAACAGCTGCTTGACGATGTCGGACTCGTTGAGATCGTCGATGATCGAGCGCTTCGACTGCGGCTTCTTCGCGGTGGAGTGTTTGTTCTTGACGGCCTCCTGGACCAATTTGACGGCGCTCTTTGGAGTGACCATCTTTTCGTTGCTCGGCTTCGGAGCGCCCTCGTCCGTTTTGTCCGAAGCTAACGAGGAATCCTTGCTCAGTCTCAGCAGACCCCTCCTCGCCGTGAAGCTCAGGGATTTAGACTTGACCGCGGGCCGGCCGCGCGGCTGTGACCTTATGACGCCGATCGTCTTGCGCTTGGAGCCGCCTCGTCCCTTCCTGGACGAGTTCTGGGAAGCGAAGGAGCTCTGGCTCGAATCTAGCAGGCTCTGAATGCTGAGGACAGGCGTGCCGGCCTCCTCAGGGCTGTGCCTGTTTTGCGGCGTGCTGGTACCTTGATTTTCCTTCTCGCTGCCATCGGGCGTGGCGTCCCCACCGCTCCTACGGGAACTTTTCCGAGTCGGCGCGGGACTATTCTGCGGGGACTTCTGACTGACGCGCCTCGACGACAGCGGCGAGGCGTCCTCCATCTGAGAGATGTCGCTCGAAGATATCAGCATCAAATCGGTGTCGTTGATCCGCGACCGGCTCTTCGAGGCGCGCGATATTCGGGTGCTGTTGACCGAGATGTGCCTTTGAGTGTCTCGAGAATTTTCAGGAGTCGTCAGCGACTTCGACCGGCGAGCGGGGCCCGAGCTCCTCGTGGATAAGTTTGTGGAGTTTTTGATGGAACTCTTCCCTGAACCCTGCGACTTCAATGACGAGCTTCTCGTAGGTTTAACATACGGCGTGCTGGACCCGAGCAGGGTGCTGGGATCGATAGTGGACCTGGTTCGTCTACCGGTGCTGTTCTGGGGCGTCCCGAACGCGGTGGCGCTGCTGTCGATGGACCCGGCGGAATTGTACACCGACGTCGACCTTCCAGACTCGTTGGAGTCCATCGACACCAGGTCGACGATGGAGTAGGTTTCCAGGTTTTGAGCCGGGGACCGCGGAGACAACGTACGGGTGCGGAAAGCTGAGGCGACCGTCGCGTCGGCGCTACGATCGGTCAAGGTCCTGGTGGTGCGACGCGAGTAGCCGTCGTCGCTTTGGGATGCGTCCAGCGCTTTCTGGAGTATAAGAGTGCCTCGACTGGACTTCCTGCGGGGAGATTCGGGAGACACCGCGGTGAGGGTGCTCCTGCTCCTCCGCGACACATCAGTGGACGTCCCGAGGGATTTCTCCAGCATCCTGCTGCTTCGAGAGTGAATGCCTTTTCTCGGGGAAGGTGATTGAGTGCTGGAGGTGTCGGAGTAGTGTAGAGTTAGTTCGTCGTCGCTGGTGGGAGTGGGTTCGAGGTTGCTGAGGTCGAACTTGATGGAGTCGTGTTTGCGCGCGGCGCCGGGCCCCTTGAGCGCGGACTTGCGCGGCGTCGGCAGCAGCGGCGAGCCCGAGCGAGTGGTGGACTGAGTCGAGTCGCTGATCTCCAGGATCGATACCTGCGGAGAGATAGTTGTTGTAGCCTTTTATATAGCTAGATAGTTCACTAATTAAAAAAATACATTATTGAACAATCCTCGTATTTAAATTTAAAACTAGCTACTGTATCAAACGAAGACGGGAAAGGCTATTGCAAACGGAATCACCGTTTTAATATTTTCTAAAAATCCATATTGATAATTGCAACCTTCCACAATGAGAAACACTGCAGATTTTTATTTGGACTGTTTTCAACTATTTTATCAATTGGTATAGTCCGCGCCCGTAATTAGGTAACGAAATTGTCTCACTGTCACTGAGTGCAGTGATATATCTATGTATTCAAAAAAATACCTAGCCAAATTGCGCGGCAAAACATTTAACGTCATTCATTTGCGTTATTATCACATTCTACCCCGACTTTTTCGACTCCCGTAGGATAACCTTGCTAAATAATTCATTTCTGAGTAACATGCTCTTTCCAGAAATGCACAATGCACATAGCATAGACAAAGAATACTGCAACACAACAACTACAAAAATTACTCATAAAGCATTCTAACATCTTTCAGGTAGAAACTGAAATATTCCGCCAGGTACTTCTTCCACAGAAACGAAAACATATTAACACAATTCCTGTTATTTTATTTGAAAAACAACCGAGACCGTGCGACGTTACAGTGCAATTCGACTTTGCAATGACTGAAGTCGTCCGCGTGACGTGTTTTATACAAAGTCACCGCATAAAAAGGTGCAAAACAGTTACTTAGTCACTCGAACGAATGGTAATTTTGATGTAGTCTGAGGTCATTCACTAATTGCATAGCTGCTATGTGCAATACCTACTGTTATTGAAACGTTCTGCTTTGAATTACTATTAATTAATAAATATTATTAGATGATCATTATTTTATTTCAATTACAATTTAGGCCTAAGGATTTTTCATTATTTGTTACTTTCTGATAACTAAACATATAAAATTCAAGATTTATTTTAATGTTTATAATCAATTAACACGCTCGTCTCGTGAATAGGAAATGTATGATCACGAGGTTTTTGTTGCATGCATAATTAATATATTTACTCGAATAGCGTGCATCCTACGTATATTCCAACGTTAGAAATATGTGAATACGTTTATCTGGATCTGCGTTTTTTGTCAACAACTTTCATAATCTTACTATTTTTAAGCGATGACACCAGTCTGGAATTTCGTAAGTATTAACTGCACAATGTGCCTAGTGTAGTGCAGTGACAATCAACGGTGATAAAATTCTGAAGCAATTTATCTAAAACTAGCGATCGATCGAGCGATCCGCTCCGACTTAGCAAGAGTTTCTCTTGAATCACTATCTTATGCTGAAAACTGCATTAAAATCCACTGTGTAGTCCAAAAGATCTAAGCGAACGATAGCGGGGACGATTTTGTTTTATACTATGTAAAAATTAAATAAATATCTTCCTCAGGACACGCGTATAGTACGCGTACCTCTCGAATGCTACTATTTTTTTCCAACGCTGAACCGTGCCAGCTATCATAATAGGAGGGCGCTACTATCAACTGGATTATTAGTTCCGAATTTTGCCATGTTGGATAACCATTCATCACTGGGTTTTTAGTTCCGATTTTCGCCACTTGACATTTCAGAATCGTTTGACTATGTAGTGTTAGAGGCCGGTAGATCTATTGTCATAAATAAAACACTGAAGTTTCACATTAGATTGCCTCATTTTTAAATACAATTCATCACTACACGTCCCTCTATTCTGACGTTTCTATCTAGTGTGACATTGACATTACGTCAATGTCACTACGACAGCAGCTCATTGGCTATAACGATACCGTTATTTTAACGTTTTAGATTCTTCACAATGAGGGCTATCGTTTTTATACTTAACAGTTGGCACCCCTGGCGATTGAAAGAACCTTACTCTACAGTGGCGCCATCTTGATGAGTGCAAATGCGATAGTCCTCCTGCCACTTTAGCGCTTACCAGTTGGTCCCACTGTCTTCGCTACTCAATTACCTACTACTTTGTTTTTACGTAAATTAAAACGCTGGCTTGTTGGAGAGTGCTTTTATGACATGAAATAATATTTTGACTTAAATAAACAATGTAAATAAATGTGTACCTGACAAGCATGTAATATTATTATGATTTTATTAATGGACATCTTTTTAATTTTAATTTATTTAATGTGACATTTTTGTTAAGTTTTTGCATGCCGACATTCGGTAGAGCACGCATGCACTTACAAACTGCTTTATGTATAATTTGAACAAATATGTACCGTGTCTCTTACGCAAATAAAAGATTTATATTTCTATTTCTACTAGTAAGTGACAGGAACTTATTCTACAGTGGCGCTAACTGGTGAGCGCTAAAACGATAGCCCTCATTAACAAACTAAAGTAGTATAGACAATAATAAAACTGGTACTCACGGAGCCGCTAGCGGATCCTCTCTTGCTGGTCCTAGTGGGCGGGGCCTTGGGGCTTCGGCGGGGAGTGCGGGACGCGCGGGCGGCGGGGCTGCGCTTCTTGGCCACGAAGGAAGGTGTGGTCTTGGCGCGCGGGCTCGGGCCCTTGGACGTGTGTCCCGTCATCAGCATTATGGCCGCTTGCTTCGTGTGGTCTGAGGATGCGTTGGTGAGTTAGATGGTGTTCTTCGTGAATGTAGCCACGATAGCCGAACGGCGAAGGGGTCGGAGTGGCCGACTCGAGATCCGAGGAACGTGGGTTCGAATCCCACCGCCGCTCGACTATTGCGGTGAGCGCGCTCGTAACACAAGCTTATTTAGCTTAACACGAGGGGCTAATGGGACTATTAGTAAATTGGGCAATACAAATTGTTTATATATTTTTTTTAATATTTATTTAAAATGTTACGATAAGTATAGGGTAAAGTATTTTTGGAATTTATGCTAAAACTACTACCAGGCCAGTGTATGGATTGTGATATTCAAAACTTGATTCAAACTCAACCAGTGATAGTGATGCGAACGGCACCTATTATAATTTCTTGGAATATTGTTGTTAAACTCGCGCAAGGAATTACAACCCGATCAAATTATGACACACCTCGCTGGAATGCGACTCTTCCACGCACTTACCTGCGCACCTCTCCGCGTCCGTACCAGAGCGTCGATGTGACGTCACGGCTGCCAGGTGCAGTTAACTTGATCGGATTGTAATTATTTGACACATTGAAAGAGCACCTTGCTAACTGAACGACGTGTCAGATACATGCACATAACTTTGAGATTTCTTTCCTTTTTTACATAGTATAAATATTAAAACACTCAAATCAACATTAGAATACGTAATCGGCGCCAATCGTTACTTAATATGGAAAAAACACAAGGTCATCCACGAAGACGCGCCCCACTATTCTTCCGTTAATGTTTGAGTGTTATCGGTACACGCTAAATTATCCATGAGTGCACACGCACAATTCAATAATGCCGCTCGGATTGCTCGGGTAAAACTCCCCGCACCCCGCGCCTCCCTCGGTCAATAAGGCTGGTTTTAGTGTCACGCGGACTGTCAGTGCGGATCGCTCCGCACAGCCGATCTGTATGAACTGCTAGGGAGCGAGCGGTTCCTCCGGACCGCATTACTCTAAAACGCTCCCTAGAAGTTCATACAGATTAGCCGTGCGAAGCGGGTTCGCACCGGACGGTCCGCGTGACACTAAAACCAGCCTAAGGCCCTTTTCACACGTCCCGGTTGCCGGGTATCCGGTGGTGAAGTGTATGGGCATGGTACGTAGCTTTCACATGTTCCTGCGTAATTAATCCGGCATGCCCATAATAATCGGTTAGCCGGCAACCGGGACGTGTGAAAAGGGCCTAAGTGGTGGGGCGCGTCTACGTGGATGAAACGATCTACTATACGTACCAATCTGCGTGGGCGCCTGTATCTTGGTGACTTGTCGCTTGTGCGCGCTCTGTGCTTGCCGCAGCACGGTCAGTCGCAGCGGAGTATGTTTCTTGCTCGGCAGGCTCCGCCGCGCCGCGCCGCCCTGCGGAGTGAACCAATAATGAGTATGGACATTTATTAGGATAGGTAAAGCCCGGTCTATGAACACGTAGAATTTTGTTCAATGACCCCTAGCTACCCATTACGAGAATGTGCGAGCGCGATAGCAACATAATTACGCGCGAGCGATAAGGATAGGTAGCTAGGGGTCATTGGACAAAATTCTACGTGCTCACGGACCGGGCTTTAGAAACAGAAAAACTTTACTTTTTTATAAATTTTAAATCTTTACTGACACAGTAAGTAGGTACTGCTGTTAGAGGCCGGTAGATCTATTCTCATAAATAAAACACTGGATACTTTCACATTATATTGCCTCATTGGCTATAACGATACCGTTATTTTAACGTTTTAGATTTTCCACATTTAACAGTACATATAAAAACAATTACTGAGCCATTGCGACAATAGGCTCCCCCGCTGACAAGAGCATGTCAATCTTGCGTAGTCGGACTTGTGCACCTAAATGTGCACGTACTATTCACTGGCTCACTGTCACAGTGCGAAATATTCTTTCATACAGTTTCTATGAACACATTCCCACTCGTCAGTATCAGTGACGACACAGTGCTCTCAGTGTCAGTGCCGACACCGGCAATCACGGACGTATTCGTTGACGACGATATTTTTTGTTGGATCACGGACGCCTCCGCGGCATCAAAAACAAAATAACTTAATTCATAGTTTCTGAACAAGAATATTGAAACAGCTCTCAGACATTTTAAAATATTCAAAATATTTCACTGACACACTGATACTGAACTGAGCGAACACTTTGACGGAACTGTGGCTTCACTGATATGTGTGAATCGAGCTTAACCCGTCTAATTTGAATAAAGATGAAATGTTCCACTGACCGTGGGCGCGGGCAGAGACTTGGCGGCGCGTCGCGGGCTGGTCTTCCGCGACGCGATCCACATCTCGGCCTGCGTCATGCCGCGCGCCGCCCGACGCTGCGGAGTGTCGTCGGCGTCGTAGGCTTCGGTCGCTGTCATGCGAGCGCGCTTTGCTTGTGGCGACGATCTTGCGGTTTGGTCTGCGGATAAGTGGGCATATTTTTAAATTGGAACAACTTATATCAGTTTAAAACCGGTTTGAAATGGTCGCGTCATGTGTGGTCTCTCAACGGAACCTATGGCAGAAACTTAGATTCAACTCAAAAGTAACTAGAAGTTGCAGTTTCGTTGCAATTGCGTTTCACCGTGTGTTCTAGGCCTTAGTATTTTGTTGGCTAGAAATGTCCCGCGACAATGGACGTTTTTACTCGACAATAAGGATACCTAATACATACATTGACCTGCAAAATTAAGTATCACAGTTTGATAGTCAGTGTAGATAAGCAAATTATTGATACACAATATTGACTTACCAATTTGTTCAGTGGTGTCTCTCCTCTGTGGCTGCACGATTGCAACTTGCTTCCCGCCGGCGTTACCTGTGGGGATATCATTTGGTATTAATTAATGATGCTACCCGTACAAAGGCAGGGCGGATTACTAGTTTGCTAGTGTAATATACAGCACAGACTATTTACAAATTTGTAATATTTACTTTTAGTTCACTCGGATGCCAATAGATG